>NC_056747.1:994528817-994616317 GCF_019279795.1 Protopterus annectens
ACTTTCAGGTCACTTCAACAACCCTTCTTCAGATCCCTATGACTTGTACTACATCCTTTTTTTTTTAAAAGCCCTTTCCACCAATGAAGCGTTGCATTAAGCAGACACACCCTTCCTAGATCAGGCGTGTCATAAGTGTCTCCTCAGTCTCCACCTTTTCAAGGTGGGTTTCATAGGGAAGGCTGTATTGAGCCCTGGTTTCTGATGTGCTTGCAATTTCCCAATCCAGGACATCTCTTCTTGCTCAAGTTTGTTATTGACATCTCCTCCCCTTTTTGAAGCATACACCATTCTCAAAACTCTGAACATGAAACCATGCCCTTCATTGTCTCTAATATGCTTAGCAAAAGGGTTCTTATAATCCTTAAGCCTTATGTCACTAATATGTTTGGACAGCCTCTCCTTCATCTGTCTTACTGTTTTTCCGACATAAAAATTGTCACATGATGAACATTTGGCCAGATACACAATATGTTCTTCGTTGCACAGTCAGCATAAAAATTACTGACATATTTCCTCTTAGTAACTGGATGCTCAAAACAATTGTCTGTACATATAAATATACACATAGTGCATCTTCTACATGGAAAGGTTCCTCTCCTTTTTGAGGTGATATGTGGTTCGAAATTGTTGTCTTTGCATAGTATTTTCTTCAAATTCTTTGCATTTCTGAAGCAAAACTTAGGTTCTTCTCCCACTATTCCTTTGCATTCCTCATTGGACATTAATATCTTCCAATTATTCCTCACAATGTCACAGACCCCTTCTGTATTTGTTGTATGAGTGAGAACCATTTTCAATTCTCTCTGACAATTTCTACCTCGATCAACACTCTCTTGCTCCCCTCTTAAATAGAGTCTGTCTTTCTCATCTCTTTCCATATTTATTTGCTGTCTCATTCTGAGCACTTCTTCTTCTCTGTAACCTCTTGCCTTAAGATGTTCAGACATGTCATCTATTGCCAACCCAAGGATTGTATCATTTGAATATATTCTTGACGTTCTTAAAAATTGTCCTCTCATGATATTTTTATAGGCGTACCTCGAGGTATTCCAATGAGGAATGCAAAGGAATAGTGGGAGAAGAACCTACGTTTTGCTTCAGAAATGCAAAGAATTTGAAGAAAATACTATGCAAAGACAACAATTTCGAACCACATATCACCTCAAAAAGGAGAGGAACCTTTCCATGTAGAAGATGCACTATGTGTATATTTATATGTACAGACAATTGTTTTGAGCATCCAGTTACTAAGAGGAAATATGTCAGTAATTTTTATGCTGACTGTACAATGAAGAACATATTGTGTATCTGGCCAAATGTTCATCATGTGACAATTTTTATGTCGGAAAAACAGTAAGACAGATGAAGGAGAGGCTGTCCAAACATATTAGTGACATAAGGCTTAAGGATTATAAGAACCCTTTTGCTAAGCATATTAGAGACAATGAAGGGCATGGTTTCATGTTCAGAGTTTTGAGAATGGTGTATGCTTCAAAAAGGGGAGGAGATGTCAATAACAAACTTGAGCAAGAAGAGATGTCCTGGATTGGGAAATTACAAGCACATCAGAAACCAGGGCTCAATACAGACTTCCCTATGAAACCCACCTTGAAAAGGCAGAGACTGAGGAGACACTTATGACACACCCGTTCTAGGATGGGTGTGTCTGCTTAATGCAACACTTCATTGGTGGAAAGGGCTTTTAAAAACAAAAGGATGTAGTACAAGTCATATGGATCTGAAGAAGGGTTGTTGAAGTGACCTGAAAGTGCTTATCCCTTGACATTTTCCTAGTTTTACTAGTTTTTATTTTTTGTATCCTAAATAAATGTGTGGCTATTTTAAACAGTTTGTCTTGGAGCATGTTTTGGAGGATTACGAGCTATTTGGTGGTGTTCTGCAACTGAAATGCTAAGACGCTATTCGACTGTGTTACATGTGTTGCCTATTGAGCGTTTAACACTTACCCTGAAAACATCAAGTTGTGTTTTGTCTGCTGAAAATACGTTGAAATTACCAGCTGGCCCTGGCCATTTTTTATTTCCTGTTTGTTGGATTTTTGACACTTTGTATTGTTTGCAGCACACCTACTGAGTTCCGGTGTTGTTTTTCTTATATATATATATATATATATATATATATATATATATATATATATATATATATACATATATATATATATATATCTATATATATATATATATATATATATATATATATATATATATATACATATATATATATATATATATATATATATATATATATATATGTGTGTGTGTGTGTGTGTGTGTGTGTGTGTGTGTGTGTATGTATGCATATATATCTGTAGTGTTCTATGTCAGAAGACCAAAAAGTCTAAAACTCAAAATATTGAAAACATTTTTAATGCAAAGGAAATCCCCCCTGCTAATTATATATACCAACTCCAAGAACACTCAACAGTGGAAAAAGGGCAAAGTCCATTTTGAATATTTTGATTTTCAGTCTTTTGAACTTTCGATTTTCTGAAGCGGAACTTATTTGCCTTATATTTTTGGCCTGTTCTTCATTCAGTTTGCAGTTTCCTGGCAAGTCATTGAGGATTGAATTCAGTAAATAATGAAAGGCATTTAAGTTTCAGACTTCATATCCTTTGGGCCCTTGCTCTCCCCACCATTATTTTTTGGCTTTGTCCAGAGTACTTGCACTAAGAGTTTGAGAGGTGTGCTGGGGCTACACATTTTGTTTCAGGCACATATTTTTGTAATTACAGGTATGCTATACATTGTCATACTGGGTGGTAGTGATATTTAATTTCCTTTGCATCATTCCATTTTATAATACATGTACTGCTAAAGAATGCATGAGGTGGGTGTGGTATTTTTAGGCTAGATATACCTGTGGCTCTATTATTTGTGTTAAAATTATCACAAAGTTGACATCTGTTTGTTCAATACCATTTGGTCGACATAAACAGATGGTCAACATGTGCAAAACATCGACAATTCCCAGGTAGGGGAATACTCATCTTCCACAAAGAATGTGCACTCTTGGACTTAGTATAAATGATTTGCAGGAGGTGTGTGGGGGTGCAAAGTGGTTGTTTCCCTGCAGAAAAACTTGCCGTTGGTTTAGTTCACTTCAGGGTATTCCTAGAGTGTGGATACCTTTTGTTAATGTTTTGTGTTTCGTTTGTACTTCGATATCTGAATGAAGATGTTTTGATCATTCAAGTCACAAATAATACAGCCATACCTAACTAAATGTGTACGCACACACACACACAGACACACACACACAAATACCCACATACGTGCATGTACTCACATAACCACAGAGCATCCAGTATGTTTATCCTAATTGCTTGATGAGTGTTTCTCACTCATGACATTCATAAATCTGCCTTTTTTGTTTATTTATTTAACATTTGTTTACTAGGAAAGTGTGACTTAGAATGAAGCCAATTTTTAGCAGAGGTCCAGGGAAAAACACGCCAGATGGATGTCTTTGAAACATGGGAGAAAACCAAAGCACCAGGAGGAAACTCACACGAATGCCGGGAGAGCATGCAGACTCTGCACATAAGGCACTTCAGCTGAGAATCAAACCAGAGAATCTCTTGCTGTGAGGTGACAATAATACCACTGCACCATCCATGATCAGATTATCAATGACTTTACATTATAGTCCCCACTATTGCCCCATGTTTCCTGTTGTGCTGATTTTGGGAGTATTTGTATAGAAGGTGTGATGAATCAGGTTGTTTAATATGCAGTGTGTACCATAAAATTATATATATTTTGTCAAAAGCATAATGCAGGGCTCCACCAGATTCATCTGCACAAAAACATTGCAATTTTATTTGGGTGAAATCTGTTTTAATTGGATGCAGTTATTAAGTTCTTGTATCCCACAAGCACTGTATAGTTAAATGACTTGCTTAGAGTTCTAGCCCAGACAAATGGAGATGGAAGAAATCAAACAATGTACTTGTGGCTGGAGAAAGCAGTTCATTAACAGCTCAAAGCCTGAATGTTCTGCTCTAGCTTCCAGACATGCTCAGTCATATTCTTTGTCTTTCTGTGTGCATAGTTCTATGCTTTGTAAGTTGCTATGTGCATCATGCTTATTCATATTCTTTGTCTTTCTTTAATTTCTGCAGATCTTTTGGGTTTCTAATACCATGAAGGGAATGGACCCCATTCCTAAGTCAAAGTTTGATTAAAGTTCATGAAATTATTATTGTTTCAATCTTTGATGTCAGCCAGTAGTGCTCTTCTTAGCACCCGCAAAGTGCTCATTAAAGACTCCTTCTGCAGTTCATATGGAGTTGCATGTAGTGGTAACATATCTAAATATGACTGTAATTTTTTTTTTATAAGACCTGTTGATCAGGCTACTATTGGAACTGTCTGGGTATCTTTCTTCCACATTGTTCTCGTTTCTGTCTGCAGATCCTGATATTTTATAACTTTGTGTCTCTCTGTACGCAAGACACTGTAATCACTGGATGCAGCAATTTCATTGATCAATGCTACTTTTGTTTTGTTTTTTTTCTTAGACCACTGTATCCGGCTTTCTAACATCTATCTTTTGAACTGTTGGTGATGGATGATTCCATGTGATGTAGACCTCTCCATTTTCTATGATGCTTTGTGGCTCATGTTTCCAGTGTTTTTCAGCCACTTCAATACATACCTCTCAGCTGTACAGATTGTTGCAGAATGTCCAGATGTTTGGCTCATATTTTTGGCCTGCTCCTCTTTTTTTCCTGGCAAATCACTGAAATGATCTCAGTATTGAAGTCACTAAATAATGACATACATTTGAGTTTCAGACTTCAAATCCTTCAGAAAATGTCTATTAAAACAAATACTGTTACTCTAGCAACTTTCTAAGTTTATAAGAGCAATATTTAAAATCTGTCCCTATTTGTGCCCCCATTTTGTGAAGCTTTGCCCAGATTTTTTGCATTAACAAGTTTAGAGGTATGCTTCGGTACCATAATGTTTGCACAATCCTCAGTGCAACAGTCTCACTACATTATTATGCCTTTCAGTATACAGTCTTTCTGACATTAATATGTCGCAACCAGCAACAAAGTGTGCAACTGTTTCTAATTCGGTTTTACAAAACCTACATTTGTCTATTTCTCTCATGTTCAATGGACTTTATAAACCGTGTATGCAGCCCTCTCCTTTGGGCAGCCAGTATTAACCTTTCATCTCTTGGTTTGAATTTGCCGCTCCTTAACCATTCCTGTGTTCATTCCTGATCAACATGAGGTTCTTCCAGAAGTTTTCTATACGTGCAACTATATTTATGCTTTTTCCACATTTCTTGCCTTCGCATCTGATTCTTCACCTTATATTCTTTCTTTTGCTTTTTTGGCACGTTCAGTTTCTGCCTGATTTTTATCAACTTCTGGTTTGATTTCTATTTTTGCTTAATGCCTATAAGCTTCTGCTAGATTAAACAGAGAAGTCATCTTAGATTTATTCTTCTCATATTTCAAAACTTTCAGTACGTTTGGGTCTTGTGAGGTAGCAGATATGTGTGGGGTCCCATATTGCAGATCTATACATATAATCACTTTCAAGGAGGCCCATCCCTCCTTCAGAAACAGGAATATATAATCTTAGTATGCACTGATTTTTATAAATCATTTGGTGAGCATGAAGCATCCTTCTTGTTTTCCTATCTAATCTATCCAACATGTTTTGGTGCCAGTCAATCACTCCAAAATTGTAAGTTAGGACAGGAAGAGCAAACTGGTTTATAGCTTGGATTTTGATCCTAGATGTCAGTTCTGTTTTCAGATTAATTTAAGTCTTCTGAAGTATTCCTTATTAAGTTTTATTCAAATTTGTTCATGTTTTATTGTTAATCCTTCATCAATTCCCAAATATGTATACACTGCTTCTTGCTCAAGTTCTTTTATATCACATTCTTGTCCCAAACTGATGTTTTCCTGGCCTTTCAGTTTTCCAGCATTAAAGGTTGCTTTTGCACATTTATCAAGATCAAATGGCATTCTTAAAGCATCTGAAAAAGTTTTGACAACTTGCAGTTGTGCTTTCAGTTCCTTATCTGATGAGCTATAAAGTTTTAAAATATCGACAAAGAGAAGATGAGAAGTCTTTACACTTTGTTTTCTAGGATCCAGATTATAGACATGGCCCAAGCTGTTAAGTAAAACAGTTTAATGGATTAAGGGCAAGGCAGAATAGTAATGGTGACAGAGAGACACCCTGGAATATCCCCCTTTGAATTTTTTCCACGGGATAATAATCTGTCCTTTATCATGGTGTAATTGCAAAGTGGTCTGCCACTGTTTCATGGTCACTGTAATATAGTCAATCAGTGTGGGGTGTATCTTATACATTTTTAAGCACTCTTTTATCCATGAATGGGGGATACTATCAGATGCTTTTTTGTAGTCAATCCATGACATACTTCGATTATTCCCCTTTTTACAGTTTGCCACTATGGTTTATTTAACAACAAATGATCCTTAGTTCCATATGACTTTCTTTTATTGCCCTTTTGTTCTACTGCCATAATTGAGTTTTCTTCTAAATGACTATAAACTCTCTCGGCATCAATTCCCATGTATAGTTTATACGTTGTCAGAAGGCAAATTATATGTTCATAGGTAGGTACTAGGCTATCTGCCCAAAGGCATTTATAAGCCTAGCCAGAATGTGTTGGCTTTTGCTGCCCCCTTAGATTAGTTCCTTGTGCCTCTGTCCAGCAGAGACACTGAAGTGATCCCTGGGGTAAACTTCCTGTTTCTCATCCACTCATCAAGGTTTCTCTTGAAGCATGTTAGTGAGGAGCTCTGCCTAATGTAGATTGGAATCTTGTTCCAGAGCATGGGAAGTCTCTGGGACAGGAATCTATCCCTTCAGCACGTCCTATTTATTGTTGTGGTGAAGTTTAGATCCCTAGAGCCTGTGGCTTTAGGGGATATGGTTTTCTTTAGGTGGAGCATGTCCATCAATTCTGGGATGGACATGGCCTTGTATGTCAGGCAGAGATCACCTCTGAGTAGGCGGTATGCAACCGAGTACAGCTGGAGTTTCTTCAGTCGAGCTGCATAGGTCATCTGTTTGAGGCCGGTGATCCTCTTGGTGAGGTACTTCTGTGGTCTTTTCAGCTGTTGTAGGTGTCTTGTAAGGTACATTCCAAATGGGGTGTTGTACTCTATGATGGGTCAGATGAGTGATGCGTAGAGGGGCTCAATGACCTCTTTTGATCTGGATGCAAACCCTTTTGTGATTAGGTGGGCCACATAGAAGGATTTTCTTACCACTTTGGCAATGTGATTATCAAAGGAGAGATTACTATCTATTTGGGTCCCCAGATCCCTTATTTTGTCTTCCATGTTTAGGGGGCTACCACCTATGTGGCAATTTGTGGGTACTTTGTTTTTTCCAAAGGGGATGACTATGCACTTTTTGTCATTTAGCTTGATGCCATGGTTTTGACATCAGGCATCTGTCTCAGTGAGACCCTTTTGGAGGATGTCTTTGTCAGCTGGAGAGTAGGTTATAGCCCCTAGTTTGCAGTCGTCTGCGAACATGGTCAGCCATAGTCCTCCTGTGCTTGCCTGTACCTCTGAGAAGTATATGCCGAACAGGAGGGGTCCTAGGACTGAGCCCTGGGGAATGCCATTTGTAACCGGTTTAGAGTCAGACCTAGCTCCCACAACTGTTACCAGGTGGGTTCTGTCCGTGAGCCAGTTGGCAATCCATCTCATGACATAGGGGTTTATGTTCAGGCTGGTGAGCTTGTCTATAATACCAGAATGGGGAATGGTGTCGAAGGCCTTTGCGAGGTCTATATAGGCTGTGTGGATTACCTTTCCCTCATCTATAGCCTTGGTAACTGTCTCAAAGAAGTCCACCAGGTTTAGGAGGCATGATCTGCCCTTAACAAAGCCAAACTGGGTAGGGTCCAGCATTTGGAGGTTCCCAATGTCTCTGTTAATGAGATCCATGATGATGCTCTCCATAGCCTGCAGACCAAGCTAGTCAGGCTTATACGGCGATAGTTCCCGGGGTCTGTTTTGGCTCTACCTTTGTGGAGCAGAATAACCATTGCTGTGCGCCACTCTATGGGTATGTAGCCTGTGGAGAGGCTGACTTTGAACAGTGTGTTTAGGTGAGGGGGTTAGTTCAACTTTGAGCTCATGTAGGACACAGCCTGGGACACCTGGGACATATCGGTCTATAATTTTTAGGGAAGCGTGCAGGTTCACTCTTAAGTAGGAGCATTGTTTTTCCTGTTGTTAGCCAGGTTGGTGTCTGTTGTGGGTGTGCATATAAATAGTTTTTACTCATGGCTAGATCTTCATGCAAAGTTGTTAATATTTTTAACCTGAAGTTAGATACTGCATCTGGGCCTGGTGTTTTCCAATTAGAGGCTTTTCTTAACTTTGGTTCAGTGTCTCTAGCTGTTACTTCATCCCATTTAAAATTCTGTACCTTTAAACTTCTTATTCTTTTTTTTACTTTTTCTATCCATTTAGCATCTTTGTTATGTTCCACAGGATCTTCATAGATACTTCTCCAACATGTATCTATTTCTTCTTTTTTTGGCAGTCTTTGAATTCCTTTTACCTTATTTCCCAGTTCTCTATAAAACCTTTTTGGGTCACCAATAAATTGCTTATTTTGCACTTTTCCTTTATATTTATCTTCGTATCTTCTAAGTTTTTCCGCCTTTGCTGAAATTATAGTTTGTCATTTGTGATAGTGCATGGTAAACCCTGGTCTGTTCTAATATTGCACATTGCTTTTATCACATTTATCTTTTTCAGTATTTTTGTTGCTCTAGTCCCTTTTCTATAGTCTTCTAACAGTGACACTTCTTGTATTAATTGCTTTATAATTTTCTCTATTCGATATACTACATGATGGTATTTGATTTCTCGCCTTCCTTTCCCTCACTATCCTGTGTTCTTGTGGTAGAACTTTATCAGTTATTAATTTAGCTGCACAGTAATATATACTGTTTATTTCTGTTATATCGCATGGATCTCTACTAACATTTTGGGTTTTATTAACCTTCTATTCCTTTCATTGATCTTAATATATCTGTCCATGTCTATTAAATCAAGCAATTCTTCTTTTAGCTCATTTTCTTCCAAACTGAAGGCACATCCCTTGTTTTCCAATTCCTGCAGGCATTCTATAGAAGGTTCTATAGCATCTTCCAGTGACACAGTCTCATCAATTTCATCCTGTGCAGTTTGTTGCTCTGTCATATGGGAACTCACTGGCCTGTCACTTCTCAACATTGACTGCATCAGAGTTTCCACAATTTCCTGTTTTTTTCCCTTGCTGTCTAGCTTCAAGTGAATGTTTATACAGGTTTCCAGTGGAAGTCTCCAAATTATCTTCATATGGCACCTGACCAGTTGCTTCCTTTTCCACTGATTTCCCCTTAATTTGGATATCCATTGCTCTATCCTGTTGTGGTGCTTTCTGAATGAGATTTTCTGCACTAAATCCTTCACCATGCAGGTACTCCATGTCCTCAGTTTCTATTTCTTTAACTTCTCCATTACTAATCTCCTTTTCTTCTTTTCTTCTTTGTCCTCTTTTTTTTTGTATTGTAAAGTTTTCCATGTTCAGATTCCTTTGTCTGTATTTCTCTTCAAATATCTCTGGTGCTGCTCTTTTTGTATTGGTTAGTTTTGTTTTCTCCTTTGCATAAATATTACACCATATTAAATCGCTTTTTCTTTCCCATGTCCATAGTTCTTCTTCAGATTTTTCCTGATCTTCTTGTTTCTCCCTGGTTTGCAGACTCATTCCATCCTGCTGTGATGTAGCTTGTGTTAGACCTTCTACATCAAATCCTTCACTTCGAAGGCAGTCCATAACTTCAATTTTTTTTTTTTTACTTGTACTTTACTGATCTTCTTTCCTATGTTCCATCTTTATAATATTATTTTTTTATTGTAAAATGTTCCATGTCTGGATGCCTTTGCCTGTATTTCTCTTCAAATATCTTTGGGGATGCCTTCTTTACATTGATTAATTTGGCTTTCTTCTTTGCATAAATATTGTATCATATCAAATATCTCTTTCTTTGGGCAGCCACGGTGGTGCAGGGTGCAACAGTTAGCATTGCTTCCTCACAGCAAGAGGTTTTCCAGTTCGATTCTTGGCTGGGGTGCCTTCTGTGTGGAGTCTGCATGTCCTCCCTGTGGTCATGTGGGTTTCCTCTGGGTGCTCTAGTTTCCTCCCACATCCCAAAGACATGCAGTAGGTGGACTGGACATTCTAAATTGGCCCTAGGCATGAGTGCGTGTGTGTGCCTTCTGTGGAAGGTTAGGTTCTGGGCTGGCAACTCAACACTATAAAACTCCACTGCCAATCATGAGTGGACAAGGTGATCCACTGTGGCGACCCCTGACTGGGAAAAGCCGGAAGAAGAAGATCAAATATCTCTTTCTTTCCCATGTCCATATTTCTTTTTTATACTTTTCAAATATTTCTTGGTTTTGTTGTTCATATTTTCACACTTCCTCAGGTGCTTCTTTTTCCAAACAGATCAAGGTTTCTTGATCTATATACTGTTTTTCACAAATCTGTTGTATTAATGAACATATATTTTCATTTTAAGCTTCTGACAGTTTTTCTTGTGGAAGTATTTTTCTTTCCTCTAATTTCTCTCTTAATTGTTTTGTATATCTTGTGTCTGAAAATCCTGGGCTTTTTGTATAATAGTAACACCACATAATGTCTTTCTTATCCTCAATAGTCTACTTTATTGTCTTTATGGCTCTTATTTGGCCTATCAGTTTTTGTGATTTTTGTGCACTGCTACTTCCTTCTACAATGGGGGGCCATCCTTCCCCTGGGCCTGTCCTGGCCCCATTGTAGGAATGTTTCCATATTTTGAGGATTCTACACTGTCATCTTTTCCAGTCCTGGCACCAGTGCACTTACCAGGATTGGGCACTTTTTTATCCTGGGTCTTGTGCACCGAGCTATCTTTTTTTAGTTTTGCGCTACTTCTGTCCATGATATATGCTATTTAAATACAGTCTATATATCAGTGTCGCTTTTGTGAGATTTTGTGACAACAGGGTCCACCTCGTGAAGGTATGCACCAAGGCTTGAAGATGAATTCAGTTTCAGTACTGCTACTCTCCTTTGCTTGCTGACTTTAAATCTCTCCATTTGTACCTCTGTCTTTCTGTGTACATGGTTCTATGCTTTGTGAGATGCTATGTGCATCAGAGTAAGGAATGCTAACACTGGGTGGTAGCTTGTCTCAGCTACAAGTTAAAACTGTGCTGTGGTAAATATTTGTGATCATGGTATATTTTATGCTAGTACTACACACTGGCATAATGGTTTTCCATTGGGTTATTTTGTACATACAACCTAGTTGAGTCCTCTGTTGTCATCTATCACTTGTATAGTAATTAAATAGTATCCATGGTAGTTTACTTACATCTGGAGGTTACGGTTATGGGGCACCATGATGGCACTGTGTGTAGAGTTAGCATTACTATTGAAGAGTGACTGTCCTACTATGGAATGGAAGTCCATCTTTACTGATGCTCACTACACCTTATAGTTAAAGATGTATATATTCTGAAACATATGGTGGGTCTGGCAGGTAAAGAGTTGTTGTAGTATGCAGCTTGCTGAGGCCTTTACAAAGCCCATTGCATCAATATAGGATCAAGGAAACAACGCATAGACCAGGATGCCTGAAGTTCTGATCATTATTTTGTGCAGTGAAGCTAACTGAACATGAGTACCGTGTGTCTCTATATCATAGCAGATGTGACATAGTTGATGCAAGACAGGGTTACCTGCTGATCCCAGGCTGTGTTATCCATTTAATGCTGGTTTGTCTGTGTGCCTGTCTGTCCATTGACTCAACTGTGTGCTCAGCACTTTGTGCCAGTAATGGCACTGCTGCTGTCTTTTGCATGCTGAAAGTTCCTGTACTTGTTGAAATAGTTATCACTGCAGGAAACTGTCAAGTATCAGAAGATGTAAGTCCACTTGGCATTATTTGTGGGAATCTCAAATTGCATTTTATGCTTTGTATTCTTTGCTGCCTGTAATGTGGCTTGGCATATAGCCTTTTGACTCTTTTTGTACTGTTTATCTCAGCATAGTTTAACTGCCAAGCTCTAATTGATCTACCAGATTATGTTATTTTTAAACATACACTAACAATGGTCACAATAAAAAAGAAGCTATTGCCAATTAAAATCAGAAGCTGATCAGATGTCCATAATGGCACAGCTGTTAAGGGAATGCAGGGTCTGATTAGAATGGTTGCAGAATGTCCAAAAATGGATCAGAAGAATATATGCCTTTGTCTGTGCCAGTCTAGATTAACTGCAGATGTGAGGAAAACATTCATTAAAAATTACAGAATTCTGTGCTCTGCTAATAACATACTGGTAATGGAAAGATCTCCATATTAACATTTTTACAGAAAATACTTAACCATAAAAATACTGTTTAGAAGTACAATGTCAAATACTCCTGCATATTTAACACAGATTTAACATTTCTTACAACCGTCTTGTTTATAATAATATTAGCAAAACGAAGACATATATTTTTGTACTCCACACCTAAATTATTTAACCATTCTTTTTCTCATGCTGAACATTCTCATTGAGACAATATGAGGTGTGGTTTTAATGCTTCTTTTAATACTTTAATACAAACCACTTCATACAATAGACACCTTTCTTTGGATGACACATAAAACCTAATGGATATTTTGGGTGTTCCTTTTCTTGACTACCTATACCTAGGGAAGTTTGTGTTCTAGCCAGCATTATGAATAAGATGTGGGATGGGATTTGTGAGGATAATGCTTAGTTCTGAATAATCTGAAAAATAAGCAACACTGATTACAGATACATTCAGAAGCCATAGACAGGGTGGGAATACTGAAATATTCATATAGACAAAACATGAGGCTCACAGAGAAAACATAAAGCCAGATTCTGCAAAGCTCACTGAATGTGGCACATTATGCCAATATCAGCAGAAAACCTGCGGATAACATTGCAATATGTAAATGTACGACAAGAAACTCAGAATAGCTCAGTGCACAATGGAGTATTGCAGTTTGGTGCACTATAGATATGCATGTATAATCTGTAATTAATAAGAAATGGTTGCCCAATCAGGTTGTACATTGCCAAAGTTACAGAAAGGTGAACACAGCTATGGAATTTAACGTACTCTGTTATGCTTAAAAAAAACATAACGCCAACTATCCCAGTGTAACTGCATCACATTTGCAACAGAAATGTACAGGAATATACACAGAAACATTACAGATACTTCCTTTCTTTATGTCATCCACTAAATTATAATACGTGCTTCAGAGCTGCAAATCTATTTGTAATGTATATATTTACATCACTCTTTACAGTAAAATCAGAGACAACTATGGAAATCCACTTAATACATGTACCATTAAAATGACACATAGCCCACAAAATACCATTAAAATGACACATAGCCCACAAAATCAGTGTGCCACTCAACCTCAGCCCATAAGGCAAGGCAACATACCCAACAGTAGGTGATTCTATAGTCAGGCACACTGATGTCCCACTTACCAGGCTAAACAAGGAGAAAGTTACTGTTAGCTGCCTGTCGGGTGCCAGGATCTGCCACATAATGCACGCATTCAGGTTAATCCACAAGTACAAATATGACTCTGTCATTGTCCATGGTGTGAATGACCAAAGATGTAACTCCCTGGACTACATGAAAAGAGACATGGAGGAGCTCTCAGATCGTGTAACCCAGGCAGGTATGACCCTAGCCCTGAGAAGCATCCTGCCATCACCCAGAATGATACCACACTACAAGGACAAAATGATTTACTTCAACAATTCGTTAAGCTTCTGGTTTCATTCTAAGGGGATCCAGTATCTGTCTGCTGGGACGACATGGTTGACAGACCATGATGCTTTGCCAGAGATGGCCTGCACCTGTTGCCCCTGGGATTCCGGATAATGGCTAAGGCTCTTACCACCCCTATAGTGCCTTTTTTAGGCAAGGTTCAAATGTTAAATTCACCACCGTAAGAGGTACAAGCAAGCAAGCTCTGAGGGTAATGCTACTCAGTGCTAGAAGTCTAAACCTCAAAATGCACTCAATCGAGGCACTCCTTAAAATGGAGAACATCGACATTTGTGCAGTGTCACAGACAGTTCAAGGCTCCAGAGAGCACCCCTGCATTACCAGGCTATAATTTATACCACAACTTCCGGCCACCTAACCTGGACCGAAACACTAAAGGTGGAGGCGTGTCCATAATCATTAAGGATATCCACACCTCCAGGCTAGTTGCTCAACATAATGCATCCAAAATTATCCAAATGCAACTAACACTGGGCAAGACTGCAATCCAGGTTTTAGCTTGTTACACCCCCACCATGCCCCAGGATTCCCACTTTTCATTTCTTAGGATACTGGAAAGTATTAAGGTACAACCCAATACCTTAAGTATTGGCGATTTCAACTACCCCACCATCAACTGGGAAAACTACTCATGTTACAACTTATTCGCTCAACGTTTTCTGGAATTCATAAATTCCAACACCTTGGATCAGCTTGTCCACACCCCACCAGGGACAGCAATATCCTGGACATGGTCATTACCAATATGGGTAACCAGTGTTCCACAAAGAGGTCAACTCTTCGCTGGTCAGATCTGACCACAAGCTAATCTCCCTAAGACATCCATATCCCCCCACCCCCCATTAAGAAAACCACCATCAAAAACTACTCCAAAGCCAACTCCATGCTTCTTAAGACAGATGTGGCAAACTTCACGACACCCATGCAGATGGAAAATAGAGGTACGACTGCTAAATCTTACACAAATGCACTGTATAAGCACATACATGAATGCAAGGATTGTGCCATCCCCAACAGAACCAAGACGCTATACTCCAAAAACAGGAAGCCAATCTGGTGGTCCCCAATCATAAAAATACTCTACAACAGAAGGAAGAAGATGTTGCAAAAAAGAGTAAAATCCCAAGTTTGGAGGAACTCCCTGTTCAGCCTCAGCAAGAAGCTAAGATCCCTCATAAAATCCTCCAAAGTAAGTTATGAAAAAAAATTGCCACTGATTCCAAAGACAACCACAAAGCATTCTACAGCTATGTCAAGAATCTCAATGGCAACACTCAGATCTGCTCTGACCTACAGCACAATGGCACTAAATATACAGAAACAACCAATATTGACAACATCCTGGCAGATAGGTTCAGTGCTAACTTTATCCCACTCTTACCCTCCAAAGGGCCCATCTTAATACCGGAAGAATGCAAAGCCCCTGTAATCATGGATGAACAAGTAAAAACCGCACTCTCCAAAGCCAAGAACACAGCATCCATGAGACCAGACAACATCCCAGGCTGCGTACTGCATGAATGACAGAACAAACTGGCACCCCAGCTAAGTACCATGTTTAATTATAGCCTCACCTCAGGCTATGTGCCTACTGAATGGTGCACAGTGACAGTTATCCCACTCCACAAAGGGGGTGCCACCACAGACCCTGGAAACTACCAATCCATTAGCCTGACGAACCTGGTCTGCAAGGCCATGGAACGTATCATCTTGGAGCTTATAAACAAAGACATAGGTAACCTCCAAACCCTGGACCCCACTCAGTTTGGGTTTGTAAAAGGTAGATCATGTCTACTAAACCTGATTGACTTCTTTGAAGCAGTCACTAGAGCTGTAGAAGAGGGCAAGGTAGTGCACACAGCCTATCTTGACCTCGCCAAGGCTTTCAATACCATCCGCCACTCTGGCATTATAGATAAACTCACTAACCTGGGCATAACTCAGGCATCATAGATAAGCTAAACAGCTTAAAAGTAAACCCTTATGTCACTAGATGAGTTGCAAACTGGCTAAAGGACAGAACCCATAAAGTTAAAAATCGCTGGAGCAATGTCAGACTCAAAGAAGTGGTGTCCCACAGGGATCTGTCCTGGGACCCCTCTTGTTCGGCATTTATTTCTCAGATGTTAAAGCAAACATGGGAGGGTTGTGGCTGACAAAGTTCGCAGATGACTGCAAACTAGGCACCATAGTCGATACACCAGCAGATACACACATCCTACAAAAAGGCCTCACTGAAACGGACAACTGGTGCCGTAGTCACGGCCTTAAACTAAATGCCAAAAAATGTATAGTCATCCCTTTTGGAAAAAACAAAGTACCCACAAATTATCACATAGACAGCAACCCACTGAGTACGGAAAAAATAATCAGAGACCTAGGGACCCAAGTAGACAGCGACCTCTCATTTGACACCCACGTTGCCAAAGTGGTTAGAAAAACATTCTACCTTGCACACCTCATCATGAAGGGTTTCACATCCAGATCCAAGGATGTCATTGTACCCCTATATTCCTCCCTCATCAGGCCCATTATTGCCCCATTTGGTATGTACCTCACCCGGCACTTGCAACAGCTGGAGAGACCACAAAAGTACCTCACCAAAAGGATCAAGGGTCTCCAACATATGTCTTATTCTGCCAGACTAAAGAAACTTCAGCTCTATTCAGTAACATACCGCCTGCTCAGAGGTGATCTCTACCTGATGTACAAGGCCATGTCCAATCAGGATCTGATGGACATGCTCCACCTCAAAAAATCCAAATCCATCAGGACCATGAGAGCTAAAGACTTAAACCTCGGCAGAAGTATGAATAGGACATGCTGGAGGGATAGATTCATAACCCAGAGGCTTCCCATGCTTTGGAACATGATCCCAGTTTGTTTTAGGCAGAGCCCCTCACTGACTCTCTTCAAGAGAAATCTTGATAAGTGGATGGGAGATCGTAAGTTTACCCCAGGGGTCACATCTGTGTCACTGCTAGACAGGGGCACAGTAAACTAATTCTATTATATAAGGGGACCTTCACTGTGTCACTACTAGACAGAAGCACAGTATTCTAGATTTATTCTGTACATTTTTGTACCATTTCATGGGGTGGCAAAAGCCACATCACTATGGCTAGGCTTACAAATGCCCCAGGGCAGATAGCCTAGTACTATACTATGAAACTATGAAACTATAAATCCCTATGTCACAAGATGGGTGGCCAACTGGCTCACTGACAAAACCCACACAGTAAAAGTAGCCAACTCCAAGTCCGACTTCAGACCAGTGACGAGTGGAGTATCACAGGGTTTGGTCCTGGGTCCTCTCCTGTTTGGCATCTACTTCTCTGAAGTGCAAACCAACACAGAAGGTCTTTGGCTAACAAAGTTCGCAGATGACTGCACATTGGGAGCCATAATAGAATCACCTAATGATGTAGACATTCTACAAAAGGGCCTCACAGAGACAGATGCTTGGTGTCAAAGTCATGGCCTCAAGCTCAATGCCAAGAAGTGCATTGTCATCTCCTTTGGGAAAAACTTGGTACCCATGAACTACCACATTGGCTGTAGCTCACTAAACACTGAATGTGTGATAAGAGACCTCGGGACACAGGTGGACAGTAGTCTCTCCTTTGATAACCACATTGCCACAGTAGCCCAGAAACCACAAAAGGGTACTTCTCTAGAAAAAAGGAGGTCATTGTTCCTTTCTACTCATCCCTCATCAGACCCATTATAGAGTACAATGCCCTGTTTGGCATGTATCTCACAAGGCACCTACAACAATTGGAAAGGCCACAGAAATACCTCACTAAGAGGATTACTGGCCTCAAACAGATGCCATACGCAGGCCATCTCAAAAAACTCCAGCTTTACTCCGTCGCATATCGCCTACTCAGAAGTGATCTCTGCCTAACATAAAAAGCTTTGTCAAACCCAGAGCTGTTGGATATGCTACACTTAAATAAATCCCAATCTCTCAAAACCACATGCTCCAGGGACCTAAACCTTGTCACCCCAATAAACAGAACATGCTGGAGGGATAGATTCCTGTCCCAGAGACTTCCCATACTCTGGAACAAACTACCCATTCGTGTCAAGCAAAACTCCTCATTGGCTCTTTTTAAGAAAAATCTTGACGACTGGATGGGAAATAGAAAATTCATCCTAGGGATCACTTCTGCAGCACTGCTAGACAAGGGCACAGGAAAATAATTTTCTTGGGTAGCAAAAGCCAGGGAACCTTTTTGTCTAGGCTTATATAGGCCCCAGGGCTGATAGCCTAGTGTCTACCTATGAACCTATGAACCTATATCTGTTCGGACTTATGGATTCTGATGGAATTTGTAAATTTTCTAAAAAATAAAAATTAAAGACAAAAGACAATCATGGCTACATTACCATAGCTAACTATTGCTATAAATGAGTTTGGGAATTGTGTGGGGAAAATAAGTAACACACACACCCAAGGAAAGTGGGAGATAAAAAGAAGACATGGGGTATGGGTAAAGAAGAGGGACACTCAAGAGGGATGTTGGAATTGTAAAATCTAAGGACAGTCAGAGGGCCATGGGATTTTTTTTTTGGCAATAATAGCCCCCCCCCCCCACATTTTTTAAGAATAAATGGAAAGCTAAACATAGGGAAAGAGAAGATAAAGGTCGTCACAGCTGGTATACCCATAGAACAAATAGCAAACACAAGACAGACAAAGTTTGCAAAAAAAAAAAAAACAGTAAGGACAGGTAAATTACACAGACAGTACACTGCACAAGGTGATGGAAAGTTTTTGAAACAGGGTGGGGATGCATACCAGCTATGGCTAAAAGCAGGAAAATCTACCTGTGTACAATCATGTTGCCACACGCCGCAAACTGTGTGGCAGTCATACCTGAATGTGTATGAACAATGGTAGATATGTGTTCCGGTGTTATTAGGTTCATAGCATACACTGGATAAATGTGCACATATCCAATTAATCCATCAGTAGTGCACATGTAAACTTAGTAACATCAGGGATGAGCAAATTCAGGTTAAACAATGGTAGATAGATCCACCAGAGGACAGAACCAAACCTACAACCATGGATTTGAAAGGCAAACAACCAAGCACAGTGCAAAACAGAAGTACTTCAGAAGAGTAACAAATGATGCTATATACACTAATAGGTGTACAAAACCAAAACAAATGTGTAATGGAATTTTTATAAGTTACACACATATGCCATGTTAAAGGCAACACACATGTGTAGATGTGTATATGTCCATCAGTGGCATAAATGGAATGTACATGAAAGCAATGTTGACACGCATACATACACCAATGACGTAATAATATGTTAAAAAATGTAACAGTACAGCATAATGAATATAACAGGTTATGCACATGGATGTCAAAAAATCTACAGTGGGAAACACACAAGTATAATAAGAACAAAGACGTGTTGCAAACATTAACCAGCAACTTCTGCACACGTCCGCATTACGCAATTCTCTCACATGCGTCACATGCTCAGTGTGTTAAAATAATAAATGGCAATGGTCAGTACTTTAAAGAAAGGCAAACATGCCTGTAAAAATAATAGTGAAATATGACTAGGGCCCACATCAGAGTAAAGCAGGATAAGGTAAGTTTTCAAAATGTCGATGCTTGTGTAAAACACATAGGGTGCTGTAGAAGTCACAGAGGCATGCATTTAATAAAATGGAAAATGTATGCCAAATGGCCAGATGGATTGCTGTTGTCCACAGAGCTGTAATCTGCAATCATGTCACACCAACATGCATAGGTAAGCAAACTATAAATTAAAAGCACATAGGCATAATGTCGTGCAAATGGCAGCTAAAGAAATGCAGATGTACATCAACCACCCTTGTAATTATGGAGCAGAGGAGACTCCTGTGAGCATCATTACAGCACATCAGCAGTAAATCACCGAATGCTCATGTCAAGGATGTATTTGTATGTTAGTATGTATCTGACTATGCGCACACACATGTACAGTCATTTAATGTGAACGACTATTTATGGAAGGTGTATACCAATGTCATTACATCATGGGTGTGGAAATGCTAAATACAACATACATGGCATAATGTACTGTAGAATAATGTGTTATCTGTAACATTGTGTACAGGTTAATGTTACATTGCTGTTTGATGCACACAGAAAAGAAGGACTGCACATGGAAAGGATATACCTGTATATGATCCCACATGACATCAGTATTGCCAAACCACGACACAACATCACATCCTGACAGTGGGAAATCATGACAGCTGTCATCCAAAAAACATGTGGAATGACATGTCTGTATGTTGTACATACGTGATATGGCAAAACAAAAATCCAAGGCATATGACACTTCCAAGGCATATGACACTGTTAGTGATGGATTATGGACAACATATGTTGTCTGCCAGTTTCCTTAGTAACGCATGTTTGCAGGCTACCTCTTGCAGCACTATCTGTAGGCTAACTGCCATGATGCATGTACAGTTGAATGTGCATGGAAAGCATAATGTATTAATATATGCCATTCACACATTGAAATTTAAGTAAATGTCACACGACAATAAAACATAAGCATGACAGGTACATGGTATGCATGCACAAAAGTGAATAGTATACAGTTCAGTCAATGAAATGGCAATCACTGTATTGCAGCATGACACAAGTGGAGCACACAGACAATATTTATGGACCACAGGGACCAGGCTGAAAGGGACCAGACTCCTGAATGATCTCATGAGCTTTCACCCTGAATGAATCCCGCATGGCTCAGGCCACATTTTCAAAGAAGGTCCCCGTCATATCTCTCATCTGTGTTCAGAACACAGCAGTCATGACCTCCCAGATCTCCTCTCAAAAATCATATCTATCCTAGTCATGTTGACATCTTCTCTGAGATGCAAGCAGGATGGCTACGGCAGGTGAGAGTACAGGTTCCTCAGCATCATCATCATCACCATCATACTTGAAAGACTCTGGCAGTGACCTTGCATGTGCATGTCATCATCCTTGGATTGGAGAAGATCCACGAGTACCATGCTCTGTAAAAATTAATTACAAACCACAACAGAAGCAAAAAAGCAAATGTATATCATGCATAACAGTTCCATGAATATCACAGCACAACATATATGATTATGAGGACAATTTACACAGGGGCTGAGACACATCCATTATGGACAGACCTACCTATTACCCTATGTGTGGTACTCCTAGAAATGATGACAGTACTATTTTCTGAGCAATCTATATGCTTAGACACGCACACACACACACACACACACACACACACACACACACACACACACACACACACACACACACATGCATGCGCGTGTGCACACACACACACACACACACACACACACACACACACACACACACACACACACACACACACACACAGAGGTCATTAACTTTGTAAAAATGTATGACTGCTCATATCAACAGATTGAACTCTCTGCATTCAGTGATATATATGAGCAGCATATATATGTGTCATTGTTAAAATGAGGAAAAGGTGAGCTGACAATATTGTGGACAATAGGCTAGCCATATGAAAAACATCTGATATCGGCAGCATGATATTTGGCTGAACACACATCAATATAATGAGAACAACACTAAAAACAATGTGATATTTTCAATCGATACAACATGGTGGTGCTGCGGTAGCATTGTCGCCTCACAGTTAGACGTTGCTCATTCGATTCTCAGTTAGAGCGTCTTCTGTGTGGCGATATGCGTGAACGGGTGTTCCTTCATTGAAGGTTGTGTGTTAGGCCCAGCAAGCCAGCACTTAAAACTTTACTGCCAATCATTAGTGGACCGGAGTTTCCGCTGTGGCGATCCCTAACCGGAAAAAGCCGAAAGACACAAACAAACAAACAACTATTGACATATGAGAATCTAATATATCTGTTACTAACAGTATGGTATGTGTACAACTGCATGCATTATCTGCAAAAACAATTAGCAATCAGTAGCCTGAAAAAACAATGATTTGTGAATATACTTGCTAATACTGAACTGACACAACCAAATGGATATCTGCTCAAGTGTCAGTCAGCCTAGGCTATAACTGTGTAACTGTGTAAAAAAAAAAAAAAAACAAGGGGTTTGGAAGCAATTGCAATACCAACATTAACCTTCAGGGTGTGCTGAATATGAACTGCTGCAATTAAATGAGTATCTGCTCAAATGTCAATCAACCTTGGCTTTAAATGCATTTCTAGAAAAACACCCACGGTGTCTGAGGCAAATACAATACCAATGTTGAATGGAAGGGCATATCACACAGTCTGCAAACACCCATTCACTCTATGAACAGCAGGCTTTACACATCAAATCAGTCATCACAGACAGACAACTCATCATAATCACTAGGCAAAGCACTAGTATCTGGCTAAAAAGATGTGTGACAAATACACAAAACCAACTGTTATTTAGGTTGTGGAGTAAATTTAAAAAAAAGTTAGCAGAAACAATGACACAATGATACATAAATATCAACATTGTTAGATTTTTTCAAAGCGAGCACAATTGCTAGGCAATGATTCCACTTGCCTTACTGACTAGGATCATAGGATGTTACTAGACTATTGGCCCTGAGACCTTTACAAGCCTAGCCAGGAATTTAGCCCATGTTCTGACAAGTCAGCACCTGATGCTCCTGTCCAGCAGGGGACACATGTGGAATCCAAGGGGTGTATTTTCTGTTTTCCATCTAGTTATCCAGGTTTCCCTTAAAAATAGTTAATGGGGTACTCTGCTTGACAAGGAGAGGGAGTCTATTCCACAGAAGGAGGAATCTCTGGGACACAAATCTGTCCCACCAGCAAGTCCTATTGATATCACAGACCAGGTTGAATTTGCACGTGTGGGTTACTGAAGTGGAGCTTGACTTGTAGATATGCAGCAGTCCCATCAAGGCAGGGTCTGAAACTGCTTTGTATGTCAGACAGTGGTCACCTCTGAGGAGTCTGTATGAGATTGAGTAGAGGGACACGATCCTTAGCCTATCTGTGTAGGGTAGATGTTTGAGGCCCTGGATTCTCCTGGTGAGTAACCTCTGTGGTCTCTCCAACTGCTGTATGTGCTTTGTGAGGTACATGCTGAAAGGGGTATTTTATTCAATAATGGGTCTTATAAGGGAAGAATGCAGGGATGTTGTGACCATCTTGTCCCTGGATGAGATACCCTTAATAATGAGGTGGGCCAAGTCGAAAGCTTTCCATACAACAGAGGCAATATGGTGGCCAAAAATCAGTTTGCTATCAACCTGGGTGCCCAAGTCCTTCACGACTGATTGCGTTTGGGACCTTGTTTTTAAAGTGATAATTTGTGGGGACATCACTCTCCCCAAAGGGGATGATGCTCTATTTTTTGGCATTCAGTTTAAGGCCATGTTTTTAGCACCAGACATTTGTCTGGGTTTGACCCTCTTGGAGGATGTCAACATCACTAGGGGAATTGATGACAGTGCTCAGCTTGCAGTCATCTGCAAACTTGGTCAGCCATAGTGTACTGGTTATGGCCTGCATCTCAGAAAAGTATATTTCAAACAACAGAGGCCCCAAGACAGATTCCTGGGGTATACCACTCATTACAGGTCTACTGCTTGAGGTGGCGTCCCCTATTTTGACTAGGTGGGTTCGATCAGTGAGCCAGTTTGCTACCCATTTGGTAACATATGGGTTGATATGTAGTTGAGAGAGTTTATTATTCCCAAGTGGAGAACAGTATCAAAGGATTTCACCAGGTCAAGGTAGGCAGTGTGCACTGTCTTCCCCTTTCCATGGCTTTGGTGACTGTCTCAAAGAAGTCAACCAAATTTAACAGCCATGAATGACCTCCCCTTGATGAAACCAAACTGTGTGAGATCAAGTGTTTGGAGGTTGCCAATGTCCTTGTTAATGAGGTCCATGATAATCCACTCCATGGTCATGCAGATCAGGCCAGTTAAGCTGATAGGTCGATAATTCCCTGGATTAGTGGGTGCTCCATCTTGGTATAACGGGACAACAGTGGCTGTCCTCTACTCGGCTGGGATGAAGCTGGTACTCAGGCTTTGGTTTAATAGGGTGCCTAATGGTGCTACAAGTTCCTGCCTCAGTTCATGTAGGAGGCAGCCTTGGATGTTATCAGGATCCATTGAGGTTGTATATTTTGCCTTTGAGAAGGTAGTGATGACTTGCTCCCTAGACATAATGGGAGGGAGCAGTTGCTGTGGATGTCCTGATTTACTGATGGAAGGCTAGCGGGGTGAAGTTTTCACTGAACCTGTCTGCCAGCAGGTTGGCTATATCTACGGCATTTGTGTATGTGGTGTCCTTGACCGGTAGTTCTGAGCAGATCTGAGTGCTTCCTTTGAGATTGTGGACATATGTGAAGAAGGCCATATGATTGTCTTTAGTAGATGTGGCTAGTTTGGGCTCAAAGTTTGCTTTGGAGGATTTGACTATTGCTCTTATTTGCTTGTTCAAGCTAAGGAGAGGTTGCTTCCAATTAGGCACCTGCCCCTTCTTGGTCCTAGACAGCAATTTTTTCCTTTTATTACAGAGTTTATTTATTACAGATGTCCACCAGACAGGTATACTCTTCCTTGAGGAAGAGGATTTTGTCCTGTCAGGTATTCCTAATTCTGTGCAGCTATATAAATGCTTCTATAGTACTTTGGTGTAGGTTTGGACATATGTGCCAGTTCCTATGGAGGGAGATGGGGCTGTGAAGCTGTTTATACCTTCCCTCAGGAGGTTGTAATCAGCTTTGGATAAGTTTTTTTGTTTGATCATGGTTGGGGGGGGGTCAGGATAGATGGTGACTTCTAAAGTGACCCCTTTGTGATTGGATCTTACCAGGGATGATGACTCTGTAGGGATGCTGCAGTGGTTACTTATGTTAGCTAAAACCAAGTCCAAGATATTGTCACCTCTTGTGGGGATGTCAACCAGCTTGTCTGAGGCATTTGCACTGACGAAATCAAGGATTCTCAGGACATCTGGGTTTGGGCAAGAGTAGTTCTTCCAATCTATGGTTGGATAGTTAAAGTCACCCAGGATCGAGGTAAAGGGTTGAATCTTGATAGATTCAAAGAGGTCCAGATAGGTGGAGTGGGCATCTTGAGTCAAAGTTGGGGGCCTGTAGCTAGCTATGATTTGAAAAGGGGTCTTGTCAATGGTTAACTGCATCTGGAGTGTCTCCTGTGCTTCATACCGTTTGACCAGCCTGGAGGTGTGTATGTCTTTTATATATACTGCAACTCTGCCTCCATTTGCTTTGCTACCCACAGTTTGGTGTCTGAATGTACGATAGGATGAGTAACCTGGTATGGCAGGGGTGCTCTCTACAGCTTTGAACTAGGTTTCTGTGACTGTACAGATGTCAACATCTTCCAGGGTTAAGAATGCTTGCAATGAGTGCAGTTTCATGCTTAGACTCCTAACTTTTAGCATCATGACCTTTAATTTGTGTTTTGATGAAATGTTCATGTGGGTAGTTTTTACCTCACAGTATTGCCTAAAAAGGCACTATGGGGGAGGCAAGAGCCTTTGCCAGAAGCCTGAAGCCCAATGAAGACAGATGCAGGGCATTTCTGGCAAAGCATTCTGGTTTGTCAATCATGTCTTCCCAGACTGTCAAGTACTGTATCCCTTTGGAACAACACCATAAACTAAGCCAATTGTTAAAGTCAATCATTTTCTGTTTGTATTGAGGCATCATTCTGGGTGAAGGTAGAATGCTTCTTAAGACTAGGAACATACCTGTCACATATTCAGTGAGCTCAAGTCATGTCTCTCTTCATATAGTCTAGGGAAGTACGTCTCAAGTAATTCAAGCCAACATGGACTATGACAGAGTCATAAAAGTACCTGTTGTTGAGAGGATCTATATTACCTTATTGAAAAACCTAGTCAGAGAAAACCTGTTTGCCGACCAATAAACAGAGAACTGTCACATCTTTGAACGGCCACTTCAGCGAATTTTTTTTCCCTAGGGGAAAAAAAATCGCTTGGCCAACAAAAAACAAGACAATATTTCAAACCCTTCAAAGTAAGGGGTGTGTCACCCCCCCCACTCCCCCAATGTGGGGGGCTGTGCCCTTCACCCCCCCAACTAAATATACCAACTCCGAGATTGCACTACAGTGGGGAAAAGGGAAAATTCCCGACGATGGCCAAACAATTTTTTTCACCTAGGAAAAACTCGCTGAAGTTTCCATTCGAAGACATGAGAGTTCACTGTTTATTGGTTGGTGAACAGGTGTTCACTGAGTAGGTTTTTCGATAAGGTAATATAGACCCTTGTTGAGAGACTTGAGTGCATGGTGAATATTCCTACAATCTAATCAATGAGCATGTTATTGTGAAAAATACATGCCTGTAAATAGGGGAAGATGCTTTTCAGTTCATAAAATACATAAAATAATCAACATAACCCTCTCCCTCCACTGAATCTCAAGCCTATGCAGCTGCTCAATGCACATAGCTTTGTTCCAACTATGATCGTCATTGCTTGAAATTAAAAAAAATAGAATGCATGAAAAATGTATTCCATAAATAACGCTAATATACATTTCTCTACACAGCTTGTAGACATTTCTTTCTGAAGAACATTATATAATCTGTAGCCAAACTCTAACTTTGAGAACTCCCTGCCTACCAAACACATCTTAACTAAAATAAAAACATGTTATGACATCATCTTGATAGGGAATGGTCTACTAATAATGATCTTGGCATAGGATTGTAAGGTATGAACATGTGCTGCTCATGTAGCTAAACAGCTGGAAAAATACATTCATGTTATCACTGTGCTCAGATACATTAATGGTAATGGAGATCATACAGGTGTGCTTCCCTTAACATCTTTCCACCCAGCGTCTAACCGCCTATACATGTGTACTGTACTGTAGGGACGTATATGCAGTCAGGCTTTGTGCAGAAGGACGTTAAGAAACTCACAATGTATTCAATATGATGTTTGCCTAATGTCTTAGTTGCCTAATGTCATATTGCACCAAACCTATTCCAGACATTAAGCGATACACACCTGTACATTCCTCTGACAATTGACAGTGTCATGTAGCATACAGCTTCTGTGAACAGAACCATACATGTTGCTGTAGATTATGGACACAAAAAGGTATGTGTGAGGACCATTAGTCCTTGTTAAATTGCACATCACTAGGAAAATACATACATTTACCCTGTTCTTTATTTCAACTGTTAGTCTGCCCTTCTCAGTCCCTTAAAATTTGGGGATGATGTTGTTCTACTATTGACTTTAATATTTTATGAGAAAACAGTCCTTCATAACATTTTTACAAAGTATACAATGTTAACCAAAAAATTGCTCAGCCATATAACAGGATTTAACAAGATGTACTACCCCTGCAATTAAATAACTGATGTTAATGGAATGTTACGGATTGCAGATATATTAGAAGGAATTTTACAAATAACCAACTTATTCGCAACTACACTAAAAATATACATTAATATTAATAAGTGTAATATGCTTTTATAAAAAAATGCTATTGGTATATTAAAGCAAGATAAAAGTTTCAGATGTATGTCTTCCCTTTCCAGATTTGAACACAAAGCACATCAAAATGTAGACATGATGTGTTGCTTCCTTTCAGGCTGAGGTAACAATTAGCTCTTGCTACTCTTTAACAAACAGGTACTGCTCTTCAAACACTGTTGTTTACTAGCTGATGTTATCAGAGTATTTACAGATTACAGCCATATTCACAGAAATTCAAAGACTATATCAATGAGTCATTACCATGCACAACACTAACATTAATATATTGCAATATGGGTCTTCCTAAAAATGCTATAGGTGAAGTTAACCAAGGTAGCGGGTATAGATAAATGTTCCCTCTATGTAGGCTGAAACCTACAACATGCAAAAATGTAGATAAACTAACCAGTTGCTTTACAGGTCAAGCTAACAGTTAGCACATTACTCTTAAATAAACAGGTATTAATCTACAAATCCTGTTATTAGAAAGCTGAAGTTATCATAACATTATAGATTACAGCCATATTTGTAGAAATTCAGACACTATATTAGTGAGTCATTACCATGCACAACACTAACATTAATATAAAGAATTGCAATAGGGTTCTTCCAAAAATGCTATAGGTGAAGTTAACAGATATATGTTTCCCCTATGGGGAATGGAACCCACAGCACACTACACTTAAAACCTTCGCTCTAGTTACCTTACAGACCAGACTACCATTCAGCAAGTAGATCATTGTAGAAAACAGGTACTGTAGAAGTTTATTAAAAATCCTGCGAAAAATTGATAAATATGGAAAATGCAAACAATTGTTCGACCATTCATAATAAAAATATAACAGCTATCAACAAATAACTAAAAATATATGTGTAAGCAATGGGACAGGCTTTACTTTTTAAATTAAATACATGTATCTGTGTAATTGTTTAGGAGGAGTGATATAATGAAGTTATTTATGTGTTTTTATTTCAACATGTAATGGTCCAATAGGTAATACAGTGGAACTATAACAGGAAACTATGAAGTGCACAAACATCCATGGCCTAGACACTGTAGGTGTTTGTGATGCATGAGGACAGTGGCTGTGTGACATTACATAGGTAAATGTTGCAAAAAATATGTACTTCTGCAAAGAACATACTTATGGATATTATACACAGTATGAAATAAATTAACAACATGGGAATCAAACCCATACTTAAGAGGGCAGTATTTACCAAATCCACTTAGTTATTCCCACCAGCTAGTATAACAGCAGCAAATACATGCTTATAAAAACATCTTTCTGATATATATGGTACAGAGAAATAACTATAGCAATGCTCAGGTATACATAGAATATTGGTACTTAAGTAAGGATCTTTGGGCTGCTTCTGCACCTCAGTGACTGTCTTTTGAAGCTCCTCTACATCCTTCAAAAGCAGCTCATCATATCAGTGATGAACCTGCACTCCACTGCATCCTTCATTGATGCTCCCTCATGATCCAGTTCCACCAGCTGTTTATGGCAAATATCCTGGGTCTGACTCTTTCTTCCTCTGCTCCAGTCCAGCATATACAGTTAACATCTGGGTCCTCATGTGTCCAGTTAGATGCACAGACATGTCTTACCTGCCTTGAAACAGCCATCATGATCCTTAAGTTGAAGAAGTCTGGAAAATACAAAAACAGAGAAATACCTCTGATCACAGTTAGCAATGGTCTGATCAGTAAATGTATCAAAATCAATATTTGAAAGTGGCACTGATGTCATGTTATCAGAATCATACCTTTCAACTGTACAGATTTTCCTAGAATGTCCAGATTTTTACATCATATTTTTGGTCTGTTTCTCAATAAAATTCTGGTTTTCTAGCAAATCAATGGCAAATCATTGAGGACTGAAGTTAAAAAATAATGATATACATTTGAGATTCAGACTTCATACCCCTCATAAAATTCACACTAATGCAAAACCTGTTGTTCTATCAAATTTCTAAGTTTGTAAGCACAATATTTAAAAATTGTCCCTATTCTTGACACTTTGTCGCCCCATTATTTATGGCTTTGTCCAGATTTCTGACCCTAAGAGGTTGAAAGGTATGTATCAGATCATTGGAAGATTATGGGCATGTACCACACATGATACTATTTATCTATACCTACTGGGTGCTTACTCAATACACCTGTGTGTTTGGCTGCATAACAGCAATTTAAGTGGTGGATGTGCAGGAATAGGATTCTAAAAGCTTGAATTTCAATTAACCTCATTAATTATATATGGTGCAAATGGTACTTAAAGGTGGGTGCAGACAAGGTGCACATTGATTCTATGATTCAGACTGAGAGGTAAACTGGTAATTGGTAGCATTTCTGCTTTGGTGGTTAGTAAATCTCAGTCATTTCAAAAGGTGCATGCTTAAATTAATATTTACTTAAAATGTTATCTTTAACAGAAGTTGTTATATGTTACTGGAGTGATGTTTTCTTGACCTTTATGCATACAGTTGTTCTTCTAAATAGTTTATTTCAGTCCCATATGCAGTTTTGTAAACAGAATTCCATTGCAAATGTTAACATCATATGAAGGTAGATTTACAGATCATCCGCAATTTGTACTGGTAATTCCTTGCTATGGATTCTGACACTGTTCATATCTAATATGTGATGTTGATATTACGAGTATTTCTTATTCTATGTCTCCTAACAAAACTGTTATAAACATGTGCTGTTGCTATTGTGGATATTTCTTCAGTGATGATTCTTAACAAAGGCATTATTAGTACTAGCTCAAGGATCCATACTGTCTGTGGCCTGGCTATGGATATGAAGGTTTATAAGTGCTTCAGTTATTTGTTGTAGTATGTTAATATGGCATGCAAGCAGACTCATGTGACATAATGCTGCTGACGATGGACTTCCCTGCAATATGTATGTATTGTTAGCGGTTCTAATTCCACTCAAACTCTAAAGATATTTCACCAATGTTCTGTAGGAAGGCGTTGTTGTTACTTGTAGTATGTCACATTAGTATTCATCACACAGTGTTAGTCATTTTCAATGTTTGAATGCATACTGTTTATATTAACATATGCTGTTCACAGAATGAAATGCATAAAAGGGGTCAAACATAAATATCATCACTTGGATATCAATGTTTTTCAGATGGCCAACCACCTCAGGGGTAACAACTTCTCCCCCAGGAAAATTACATCATAATTTATGCTCTCTGTCAACATGGAAGGAGACTTCTAGCCCATTCAGGTGATACTGTTTGGAGAAATTAAATTTGGACAGATGTCACCAACATGATTAATGTATTTGCAGGCCACAACTGAACCCGTGAGGCCTGCATATGACACTGCTCAAAAATTATCCTTTTGGCAGTCAACAGAGTGACACATTATGAGAGATTGAGGGATGCCACCTGTGGTAAACCACCACTGACCCCCCCCCCCAATGACATCACTTGTTTTTGGCCTCACTGCATACAGAGGGGAGCAACACATCCCTGGTGGTTGGATTGAAGCTGGAGTTTGAGGAAGAACATGTATATATTTATTTTAATTACAGGGGTATATATTGAGACAATCACTGCATATTGCTGTAGTATGCATAGTCATGCATTGCTGTTTTTGATTTACAACAGCAGAGATGATACATGACCACACATCACAAGGTGAGGATGATGAACATAAGTCTAATTACATGTATTGGTACAACTGAGTTGCAGACAGAGCAGTTCAAACAACATTTGTAATCCTGTTTGAATTAATATTTTCAGATCCATCTCCTTCTAGCCTACACCAGGGATTGGCAGGTCAGTGTCTGTATGCTGTTGCTGTGAACACAACCTTGTTAGTGCCTCCACCTCATTTCGTGGCACTGCTGTTTACTGCAATATTGTTGTTTTCCTACCATTGTACACTACAGGCACATCCAGTGGAGGGCAAGCTGTGCATTTTCAACTGCAGATAGACCAGGTATGTTACAGCAAAATTGTCATAGCTTTCAAAAATGTGTAGCACACATGATACCTTGCATTTTTGTCAATATTTTTCAATATAGGCCCATCTGGTGTATAGTTGCAACATCCATCACGTATTTGTAGCAAATATTACTATGTTGTGTATATGGTGCTGTCAGTATTCTTTTTGCTAAATGCATGACTCTGCTGTCTTTGTTTTTACTTTCCCACTGCAGAATCCACAGTACACCCCACAAAAGAGGAATTCAATAAAGTCTACATGGAATGATTTTCCGTGTAGGAATAGTGGCAGGGCAGAGGGGTGTGCACTAGCTTGCAGACAGGGAAGTGTCCGTGGCATGCAAATAACCTCATAAGCAGGTGAGTTGCATGCAAATGAGGGTGCTGGAGTGATCCAGCAAGCAGATAGGCAGTCCTGCAGACCATGTGTTGGTGTCTGAAGTGTACACAGAGTATTTCCGTGTACAAGAAAGTAAAAATGGAACAGGGACTGTAAAAGCCAATTTAGAAGGTCAGAAATTGCATAGTAGGCATAGGTATGTGCAAAACTATGAAATGTGTGTCAAAAAATCATGAAAAATAATGTAATAAATACATTTTTTTAATACCCATATTACATTATCAGCAGGCAGCAGCGCACAAGCATGCTGTTATGCAAACAAATATTAAAAAGTATAAAAACTAAAAATAAGAAATAAATATGTGAGAATAATGCATTATAGGGCCCTGCATTGAGTATGTACAATGGTAGCTCTCAGTGGTTGCAAAGGAGGCTGGCCCTGGAATAGTGAAATATCCAGGTTGTGTGCACGGATCTGTATGCAATGAGCTCAGGGTACTGAATAGCAAAAATGGGCTACTGTGTCTCCAGATAAAATCTGTGTAGCAGCAGAACCATGTTGGTGTCCACAGAAGATGTAGCTGACATCCAAAGGTGGTGTGTCACTCTATGTTTAAGCTGATTGCAGCTCAGCAGCACCCATTTGCGTGGCACGCTGCTCAGCTAAGCAGGGGGTATGCCCAGTGCTGCTAAGCTTTGCTTATCTGTGGGGTGTGTATTTTAGCTAGTTTGAGCTATGTTGTGTGCCCACACATGGTGGCATGTCCAGACTGCTAAGCAGTGTTTATACCAGTGTCGCAGGATTGCATGCTGCAGTGCTTAGCAGGGAAGAAAGTTTAAAAAATAAAAGGAAATTGCCTGGAAAAAACAATCATGTATAAAATACTGATAAGTCCTGTTCCACTTACACTGGGCCATTCAAACCCTTCAGTGGTGTATCTGGCAAGTGGACTGCATCACTGTTATCCAATCACACAGACTGCATCTGCAGCAGAGCACTATAAAGTATGCATACACCCTACAATCTGATTTTCCCCCATACTCTGCACCACTGGAGTACAGACTTGGGAATTTTAACAGACAGAATGCTAGAGGCTGCTGCTGCTCTGCTATATCTGTATGTGTTAGAGGATGAGGTCAGTGCTGATGCTGTCACTGACAATATGCCTAGAATGAGAAGGAGAAGAGTGTTCAGACCCAAGGTAACCTTCCAGGAGCTACATGAGCTAGAGATTGTAGAGTGATATAGGGTGGACAGGGACATACTACAATAACTCACGAAGCTCTGCCACCCTCAACTCAGACCCAGAGCCAACAGAGGAGAGCCCATTCCAGTGGAAACAAAGGTAAGTGTAGCCCTTAGAATACTAGCTACAGGTACTTTTCAAAGACCAAGTGGGGATATGATGGGGTCTCACAGGCATCTGCATCCAGGGTACTCCACCAGTTCCTGGCTGCCATGCAAACACATGCCAATGAGCACATTTATTTACTCCGCACACCTGAGGAGAGGGACTGCAGTATGCATCTGTTCTGCTGTGTAGCACACTACCTGAGGTACTGGGTGTCATAGATTGTACTCATGTACACATTAAAGCACCACCTGGTGAGGAGGGTAGAGTCTACATCAACAACAAGGGGTATCACTCCATCAACTTTCAGGTCATGTGCAATGCCCAGGGAATCATCATTAATGTGTGTACTGGCAGTCATGGCAGTTATTACAACTACCATATCTGTCACGCATCACAGCTGTACCAGATGTTTGCCAGGGGGGACATCCTGTATGGCCATCTACTGGGGATGCTGGCTATGCACTGGAAACCAGGATGATGACACACATCAGAAATGTACACACACCTAATGATGAATGCCATAATGAGGCACATGCGTAAACTAGGAAAATCATAGAGCATGTGTTTGGGCCGCTCAAGTCATGGTTCCGATGCCTCAATATATCTGGTGGAGCCCTGCAGTACTCTCCAGCCACATGTGCACAGATGTTCACAGTATGTGCCATGCTACACAATATGATCATGCAGAAACAGCCTGGGCAGGATCATGACAGGGAAGGTCCCAACACCCACACGGGGACTCAGATGAAGAATCCCCTGAGGTGGTCCCTGTAGGCAGACGTAGGTGTGCCTAGTAAGCCCTGGCCTTGGCAACGAGGCAATGCGTAGCACATGCACTGACAACCTAGGGTCCTAGGGACTGACACCTTACTCTGACTTGCATACATAGTAAAAAGGATGCCAGCCACACCACACAACCTGTACCTTACCATGTATTGGCTGTGTACTGCATGCATGAGGCAGAGGCAGCCATGAAAAACAGGTATATTAACTGCTGCGTGCACAAGGTAAGTCACTCTCCTTTACAACAAATGTACGGGGTACTAGATATTGGTAGCATATGTATGGACCTGTTGCATTTATGCAAGGGAATAGAGTGGGCAACTGGGCTACTTGCAGAGAACAAACAGCTGTGTGGTACAATAGGTACTCTGTCCAATAGTGTCTGCCCCATAATATGCAGCAAGCTGCAAGGCAGCAAAACCCACAGCAGTATATAAGGGAATTGCCAAACATCTGGGTCAAAGGACACATGCACGACTCTCAATACTACAGTCCCCTACCCACAATACATCAGTGTTCACATACAACTGCAATAACAGAGTATGTTTGCAAGGATATATCAGCAGACCACACAATTTCAGGGCTGTCTCAAACAACCTGGCTACATGTCCTATTTTCAATAATATGCAGGGGTCAAAGTGAACATGTCTGTCTACTGTTGATAGAGTGAGGAATTAAAAGTCACTTTCTGGTATCTGTTGTGGCTCACTGGGCAATGTACATTAGCATGGTTGATGGTGTTCATGGTTTGAAGCTGGCTGCACCTTTAACTTTTGCATGTGAGGTACTCCTATGGTACACGTCCCACACACTGTCAATATGTTACACTCTGCTACTGCAAGAAAGCTGGACAAAGCCAGAGACAACAGAGGGACAGAGGGCCAAACCTAGAGACATTATACATGCTCTGAGTAACCAAAAAGGTAGCTAGTATAGCAGCAGGTTGCAATAAGTCAGAGTAGCAGCAGGATGTAAAGGTTTGACTGTGTCAGTATGAACAACAATTTAGTGGGCTCCATGTAGTAGTATATTACCGGAAAAGTACAACCATATCAGGAGCAGAGCAGACATATGGGGTGGAATGCTGGACATACTGCAAAATATGTACAGTCATAGGTGTGAAGACTGTCACTCTGTATGTGGTGTTTACATCATGTACCCCAGTCACAGTATACCTACAACCAATTAGACAGGAAATCTGGACAAACCTATGAACAGTAGTGGGACAAAGGCCCAAATATAAGGAGAAGGTTTAACTAGTGGCCAGAGAACTGTAGAACATTCAGAGAATAACAGGTCGTGCAGTAGCATGGGTTTCCTGGTGTGTATGGAATCAGTAACTCAAATGTCTGTCATCATTTCCTAATATCAATCTATAATGATTTGCCAGTGATGTACCAAAAAATCACAATGCTATGTAAAATGTACCATACATATTATGCAAAACTATGCAGAGTCTATTACAGTATGTACAGTCGATAGGTATCACTCATATATCACGTTCAGTACACAGCCAGGGAATCCCTTGGACAAAATATCAGGGAGGTGCTGGACTGTTGAATCAGGTGCAGCAGCCAGTTGGCTGCAGGACACAAAATTCCAGACTGGAGTACAGGTAGGTCTGGCCTGGAGTCAATTTGTAAATACTGACAGTCTCACATGGCATGCTCCTACACTTAGTTAACTTGAGCCCATGTCTGATGCCTCATCTGCCTAAAGAATCGATATGTAAAAATATGTCTGTGCATACAGATAGCTATGTATATGTGTCTATCTCTCCCTATACCCCTCACACATGATCACCCTATCTATTATCATGTGCCACACACACATATATATTTTATATATATATATATATATATATATATATATATATATATATATATATATATATATATAAAAACTACATAAATGTGAAGAGTGATGTAGACCCTCCACATATAGCTATATAATACTGTTACTTAATGCACATACAGCTACACCTAAGTTGACATCCCTGTTTTATATATATATATATATATATATATATATATATATATATGTATATATGTATATATATATATATATATATATATATATATATATATATATATATATATATATATAAATATATATATATATATATATATATATACATGTATATATATATATATATATATATATATATATATATATATATATATATATATATATATATATATATATAACGGCATGTCGACTGTCATATACTCGGACATGGAAGTTCGAATCGAAGACAAAATAATCAATCTAGGAATGGTTTTAACATGGGTCGAGGTAGGTGTTCAGTATTATTCCGAACTACAAACATCTCCCCTACCTCGACCCATGTTAAAACCATTCCTAGATTGATTATTTTGTCTTTGACATTTCCGATTTCGAACTTCCATGTTCGACTATATGACAGTCGACATAGTGCCGTTTGCAATTTTGATTGTAAACCATATATATATATATATATATATATATATATATATATATATATGTGTGTGTGTGTGTGTGTGTGTGTGTGTGTGTGTGTGTGTGTGTGTGTGGGGATGCATGAATGTCCACACCTACATGCAGCATGCTGGGGTTATCTGCACCTACACACATAACAATTGTCTGTTGGTAAAAGACCATGGCTGCATAATGACATAGTCCACCCAACCACAGAATCCTGTGCCTGTGGAATGTGACCCTGTAGACAGACAATGGTAATCAGGTGGAGTAATGTACAATGGCTTCAATGCAGGACTAGGACAGGCCATACTGTCATTGGCCAGTTGTCCACCTAGCAAAGTGAAACCAGCCAGAAATAGTGATAACGTTAACCGTACATACATAGCAGGGATATTAACAGGTACACCACTGCTAGGACACTAGATACAATAACATAATAAAGCAGATTCACTCTGCAAGCCACAGAGGCTGTGTAAGACAAGGCCAGTTTGCATAGCCCACAACTACTGTGGCTGCAGCCACATGTACACCACATGTAACCAGTGGCACATGCAATTCCTACTATGAGCTGTAGTGTGTAATAGTAGGTAGGTAGGGATTTGAATCTTACAGGAGCCACCTTGTTTGTGTGTAGATATTTCCTTTGCAGTAGTACAGACATGTCCATCTGGCCAATCTCTGTGCAATGGCCAATCATTTTATGGGCCTGTGACTAGTGTCCTCCCCATCACTAGCATCCCTTTCAACACCTGCTGATGTGATCCACCTTAACAGCACTGACTGACAACATCAAAACAAATAAGCTACATAATGCTATAGTGTGTACTACTGGATAGGTAGGGGTTCTAGTGTCCCAAATGGTAACTGTGTGAGCATGGATATACATATATCCCCTTGCAGCAATGTGCCTATCTCTGTGCAATGTTTGTACATTTTAAGGCTCTGTGACTACCTGTCAGCCTCCCCACTGGCTTCCTTTGCAAGGCCTGCTGATGTCATCCACCTTAACAGCAGTGGCTGACAATGTCAAAACAAATAAGTTCCATGGCACATGCGTTAACTACTTAGTGCAGTAGTATATACTTACAGATAGATAGGGGGTTCTAATATCACTAATGGCAACTCTGTGGGTGTGTGACTGCACAAATATATTCCCATGAAGCAGTACTCATATGGCTACATGGGTGCGCAATTGTCATGCATTGTACTGATCTATCACTAGGTGCTGCCCCTAAATAGCCCACATCTACTGAGGCATACATGCTATCTGTCACCACATACATTTGTATGTACAGACCACCCAGGTGACAAGTATCAAGGGTAGCAGGCCTTGTCTCAGGGTATGCATGCAAGATTATGCTGACTGCCCCCATTGTCCCTGACACACTTTTCTACACATATGCACCTAGGTAACCATGCAGATAGACAGCCGTACCTTGCTGATGTCATATTTCTGCTGTACTGTCATGCTGTCCTGTGCCACTGTACTGATGCCAAGTCTCCATAGCTTAGCCACTCAGACCCCTGGAACAGAACCATACACAGTTCTGTGAGACACCTGCCATTCTGAAACACTAAAACCACTCTAACATCTTGCAACAAAGGTACACAAACTTTGATGTGTACCCATGACACATCCCAGCATATAGCACCTGTCATATCATAACACTACTGCACTAAAAACACATGTAATGTAATATAGTCACTCTGTGCATCAGACACATATTTACATGTTCCTGCATTGGTGGTATGGATGTCAGGGATGTGGCACAGGTATTATCACATGCACAGGGTGTGGTGTGGGGGTGCCAGAGGCCTAGATTGTGCCAAACAGTTGACAGCATGTTTGTGAGTCAGGAAGGGGTGCTGCTTAGCTGGGCAATGGAGAGGTGCCGTGTGTTTCTGTTGGTGACCTGCATGTGACAGTGATATTTGAGTGTGTGCATGTACATAATCAGGCCAAGTGTTAGCTCTACACATGTGTATGTTGAAAAGCTGTGGACCATACATGGCAGAATGGACAGTTTCCCATCTCCAGCCATGAACATGGGAACTGGCTCTGCCAGGAGTGGCACTGGAACCACCATGCCCAGAGTCAGATGTGGTGCTAGTTGATGATGGTGACTGCTGTCTGCTGGGCTTGGATCCCACATGGAACCACACAGGACCACTTGCCCATTGCTTGCCACATTATGGTCTGGACAGCACACTCCCTTCTGTAGTGCTGGAGGTACTGCCACTATGGGAGTGTGCATGTGCATGGCCATGTGGACTCTCAGCAGATGGTGTTGCTGACCTATGTCCACATGTTCTATGTTCTACTTCCAGCAGAGGTTCCAGCATAGAAAATGTGCGGGCAAGGACTGACAGTATCTCACTCCACGATCTGTCCACTACATCAGTGAAATGATCCATGGCCTCACCAATCTGGTGGAGGGAGTCACGGACATCAGGCCGTGTTGCATCCATGATCCAAAGCATCCATCTGGTGTTGCATTCTGAACATGCCTGTGCCCCCATGATGGACCAACATGCATTGAGTGACCCATGATGTGACACCTGTGACAAGTGGTGGATGGGCAGCAATCCTGCTTCAAGCATCCCTGTCAATCTTTGTGTTGGGACCTTGCCAGCTCTCTGGCTATGGCTAGTATCTACACTCACTGATGCCATATTTGCCACACTCTCCTGTTCGATGTCACCACACTCTGATATCTGTGGCCACAAGGGGCTGGGTATTTATGGGCATATTGACTGTGTGTGGGGACACTGGGGGAGGAAGTAGGATGTCAACTCATGGGACAGATTCAGCCCCCAGCAACCCCACCTGTGCCTCACTATGGCCACCATCATCATCAGTGTCTGACAAGACACTGACATGAGGTTGTGAGGGGGACACACTCCAACCCCTACGTTAACTTGTGTGGAGGAAGACAAAATAAGTACATTACTACCTGCATTACCATGTATGGTAATCCACACACATACACCTAAAGGTAAGGAGTCATAACTGCATTGCTCATACCACATTTTATTTCTGATCCCATGCATAACACACAAGCAGACTACAACATACACAGTCAAGACTAGCCCTTTATAACATGCACAGCAGCTATGTCAGGTTAATGTTGACAGTTCTATACACCTATGGGATAAGCAGTATGTGATAGACCTACACCTAAAATACATTGCACCCATCTTGAGCATACTATGCCAGTTCTAGTATCACTGCTTTGTGTATGTACCATCTCCATATTGTGTGTGAACAGGCATCTGTGAGTGATTGCCTCCTGTATAGCAGATTGCATAGACCCTCTCAAAAAGAAGTGCAAATGTGTTACCGTTCCTGCAAATACACAACTGTGATTACCCATTTAATGCATGTCAGTTTATCTCTTCAAAATTGAACATAAAAGTATTATACACTGGCTTAACATAACAGTTGTGCCTAGGGCAAAATGTCAGCTGTTAACATTCTTAGGGTATATACCATACAACAAAAGTAACAGACTTACCAGGTACAGAACCTTGGACTCTGGATGCACCTGACATACCAATGGAAATGTGAGGGAGACGTATTGTCAGCAATAGCAAATGTGGCATTGTTATGGGGTAATATGTGTGTATATCAACATGTGCAGTAGCTAATGTGATACTGCCTACATTGCTGAAATTCTGAGTATGTGTGCACAACTGTGCATTAAAACCAACCCCCCCCCAGTGCAGATTGACCTGACACCTGTGTACTGGTATGCAGATGCTGACACAATGATTGATACAGTATTACACTGATGAACATGGGAAGCTTACCTGGATGCTCCTCTGCTGTGGATGCTGTGGAACCCACCTCCATGATGTATGGAGTGATGGATGCATGGGAGCTGGTGGTTGTCCCCAGGTTTATCAGGAATTCCTCTGTGGCCAAGAGTGGTTGTTCTGCTGCAGGCCCTCCACCAGTGGAAGTACAGTCCCCAGCCACAATGGCAGCCCTCTGCTGTGCAGTATTGACCATAGCTGTTGCCTGGTGTCGGACCTGCTTGTAGCATCTGTCCTGTAGCCCTACAATGTTGACTAATGTGATGAGGTCAGCCCACAGTGGTGCACGTTGGTCACAATTGTGGTGAGTCCTGGACAGCCGAATGTTGTGATGCAGTCTGAAACCATCCAGGATGACATTATTTTCAGCCTCTGAAAATGGTGGGTGCCTCCTTTGATACATCCATTCTGAAAGACAAGAGGGGAACACATCACAGGACCAGATACATTGATATCCATTATGTACAGACCCTGCACATCAAAATTGTCCTCCACTATCCACTGCCACCTCCTACTCCAAATCCCACAGTCTGTCAACACACTATGTATGTCACTATCAACAACATAGTGGCAATATCAGTTGTGTCCCTATGTGCTTTAACAGAGTGTGATTCATGTCTCCACTCCCATTAATGTCATCTACTGTAGTATGTCCCCTGTGGGCAAAGTCCCACTACTATCTCATACAGCCACTGTCAGACACATAGGTGTGCGTTATTACAATTATATGGGGACAGTCCAGCAACATCACTGTGCCACAATGACAGACAGCAATGCAAACCTGCTGTTGTCTAGGCTCCTTGTAGGTGTCATACTTCTCCAGTACACAGATGTTTGCCTAATGTGTACATGTGCCTGATACATGTGGTCCTTTTGGCACAAATCTGTTGATGTCTGGCAAGCATTTGACCAATAATTGATGGTTGTTCTCAGAATATGGAGAATCTGGCTGCCACACAACAAAACCCTCAGAAATCAGTTATGCTACAGTAATATCTGTTGCTCTATTCATAACTCTTACCTTGTATGACCAATATGTATACTCTTTTGCTGAGGTTTGGCCTGTGTCCCCCCAGTAATACTGGCTATGACCTGACTTCCTGTTGTAGGGATTGCCAGGTATGATAGCCATAGCTCTCAAGCAATGACATACAAATATTGACTAAACTGTGACCTAACCAGAGTACATCAGGGACAGTCATGACAATGCTACAATGTCTGAACTATTACTGTGTGACATTCACAGACTGAGAGGTGCTGAATGACAGTACATCATGTGATATGATAGCTGTGTCCACCCTTACTTGCTGTCAATATGTCTAATACATAATCCAGTAGAATTCGTACAGGAGCTAACCATTGTAGGAGGGAGCGAGAGGGCCACAGCTGTGATGTAATTCACAGCCGGCGCAGTTGAGAGGCATGCCTGTAGCTGTTGGATAGCAGAGTATCAAATACATGTCATTCCCAGAGATGTACTACAGGCCTACTGTTGTAACCCCTATTCCCCATAACTGCATCTTCTCATCTGCATCTCATTATATGGGGACATGTATTACATACCTGATAGACTGATGTAATCCTTTTGTGAAGAAATCCTGAAGAACAATGTTTGGTAAATCACAGTCTGTCTTGGTATAGCAAGTTACAGACCTGTTTCCCATAAGCAGCTGCTTGCATTTTAACGTAATGCTCATTAACAGGTAATTGCCTGTGCAGCAATCCATGACTCAGACTTGCTAACTGCATCCAGGACAGCTGGGTTGAACTTTCATTAGCCAATGGCATGGCACAACAGTGCAATATCTAAGGCCTTCATGTAGGCTTTAGCCTCTTTCTTAGTCTGTGAGATGGACATTGATGAGGTCTGGGGTCTACAGCATTGCACAGGGTAGGTACTAATACTGTCCACTGTTGAGATTTATGAGGTATGTCCACGGTTTTCCATGCTATGTTTGGCCATTGTCAAATGACTTTATGATTATCTGGCAGTTCAGTGTTAACCATTGTGGGTTGAGGTCAGTAAGGGGGAAGAGTCATGTGGGTGTCAGATGTCAAACCCATCAGAATATGCATGCTACTGCAATAGCTGCTGGTCTGTCAGCTCTGTATGTTTGTAGAGGCAGACTGAGACACATGTCCCTGTCACTTGACCTTTGCCCCCACCCTCTTATGTATGGGTGTTGTGCGGATCACTTGTTCTAGGCGGTTGTGAGGTATGGTAGATTTGTAGCAGGTAGCCCAACATACAGCTGCATATGTTGCAGCCTGCAGCTGCTGCTTTTTGCTTAGTACTAATAGTGGGGAGTGTGAACACATTGGAGGAGAGCAAGTATGTATGTGTCACTGAGGGAGCAGTGTCTACTCTGTCATCACAGCAGAGCCAGGGTGAGGGTACCCAAAACAGTCCATCTGAGGCATGTGCTTAAGGTACATGTGTTATGTAACAGTGCGAATCAGACAGTAGTAGGTGACATATAGGTAGGCTATATGAATATGTGCAGTGTGTCCCTACCTACAGGCCTTTGACTTGCTAACATGTGTAGCAGTTAATTCAGTAGCAGCAACCTGTTTTAGTTAAAATTGCATGACTCAGTCATTATTTGATGTATTCAAAAGAGTGTAATTGATGTACAACACACTGGATTCTAACCCAGGACTGTGGGTGGCAAAATACACTGCATGCATGGGATTTAACAGACTGAGCTACTGAGTCACAACTGAAGCATGTGTATTTTCAGTATATATGTCCATGCATACAGTCTGTGACACAGGAATTGCATTAGCATGTGTTTTCTGATGTGTATGACATGTGACGATCAAATAGCTGTCATGATTTTCTAACCTCAATCTTTAATGACTTGGCAGTACTTTAGCTGACAGATATGTTTTTCAGAAATCATGCCAACACTAGGGGGCACAACTGTGGACATTCTGCAACAGTCTGTACAGTTGACAGCTATACCTGCTATCCTAGGCCTCACATGCATCCATTAATATTTATTTGGCTGTGTACAGGTGCAGTGTCTGCATCACAGTCCCAAGTACACTGCCAATTTCCCCATTATATGTACGTTTAGTGTGTCAGTGGCAATTAGGATATGTTGGTGGAAGCACCTGTTGGAATTTAGAGTTGAGTGGCCTAGTGGGCTAAAGCACTGTGCTGCAATTAACAGGGGCCCAGGTTTGAGATGTAACAGGCGTGATTATTTTGTAGATGTGCCTAACATTGTCAGAAACACACAAGATGATTAAGGTACTTTTAAGTAGATTTAAGCGGGTTTGCATGGTGCACTGAGCTGCTTAGCTCTGGTTAAACCTATGCTAAAAATAAAAAAAGAAAAGAAAAATGAGGTAATAGGAAAGTGGTGAAGTGGGGGCATGCAGGGGGAAAACATACTGAAAGGCAGGTAGGGATATGCAGGACAAGTGTAAGAAAGAACCATACCTCTCCATTTCTTCTACAGCAACAGCTGTGCAGGTTTTACAAGAATTTGGAATTTGGAGCCTCATACCACAGAGAGAAGGCTGAGGGCAATATAAATGTGTTGATTAATTAATGTAATAATTAGTTACGTCCAGTGGACATGTGTGAAAATGGAGAGCTATGTATGGGGAGATATTTCTTTTGTGGGACAGGTGCCCTTTTTTTTTTAAGCAGAGAGTGGACTGTTGGGGAAGGGAGTAGGTACATGTCGGGAGGTAAGTTGGGTAGGAGAAGTTGCATCTGCAGACAGACAAGACAGGCAAGACAGCATACGGGGTGGTGTGTAACACATGAGGGGGTAAACACCTTGGACAGGGAGGATGCTGTGGAATCAGAGGTCCATGTGCCCCAAGACAGCAGCAGTGTGACTGACCACCCCACCCTTGGGTTCCTATTACGCGATTGAAAATTCCTTTAGGCGAATACGAAGACATCAAACCGTATTGCGCGAAGTACATGAACCCTGAACGGACAAAACTACAAATTTAGAAATGTCAATTAGGTTTTTTTGGCCCGTCTGTGGTACAGCTCCGTAAGGTAAGTGTGCGATAGATAGGACTTTAGTGTTAGGATTTGGGTTAAGGTAAGTGCATAGATAGGTACTGTATGTAAGAGTTAGTGTAGTGTTAGGTGTAGGGTTTTTTAAGTGTATGTATGTGTATTATTTATTTTGTTTAGGTGTATATCTGTAGGGGATGTGTGCGGTAGTTATGGACCTTAGGGTTAGGGAGGGATTAAGCAGAATGCATAAATAGTTGTGTTTTTGGGGTTTAGTGCAGTGTTGGAGGTAGGGTTTTGGTGCTTTTATTTTGTTTAGGTGTATGTCTATAGGGGATGTGTGTGGTAGTTACAGACCTTAGGGTTAGGGAGGGATTAAGGAGAGTGCATAGATAGTTGTGTTTGTGGGGTTTAGTGTAGTGTTGGAGGAAGGGTTTTGGTGCTTTAGTTTAGGTTAGAAGTAGGGTTTGGTTAGTGTATGTATGTGGTTTATTTATTTTGTTTGGGTAGGTAGTATGTAGCGGGTGGTTGGGTTAGCCAACTATGGTAATTCAATATTTTTTTTTTCGCGGTTTAGTGTGTTCAGGATTTTTGCAGTTTGCGGTATAGTGGCCGATGTTTTGGTATTTGCGCATAGGGTTTTTCACTTTGCTAATATAGACCCCACCCTTTACTGCCCCAAAGGTGGCTGTGCTGGAGGCTGGGTGCCAGGGCCACCAGGCCCCTCCAGGTTGGTAAGTCTGCCCTCAATCCGGTGCAGGCATTGCTCATACCCATACTAAAAATCCTGCACACCATCAATGGTAGCTGATCCTGGGTGACAACCCCCCTCCACTCCTGTTCCCAAGGGAGGTGGGCCCCATCCCCTGAGGCAGTTCCACCCATAGGTGGTGCAGGGCCAGTGGAGGGAGCACAACCGGCTTGGGTCACAGACATGCTGGGACCCGGTGTGATGGCCAGCTGAGGTAGGGTAGACAAATTGCCAGGAACCGGCCTACCCAGTCGAGTTGTGATGTTGAGGTATTTCAATGTGTATAGGTTAGTAATGAACAACCATTTAGTTAATTATAATAGCATGCCAGAACATTGCAAATAATCCAATAACATAACATTGCATAGTATATGGAACACAACAATAAGTACGATAACAGTCAGTATAGTAACAGCATGCCAGTAACAGTTATGGCATAAGGCCAACAACATAGGTAATTCAACAAGATATGTTATTATGCAACCATTGTAATACATAACAATAATAAAATACAAGGCCCAACATAATGATTAGGGAACAACATATGTTAACAGTAAACCATAACCAATGTATAGCAATAATACATTATGGTGAAGATAAGTGGTGGGGGAGAGAGAAATACAGTCCATTAATACCAGTATAGACTATAAAGTTTGCAACAGTACTGTAATATACTCTACAGGTCTGCCCTTCCTTTATGTATAACAGTGCCCTATAGTTGCTGTAGCATGTACATACATCTCAAGCTATCTGCATGGGTCAGTATCAGCCAAGCAGTAACACGTACAGGTACACAGCTACAGATGACTATTTTTTATTTATTTATTTTTTATTTATTTAACATTTGTTGACCGGGAAAGTCCGACTAGGTTCCACAGAGCCTGTTTTCAGCGGAGGCCCGGGTAGAAATGCTCCAGATGCATGTCTTTGGAATAGTCTTTGACTATTACATGTCAGATGGGCCTAATTAACTACCACGGTGTACTGTGGACTGATGTAGTATGACTGTGCTATTGACATTATCATGTCAATGATAGATCTGTGACAGAGGGATTAGGCAACAGTGATTACAGTCCATGACAGCGTAACACTTGAAAGACATGTACAGACAGTATACAACTATCATGCCATCCTTGGCAGGCATGGGGTTATACCATCAGCAAACATTCACAGGCACACCAGTCATACAGCCATACCAAGATCACACATTTTATTTAATGCATTAACTTTTATTTGTATTGCACTTGTTTTCTTTTATGACATCTTATCACATTCCTGATCAATGCTGTGAACACTCTGTTACATCTGAACACACAAATTATTAACCCATACTATAGGCTACTGCACCCATTTACCTGTGCTTCCTGTGGGGAGAACATTTGTTAACAATACATAAGTGAATCAGTAATATTTACTAGTACCTGTCACTGGATTCGAACCCTGGTCTGTACATGACAAAATGCAGATCATACACAGCATTTAACAAACTGAGCTACTGAGCCACTACTGCCTATTGACTGACTAATACTAATATTTGCCTAGAGCTCACCTGGAAACAAAATATGACTTGGTATTAGTAATACAGTTTTATACAAGACTGCAGTGACACATATGCATGAGATTGCAGTTAGTATATTTGCAGTCTACAGCTATTACAGTTTCATACTTGCCTGCAGCACCATACCTCAGCAGGAATGCATATAGCTGAAATGCAATGGTTAATGCAAGATAATCCTGATATACACAGTCTACATTGTGTGTTCCTGGTATTGCTTTAGATGTTAGTGCAGAACAAATGTCATTATGCATATATATATTGTAGTACAGCTGTAAATCTAGTTAAGCATAACAGTCTTCCTTAGCTAACCTTGAGCCACTTAGTGGTATTTTTTGTGTCTGTATTTCAGAGCAGATGTTATATACTGGATTTCATAAACAGTAGCCCTACTTAAACACATATTGCAAAACACAGCTTTATGAGGAGTGCCTTCATGCAGTTCTTGATATATTTTCAAGTCTTTATTACACAACAGTTTAGATAATGCAGGTGTTGTGATACAGCTGTAATTTCACAATAATTGCAGTAGAAACGTTATTTCATTCACATTATCAGGTTTCATACTTTAATCTTTTTTGCACTATACTTGGAAGCAGCCAGTTATTGCATTACAGGCCTACGTCCGCATTTATTGCAATACACAAATCTGTACCATATGTAACTACTGGCAGTGAATGAATTACTCTATCTTGTGTATTTTACTATACAGTGCAAATTAATCTGTACTCACCACACTCATGGCACATCCTGGCCAGTTGCCCTGCATGGGCTTCTAGGTTGTGAGCTTTCTCCTCTGCAGCTGTAGGGAGAGAAGCACACCATTATGCATATCTATCTATCACACATTCAGATTAGGTATTGTGAAAACAATGCTAACAGTACTTACAAATATGAAGGGCATTCCCATCCTGAGTATCCTGGACCCAGGATCTTCCACCATGTCAGATCATCGCAATGGTGATGGACCTGCTTGCCTGTGAAGGAGATACCTGTTGCACTGAAGAGATTGTGTGCCAGCTGGTCCCAGGCCACTGACTTGTACTCCGATCCCTGGAACTGGCCCTGCAGCTGCCGGTGTTCATGGTCTTTAATGAGGAGTCCAACCATGACCCTGGACTCTGGAATGCCCCACCTCTGTGTTCAGAAGCGCACACCCTCTCCAACACCTGCCATAGTTCCTTCCCAGTTCAAACTCCAACAGAATATGTTGTATTCCCACCTAGTGTGCTTAATATAGCCTGTTTTCCCACCCTTATGCACCATTGGGCCATTTATAAAACTGCGGCTTGTCGCTTAGCACTGTGCAAACCAGCTTAGCCGAGCTGAGCACTGCTTAAACTGGCAATGCTCAGCCATGCTTAGCAGTGCACAAACCAGCTATGTGCAGCCATGATGTACTTAAACAGAGATTGTTTTAGCAGTGCTTATCTTAGCTTAGCACAGCTTAGCAGAGCATAGCTGAGCACAGCACATCATGATCTGAAAATAATTGACATCATTTATATTTAGAAAATGATTGTTTAATCACCCTTCTCTATAATCAAACCCCACACCTACTACATCTAAGGCCATGACTCTAATCACTTGACTATGTGGATATGGGGAATGCTGCTATACTTTTACAGATACCTGTCAGCCAAGTTTAAGCATCGCTAAGCACTGATCAAACCTGCTCACCTGTGCTTAAACTCGACCTTTGTATTTATAATTAAAAATATCTGGTTTCTATTTTTAGATGTCTGGCACATCAAAAACAATTTAAATACATATCCATACATTGTTTTACTGCACTTTAACAGTGCAGGGGATGTGTTACTCATCCCCAGACACAGTAACACTCTCCCTACACTGATTCAGTAACTGTTTTACATGGCTCTCCCTCAATAATGCCCCTACATTAACATGCATGGCGTGCAGGGGGGGGGCACATTCATGGCACAGTACCTTCCATGTAGGCTGTACACTATGCCTACATGTATTTTATTAAATCTGGGATAACCTCTAAACAGCAGGAATCTCTTAGTGGTATGCTATTATGAATGTTTCATACCTGTCTGTGCTGTTAATTCTATAGCTGACTTCCATTAATACTATGTATTTCTTACCATTCCTAGGTCAATCTGCATCAAGGTCTTTAAATGCACATATGAGTATTATTTGTATGTTTTAACTGTGTTCACCTGGTTAGTAGTGTAAATGATGTGAACAGTAATATTTTTTTCCTACATTCCTACACTAGTTGAAGTTCATCCCTGTCTAACACCACCATGTTCCTATGAGTGCCAGGTGTGTTGTTTTATGCATCACATATGTCATATATGTTCGCAATGTAAACAGATTGTATACTTATTTTATGTACATTCCATGACCACAAGTGAAGTCATTATTATTTGTAACTTTGTAGTGAGATAGATATAACATATGTCTTTGATGATACCCATCATGTGATGTATGCACATTGTTCAATGTGTCTTTGTATCTTGTAGCACATCACCTATCTGTATTATCCAGCAGCCCATCCAGTGATTATGATGTTGCTCATGATGTTTCTCAGCATGGTATTATGGACCCTGTCACAGACAACCTTGTGTTGTTTGGAGAGTTCATCCATAAAGGTGGCATTGATGTTGCAACAGATGGATCCTCAGATGTGGAAATCAACCTGTCTAGTGATTTAGAGGATGCTGCCATAATGGATGTTGAATAGGGTGAGGCCATTGACCAACACACCACAGCTGAGAGTACTGTTGCTGTTCAGTTTCACACAACAACCAGTAACAGGGTGTTTCAGTAGACTTAGGTGAGCAGACATGCATGGTGAGGTTCATAGTGTGTCTGCCTCCTGCTACAGGCAAATGGATGGTCACAATAATGGCATCATTCAGATCTCTGTGCACTTGCCTCTGCCACAGACTATATGACACACTAGCTGTGTGTCATGCATGAAGGACAAGAGCACAGACACAGTGAGATTATGGCTGCATTGGCCATTTAGAATAAATGTCTGCTAGATGTAGCAAGGTTGGTGGAAACCCTGGCTTCTATGTGAGAATGTGCCAGAACAAATTTAAATGCAAAGCAGGGGCTGTACACTGTCATTAATGCATTACACATGGCACTGAGTGATGTATAGCACTGTGGTACAACACAGTCAGACAGCATACAGCAGTGGCATGAGTAATTATAAACATCCCAAAGACTGGCCAAAAAGAAAAAAAAAAAAACCTTCACAAGCCATGTGGCCATGGAAAGTCAAACATAAGGCAATGCTTTAATGCCCAGGTTATTGCACAACATGTCTCAGTGTTAAGAGTATGCTCAGTTAGGCAGAGCATCAATGACAGTGAATACACAGCAGACATGGTAATGCAGCAATGTCGAGGTACAGCAACATAGGTATATATATATATATATATATATATATATATATATATATATATATACGTGTGTGTGTGTGTGTGTGTGTGTGTGTGTGTGTGTGTGTGTGTGTGTGTGTGTGTGTGTGTGTGTGTGTGTGTGTGTGTGTGTGTGTGTGTGTGTGTGAGTGGAATCAATGAGCTAAGGGAAGGCACACATGGGAACTACAGGTCAGTATGGTGATAAAAAATGGAAACAGGTCTACAGAAGTGCAGAGAGTGCTGAGGGTAAAGTATGGGCAATACTGCATTACAATGCCATAAGTAATAGAGATATGCATAAAGACACATACTTGTGCATGTGGGAATGGCAAACAAGGAAATTTGTAGTGTAGCAGTCTATGTTAGATTACTAAAATAACATGCTGTTAACCATGTAAATATGTGCTATATGTCAACCAGGAAGAGATGCAAACATAGAAGCATAGAGATTATCACATAAATCATTGCTGTTGTTAATATCTGTACTAACATGTACTAATGATAAATAAGTACTATATATTATAACTGAAACCTAGTCTCCTATGCCAGAAAAATTATCAGAAAGATCTTGTGGCATTAGACATTTAAAAAAAACTACCTACAAATTGATTAGTCAGTAGTCAGTACATCAGTCATCATTGCCAGAGGGTCATAATGACACAGGAAACACATTGGATCAACCGTTGGTGTTACTCTAATGCAATCTATGGCACACATGCTGATGGCTCACACCATACTCATGACTGCTGTTGACACTTCCAGAAATGCTTGGCCCACAGTGCTGTACTGATGAGCTGGATGTGGTAACTCTAGCACTGGGGGACACAGTGTGGGTAGGAGCAGCAGTGCTAATTGTCTGACTGAACATGATTGCTGGGCTTACAGCTAAGTGAACGTTAGATGTGTATGCACATTGCAGCACAGACTTTCATTTCTGAGGGCCTTGTCTGAGTCTAATGAGAGGAGTTCTGCCTCTCCCCACTGGAGGCAACCTGCTCACTATAGTTATAGCATGTGACACTCAGTTTATACTATGGCACTGCTCTAGCACTGCAGAAATAAGGCTTTCAACAGAGCGTGCAACAGATACCACACTGTCATGCTGCACAGCCAATGCTGTCATGACCTCTTCATGTCTGTGCTCCTGACCTTCGTGTAACACATGAAACTGGTGTGCTACATGATCAGTGGCATATGCAAGTGTGCACAGATCAGAGCCATGACACTGCTGAGAATGTTCTTTTGCCTGTAATAGTAGGCATGCATACATGTACATCAGCTACACCTTCACATGTTCCCTGATGGTCAGTAGCAGTTCATAATGAGGAACAGCCACCATAATTACCTGACTCTACCTAGGACAGTGGATCATGGTCATCATCATGTCTGCCACCTGATGTTCCCACATCAGAAGGGCCAGACACATTATCCTCTCTATTGGAGGCTACAACATGAACCACATGTCTGTCCCCTTCTGGAAAAGACAATGAACCCATTGCAGTGACCCATGTGCCATTGGCCATACTATCAGAGTAAGAAACATCACATCCCATTTCAGGATCAGTGGACAGGCTACTGGAAGAGGCAGGTAATGGATGTCCTGAAAAAAGAGACAAATGGCACATGTCATATACTAAGAAGTCAAAAGATTCAACATAATACTGACATTTGGATAACAATATAACAATACTTCTGATTATCTGAAATTACCAGGTCATCATGCTTGTGAGTAGCTCAGTGACTCTATATAACAAACATACACCATGTCAGTTACAAATCAGTCACCTAAGAAAGATAATGTCATTACAAGTACTAATACATACCTGACATGTCCTCCTCTGACTCTAAAATATATGTACACCATTCACTAGTAAGCACATACAAGCATCATGTAGCATTAAACCTGAGGTATAACTCACAGCAAATAAGATATACACATACTGGATGGATGATGGTGATATTCTGATTTTAGGTGTCCTGTGCTGGTGAACAAGACCATGTTAGTCACGCAAAGCACATATGTTGTTAGCAATAGAGATCAGTAGTAAAAATATAGACAGCCTTACCAGATATGTCCTCTCTGGTTGGGAAGCATATCGTCCAACATAAATTGAATCCTGTAAGTATAAAATAACAACAAATAACCATGTGAGTATAATCTACGTTCATAACAGGAGGTAGAGACACATTATGATGGATCACACTGACAGGATATAGAGACACTTATGTGATAAATGGTGCACACATTGTGCAGATGTACCTATGTAGGGAAGAAGTCAACATTAATATCATAGATCACAGGTGTGCTAAACAGTGCGGCACAATAACAAAAGTTCGAACAGCCTTACCATGTCTGCCTGTAGCAGATGTATCCTAGCCCATGTCTTGCAATGGTGTATCTGTAGGTTAAAATAGCACGCAACAACATGTGAGTATACTCCACAGTCATAACAGGAGGCAGAGGCACACAGTGATGGATCACACTAAAATGATGGGGAGACATTGAAGTGACACGTGTTGCTGATCTTCAGATGTTGATGGATCTATACAAGTGGAAAACACATCACACGTTGCTGATAGTTTTATTCATGTACAGTGTTGGCAAGATAACGTCCTATAATACTTAGTTTCACATGTTTATAGGTGTGTACTAGACTAATGATCACAAGGGCCTTTTTAGCCTAGCCATGCATCCCAAATCTCTGACAAGTTCTGATACTCTTCATAAATGTAAGCAGGGGCTTGGGAGATGAAACATTTACAAGCAGGAACCAGGGTGATGAACCATTTACAGGTTGTCTGTGTCTATTAGAGACATAGGTGCCAAACTAGGGATGAATTTCCTGCTCCCCATCCAATTGTCCAAGTTACACTTTAATTGGGTAAGGGAGGAACTCTGCTTCATATGGATGGGGAACATGTCTCCGAGAAAGGTAGTCTCTGGGATACATACCTGTCTCTCCAGCTGTTACTATTTATATCACAGACAAGATGTAAGTCTTTGGAATGGATAATTCCGGTGTTGTTTGTTTTGTGGATTTGCAGGAGGTCCATCAGGGAGGAGTCTGACAATGCTTTGTATGCCAGGCATAGATCTTGCCTCAACAGCCTGCAGGAGACAGACTACAGGGATAGGGTGCTAAGGTGGTATGCAGAGGATATGTCACTTACAGGTCCACTTTCAAATCTTGAAATTCCAAAACTTTGAACCTCTTGATTACCAAAGCTGAAGGATCAAAGTTTTGAAATCTCAAAATGAAAAAAAAAATATCTGACACATTAAAAATGCTGAAGTTATGTTTTTGCAGGGAGGCAAGCCCCGCTGCACCCCCCATGTGGGGGGCTGCGCCACCATACCCCCTGCTACTTAAATATACCAACTCCAAGATCACACTACAGTGAAGAGAATGGTAAAGTTCCTGTTCTGCACTGTATGACGATCTCCATTGACAAGTTTCAAGATTTAAAAACTTCGATCTGGGCTTCGGTATTCTGCAGTTCAAAGTTCTGGAATTTTGAGATTGGAAAGTGGACCCATCACTTACATCCTGTATTCTTTTGGTTTGAAATTTCTGTAGGCGTTCCAGTTGGTGGATATGCCTGGTTAGGTACACACCAAAGGAGTCCTGTACTCAATGATAGTTCTGATGAATGCTGAATATAGTGGAAAAATGACCTCCCTGGAACTAAATGCCATATCTTTTTTATACATTGCATGACATAGAATGATTGCCTTGCTATTGTAGACACATGATTGTCAAAAGGTAGATTACTGTCTATGTCGATCCCAAAGTCCCCAACTACTAGATCAGCTCTTAGTGGTGTGTTGTCAATATCAAACTGCAAAAAACACTAAACTTTTGAAAATAATAGCGAGTAGCACTGCGAGCACCTATAACAAAAACTCAAGCAAATCTTCTTGAACACAGATTTAATTAGCGCTTTCGGTGAAAACTATGTCCCACCTTCTTCAGACAAAGACACATCAATTAAAACCCTTTATATACATTAAATATGCATCAATTAATCAATTAAAAATTCAATTAAAAATCAATTTAAGAAAAAGCTTGTCTTTAAAGAGCGATGCCATATTACTTTACACTCCTATAATACACAGTATGTTACAACATAAACAAAACACAAATATATATGTTTTTTCAAACATATTGAAATAAATATACTCCAGCCCTTATTTATCTATTCAAGGCTAAGCGTTTAAGGATACATTTTATAGAAATATATTCATTTAGGCCGTGATATATATGTGCTTCAGTTCTTATCTGCCATTTAATTTCATCTATCTCCAGATTCAATTGCCACGGGCCATCCCTAGGGTCCAAAAATTTAAAACTATGGTGAGGGTAATCGATAAGATGCCTATCTAAAGCATTATTCTTATCTTTTTTAGAGATAGCATAATAGTGTTCATAAATACATTGTTTAACTTTCTCTCTCTTAGTTGTTTGTTTGATGAGAGTGCTTTTATCTTGCTGGGTGCTACACCTCCTAATTTTTGCCATGATTTTCTAACTTCTTTTGTACAGCCTATTTATGTTGTGATTCCTCCAGGAGTTAGTTCTGTACTTATTCCTAGTGGGTACTGCTGCTTTAGTGCAGCTATCAACATGCTTGCATAGTGTTTTTGTGAAATGTTCTGTGGAGAGAGCAGTGTTATCAGTGTTTATGAGGGCTTGAAATTTTACCAAGTTACCAATTAATAATAGGAAGTTAGCCTTATGGTAGTTTCTGAACATTCCAGGGTTAGCTGGGGATCCTGGTTTTATTTTTATTTCAAAGGAGACTAATTTGTATTTTGTATTCTGATCTTACCAGAGAGGACATTACACTAGAGGTGGGCAGCACTCTCCCATATTAGTGAAAACTAGATTCACTATGTTTTCACCCCCGTTTGGCATGATGACAACCTGGTCAAGGGAGCTTGTATTTTCAAAATTCAGGAATCTCTGTGCCTGAATGTCTGGTGTTGCATATGATTCTCAGTTAATAGTGGGGTAATTAACGTCATCCATGAATATGGTATTGGGTTGGATGGTGAATGTTTCCAGTAAGAGGGTTCATCCACATCAGGTATGCTTCTATGACTATAATGAAGTTCTGCTGCTGTTACAAAATGTAACAATACATTAAGAATTGTGCTCTAAAGTTATTCAATGAAATCCTAGAACACCTGCCTCAATACCACCCCCAGGTGTGCAATACTCCTGGCAGGTCATATGAAAATAGGGCAAGAACATTATTATATCATCCGAGGGAGGAAATGGTCGCCCACCTCCAGTGGCATTTCTCACCCTGTCATACCGGCATAGTCTGTGGCTCAGATGCATGGAGGATCATGTCATAGCAACATTGCCTACAGGCCTTCCTAGATTTATTGTGACCAATCACAGAATTTATTATGTGTCAGATCTGTCCACACATAATTCCTCCACACAGTACTGCCCATTCATCCAAGCAGGTTGCATCCATACAGGTGCAGATCTTCCATGATATACACATTTTAGATTTCCTACAGGGGCTCAAATATTTATATGACAATATTAAAAGCATATGTCAAATGAATAGTTTGCCTCTCATTTATATTGTATAGCTATGCAAAAAATGAAAGATCCATGTCATGTATATCATCGTCATGTACAGCTAATAGGAATAACCATTAAAAGCAAGCCTTAAGAGCTGATTCACATGCCCTAACATCATCAGCAAACATGTCAAATCATTCAACAATTTTGTATATATCATATATACAAAGGTGGGATTTGATCCCATATCACTGGATATCCTGATAAGTAAGAACTAAACACTTAGCCAATGTCCCACAAGTGCAACAGTGATGTCACAGTTGCATGCATATATGAACACAACTAGCAATTTTGCCTCAATAATGGAGGATGCATCTTAGATATTATTGCAGTGATAGCATTGTAAATGTCACTATTATGATATGGTACACAACACATCTACAGACATTTATGCAGAAACAAGGCAGTAAAACAATACAAGCAATAACATAAATGCTAAGACATCTTAATACTGCTAAGATTCCTTTGAATATTTTTATAACTACTGCTGTATGATTCAATATCAGAGAGTATCTATAAATTAGTCAATGAACAATATGACTTGTGAAGAACCCCACAAGTTGTTCTCCACAAACATACTTTGGAAGTTATATGTTATTCAAGACTAGTTAACTATGGATATATGATGTTTCTGTCCATATCTGTGCTTCAACGGCATTGGTTTGTTTGTAGTCATACAACTGCATATGGGAAAAACCTCCATGAATACAGTGGAAGTCTACCCCCTTCTTTATGTAACTGACAGACTGCAATGCAGAGAACTTTAAACAACTTATGCATGAAAACATGTTTCAGTTGTATTGCACAGTATAATGTGCAGGCACGTGACAGCTTACCTTGGAAGCTAGCTCTGATTCAGCTATGTCCCAGAGTGAAGTTGACTAAGCAGACACACCTTTCAAGTACCATTTGGGCAATATATAATTAATGAGGTTCATTAGCATTCAAGGTTTTGGAATCTCAACAATGAACGTCTCTATGAGTTCTCGAATCTCAGTGCATTAATCAGCAGCTTGGAGTAAGTGTAAAGTGCTGATTGCAACTGCCCAATAGTTATCAATAAATGGGAATATCTTTAACATGTGCATAACGCCATCCAATACTCTGCAACCATGCTATATCTGCTCACCTTAAACTGTAATATTGATACATATCCTTATCATACCATTGCTATGTGTGAACTGAGTGGGACCTCAGCATTTTTGAAAGGCATTTTTGTAAACGCTTCAACACATATCCTGAAGATGATGATAGACAGGAGGCTTTGGCAAGTCTGAGCGTTAAACTAGACAGATGATGATACCACTCAGATGCTCACTATCTATACTGGATGTGAACAGAGGATGTGAACACATCTCAGGAACTTCATGATGATCAACATCTGTAACGATTGTGAAGAAGCATGGCAGATGAACCAGGATCTACCAGACTGGCCTGCAGGTCTACCACTGCTATGATGACCTACATCAAAGAGATGCAGAGGATCATTGACAGAGGGTTGCGCAGATCTGATGGCAGCCTATAGTAAGTTTCATACTCCACACTTTATCACATACATTATAAGATACGTCTGTACTCAGACTCATGATTGCATTTGGACCTTAAATTTTCAACAGTATCTACATATATATATATATATATATATATATATATATATATATATATATATATATATATATCAGTACCATTGAATTGATGCCAATAAATTAAATTACTTTGCTGTTTCAACATTACCATTTTGTTGAACTTATGAGTTTCTAAGCAATCATTTGTATATGCAATTGGAAACACAGAAAAAATTAAGTTTTTAATGCAGTGGTTAGAATATGTGAACTTTTGGAAAGAGGAAATTATGTTATTTAAGTAGAGAATTTGAGACGATGGTTTCATTCCATTTACGCAAAAAAATCTTTTAGTAGCCATATAAAACTATTAGGGGCTATTTGTTTATGACTGCTTGGGATGTAATTATTAGTTACTGATAATATTTCTGGATGTATTTGTTTCCATTTTGAATCATAAGATGAATTTATCAACAACACTATAACATTTACAATTGTTGACGTAGCATATAATTGAATATCAGGGAATCCTATTCCACCATTATCCCAACCTTTTCTATGCCAATCAAAGGAAACTCTTGCTTTGTTGCGATGTCAATAAAATAGTATTTATATCTTTATCAGTTTTTATTTATTTATTTTTTTATGGAGATAATACTAACAATTGTAAGACAAACAATACTTTAGGCAGAATCGCTATTTTAATAAGCATTAGTCGTTTTTCCATAGTAAAGAAGAATTTGTTCCAATTCATGACTAAACTAACAATTTTATCAACAACTCACTGAAGATTTGTTTGTATCATATCTTTACTATTAGACATAATAGTTATACCAAAGTATTTAATTTGATTGCTATTCCAATTGAAGTTAGAATATATTTTGTATGTTCTTTTTAATTTTTTTATTAATTAATCATGTAATTGTTTTAGTATAATTAAATCTTAAGTTTGATATGTCCTCAAACTGACTCAGAACTAATTATATGTTCTAAGGAATTTTCTATATTCCTATTGTTAGTAAAATATCAGCAAATAGTTGAACCTTTAGTTCAAAATCTTATTTTGATAACATTAATGTTCTCATTGGTCTAATACTATCAGCAAAGGGTTCTGTAACTAATGGACAAAATAAAGGTGATAATGGACAGCCTTGTTTTGTGCCCTTTTGTCATTTAAAGGCATTAGAAAGAAAATAACCTATTTTTACATAAGCGCAATAGTTATTGTATAACATATAAATTAATGCAATTAGCTTGGGTGAGAAATTATACACTTTAAGTGTTTTAAACAGGTACGACCAATTAACTGAGTCAAATGCCTTATCTAAACCGAAACTAATTATAGAAAGTTATTTACTATTTTTATTTGCTTATTTTATTAATGTACATAATCTTATTATACCATTCTGTACTTGTCCATTTAAAATAAATCCAGTTTGATCATTGTTAATTAGTTTAGGTATAAGTGGATTAATTCTGTTAGCTAAAGTGAACATGAACATCTCATAGTCCACATTTAAAAGTGACATGGGTCTGTATGAAGAGCACTTTGTGGGATCCTTATCTTGTTTTAAAATAGGTAATATAAGAGAATACAGCCATGATTGGGGATTTCAGCAGTTGTTTTTTTTTTTTCTCTACAGACCTTAGACAGGATTCACGAAACCTCTGTGTAGGAGTTAGCAAGTCTTACACGGAGGTTGCAGTTAAACGGTGTGATGTCAGCATGCCATGCATATTCATGAGGGCATGCTGAATCACACCCAAGGCTAACACGGTTCATGTAGGAAAGTAGGGGGCGTGTCCGCATGGCGAGTCCTGCAAAGGGACACGCCCCCAGAAGAATCACAGTCCTGAAAGTAAACACCCACAAGCGAGTCCGCGGAAATGTTAAGAAGCACAACAGCACACATGCCCCCACAGACTATAAACCCAACTGTAATGTAAAACGTAAAAGTCAACAGTTTAATTTTTTTTTTTATAATTTCAAAAATGTTTGCCCATAATTGCACTCATTTACGCAGGTGTGCCCTTCGCTCAGCCACAGTAAGCAATCATTGGAAAAGCATATAAGATCTAAATATGTAAATTAAGCCAAGTAGCAATCGCGTAGCGGTAGAGACGTCGGCCAAAGAGGAGGTAGTCACGGTTCGAGCCCCATCAACATCATTTTCTATTTTTAGTGAAATAAGCACAAAACAATCCCCTGACATATATGTGTATATATATATATATATATATATATATATATATATATATATATATAACTATAATTTAAGTAAAATGTAATGAAATGGGCCATGTATTTTTGAAGAAATCTGACACAATAAAAAAAAAAAGTTTATTAGTGCCCATAGCTGAGCAGCGCTCTAACAAGCTGAGTATGATTGCCCGCAGGTGAGCAGTGGTTTAACAGGTGTAATATGAGTGCCCAGAGTTGAGCAGCGCTTTAACACGCTGAAACTGTGTGCCCATAGTTAAGCAACATTTCTCATAGCGTAATATGCGTGCTCATAGCCAAATAATGCGTCAACCAGCGTAACCCGTTTGTGCGGAGCTGCGCAGCGCGCCAACCGGCTTACCGGCGGGCAACGTTGAGCAACCTGTATCAAAGCCGCCTTTACACAGACACACCTCCTAGCCTGTCTAGACAGTGGTAAAATAAAAAAAAAAGCAATGCCCAGGCTTGAACCCAGTATACTGTGCATTATAGTCAAAGTACTGAACCACTAAGCCATGACAGCTGTACTGAAAAGTGCAGTATTAGCATATATATAGGAATGAATGGAAATAGAAGCATGACAAAGCAGGTTTTTTTAAGATGATATAATTCCAAAATGGCCAATCACAGATAAGTGCGGGAAAAACGGCATATATAAGCCCCATAGGCGGGAATACACAGCATAACTGATTGTGGAACCTATTTGCAGTCAGGATGGCAGGTGTAGGAGAGGGCAGTCGCTTCCGAGTACAGAGGTGGGGTGTTGAGGAGTCCAAATATATGGTTTGGCTCCTAGTCCACGATCATGAGGCTCAACTCATGCAGGGCCAGGTTCTGTGGGGAGCGTACAAGGCAGAGGCATGGAACCGGTTGGCACATGATCTCACCAGTGCCACAGGCATACCAAGGACTGGTGAACAGGTCTGTCACCACCATGCGGACCTGAAGAGATGAAAACAGGACCAACTGAACCGCTGGATCCAGGAGGCCCGGTAAATCCCCAACACCCCACTACTGAGTAAATATCCATGTAATTACGTATGTAAGAAATTATCCTAGGTGATATTATGGAGATGTATGTTCCAATATTATTTCATTTATATTACAGCTGCAGGTGTGCGTTCCGCGAATCGGCGAGCCTATGGTGATAGGCTGGAGCGGTTGTGCCATCAGGCAGGTTAGTAATTATTTTTCTGTAATTGTTATACAGTATAAGTGAGACAGCTTGTGAAAGAGTTCAGTGTAGTTACATATTAATAAAGTTCAAATAACACTAGAAGAAAGATTCTGCTAGTACTGTATGATTAGATAAGTGATGCAACCTGTAATCCAGAAATAAAAATTAAACATGTCTGAAACAGAGATTTTCCACCTGTATTGTAATATCAGATAACCTGCTGCAGCCTGAAAATTAGTGGTAAACAAGCTAAAGACAATAGACCTGTGTCAAATACATCCCCTTTTAAAATCTGCCATATGAAACAAGTGAGTCTGTTCGAAAGGATTGTTGTAACCAAGTATGACATGTTAATAATGCCTAGAATTAAGTACCTTTTTGAATTGTAAAAATAAAACAAGTGAGAGTGTGAGAAAGAGATATGAATCGACCAAGAAAGCTGTTATAACTATTGAATAAAGTATACTGCAGTCAGTACATAATGAAATGAATGAGACAACCACAATTAAACAGTGAAATGTTTGTAATAAAGTACTGAAGCTGGAATGTGTCTGCCCCACAATTTGGATATGTTGCTGTACCCTTGCAATATGGAGATAGTATGGTTGTATGAAATAATGAACATCCACAGTTGTCTAGAGCCATATAAATGAAATGTAGCAGGATGCTGTACCTGAACACATCCAGATATGAATGTGTATGAATAAAAATGCAATGTATATTAATGTAGCAGTAACAGTCCCATCACCAACATTTCTAAGGTTACATATGGGAAACTGTACTAAGACCAGTAGGGTATATATATCTGCAGCTACTAGAGATGTACAGTATATGTATAGGTAGTTGAAGTTGTTAATGAAATATTTCTTCACCCTACCCTATATTCACAAATAATGCCATTCCACAACAAACTGGGTATGTGTATTCACAATTAATTCCTATGGACATTTGTCCTGTTGGTTCAAACATATTTGCACATACATTGATGCATGTGCCCTGTTCACATATCCAAACCTAATGGCCTGTTGCCATCAATCAACCCTGCATGCTGTTGGATTGTGTACTGATGTTCAAAATATGCATGTGTTATGCTTGCTGTTCAATGTTTGGAATTCATGGGTGTTTGGTTAATGGGAATACTGATGCATACTGTTACAACTAATTTTGAATGGTATTGTTTGTTACTAACCCAAAATGTCATAACATTTTGCTAAACATAGGACAACAGGGAAGGTGGGTTCCAGTGGACCCACCTCTCCCACCTTAGCTGGCGAGTGCACCTGGCACTAGTGCCCAGGCCGGAACTTCCTCCGGTGGCCCTATGCCAACTTCAGGTGGAAGAGCTGCAGGGGATGGGGCTCATCCCCCCTCTGCAAGCGTGGCCGGAGGAGACCATCCACTCACCCTTTAAAGTGTCCGGTCTGTGGTGTGTAGCGAGATCAGGCATTCTGTGCTTGAACCCCTATGCCAGCTTGAGGCATGAGTGGCGCAACTCATGGGTGTGCCTGCTGCCCATCCTACACAGCCACCAGTACAGCCCCATCCTGGGCAGTGAAGGCATAGTGGCAACTGCCCATGGGTGGGGATCTCAGTTCCACTGTTGCCATCTGTGGGCTCATGGGCTCGCGATATCCCCGTCAATTGTGTTTCCCCCCACGTGTCATACTCCACCCCTGTATGTGTCTTGTTTGTCTTGTCTGTTAACCTCCCCTACCTACCTCCCCAAATATACCTACTTCCTGTACCTCACATTCCACTCTCACCTGAAAAAAAATAAAAAAGGGCACTCTGTTCCCGCAAAAAAATTACGCCCCATACATAGCTGCCCATTTTGCAGACATGTCTGCTGGACATGTGAACTGGTAATTACAATTGGATGTACAACATATTTTGTTGCCCTCACCCCTCTCTCAGGGGTGGAAGGTTTCAAATTTCACACCAAATTACACACATATGCACAGCTGTTGCTGATAAAGAAATGGGCAGCTATGGGCCTTTCCTACATCCTTCCTGCAAATCCCGAGCTTGTTTTCCTACTGTCCTACCCTCTTTGTGCCCCCTTTTTCACCACTTTCCTATCTCCCCATTTTCTTTTCTTTCAAAGAAATTAGCTGGTGTGCGCGAGAGTGAGCACTTTTAAGCAGTTGTAAGCGGGTGTGCGCTTGTGTGTGCTTAGCTAAGCGTGTGTGCGTGAAGCTAAGCGGCACTGCACATGCATGAGCTCCGGGCAAACCAGCGCTAACCCGCTTACAACTGCTTAAAAGTACCTTAGTCACTCTGAATGACAAGGCCTGTAGTCTGCTCAGCAGCAAAATAAAATTTCTCTGTCAGTCGCGAACCCAGGACCTTGGAAACACTAGTCTGCATGGCTTACCACTAAGCTATGACTGATATACAAGAACTTTGTGCTGAAAGCAATATATCATGAAATAGTAGGACTGAATGTAAAGGGAATATAGGAAGGCTATTACACAAAGCTATTCTTGTATCTTTACTGGCAATTCTTGTGGATTTGTATAACATTAGTGTGAGAAGAGACACAGCCATGCTAGTAGGTAGCTAGTAGGTAATAATGTGACAGTAGCACCTTGCAAACCCCATACACTATCAGAGCAGGATAAACACTGCCATATTTGAATAGGTAAGAGGCCAGACCTCGCAACTGTGACTGATTTACAGGGATGTCCCTGATTTGAAAACAAATGTCAACTGTGCCCCACTGACTCCCTGTGAAATGTACTAACAGTAGGCAGAAAGGTGTGGAATCCCACGTAATGGTAACTGTCAATTACTTAAAGTATGCACTACTTGCATGTCAGAAATGGTGTAGTAATACATATGCTCAAAATAGCCCACAGTCACAACTGCAGAATATCTGAAATATATCACGGGTGTAGCCCACTGATATGTACCATTCCCTGAGGCTGATAAAAGATACACCTGAGAGTATATGAAGCCTGCAAGTGTCACAAACTCACAGGCATATCATTCTGTCTACTGTCACACACTCTGTGAATAGCTGTAGAATAGCTTCCACAAGCACACCCTCATGTAGGAGTACAACCCAGACATATCAAAGGATGTAGACAACTAATAAAATAAGGACAGTATAGCAGTTTACAAGCGCTGCATGTGCCTGCTATCCATAACTGTTCGTACAAAGTACAAGGCCCCACTACTGCTCAGCAGCAAAATAAAATACCCTTGTAGGTGTCAAGCCCCACACCTTGGCCAGATCAGACTGCATGCAGTACCACCAAACCACACCAAACATATAAGGAATTGCTGCTGAAAGAAATATAGCAAGTATTACAAGGAGTGAATGTAAATGGAAAATAGGAAAGCCACAGCAACACATTCCAGTAAAGACACCTAGCAGTCCTTCAAGGGGTGAATGTAAAGGCCAAATAGTGTAGCCATAGCAACAAATTGCAAGAGCCACTGCTATATACCAGTTAATCCACAAGTCCCACAGGAAAGCACATACTCCCATTTAAACAGTATTAGTATTATTAGGTGTCAGTCAACATACACACTGAGAAGAATGAACTGGAGGAAGCAATAGTCAGGTTTCAGTACAACATACATTTCAGTGCCTACAACACAGCCTTAAATATGAGAGACATACCAACCTTTACACTCACAGAACAGTGTCCACAGCATACCAGCATGGTCCCCACCTTGAAAATATGAAAGGGCTATGCCTACCTAACCTAACATTTTAAAGCACTGTCCTGAAATCACAGTGGGAACTGCAATTACCACACAGCAGACTGCATGCAATTAGTAAATGATGGCTAACAATTGATGCAGAGGCCATCACATGCACATGTGCAGATACCTACAAAAGCAGCCTGTACTCCCAGTCCACACATGCAATAGTTTCATTGCAACAACCGGAGAGAGAGACAGAGAGAGAGAGAGAGAGAGAGAGAGAGAGACACAGAGACACAGAGATACAGAGACAAAGAGAGAGGCACCAAAAAAAAAAAAATAAATAAAAACCATCAAGCTAACCAGCAGCAGGCCACCAAGCAGCAAGCCATCACAAACAGCAGTGAGAAACAAAGGTAATGTAAACTAATAATCTAATAATCTACATACTGTGAACCCTCCATATGTGTTAGCAGTCTGTATCTAAATATATATGAAGATGTGCATAGGGCAGGGGACATACTGCAACTGTTAGTGAAGGCTGGACATACATATGTATTTGAAGGTTACTATGTGCACATATCAATGAAGGTTGCAGTGCAACGTACAATGTAGGTTGTACAGTAATGGATGTTTAGCAGTATGTTAGTGTGTGCATTCATATGTGTAAATAAAAAAAAAAATATATATATATATATATATATTATATGTATATGTATATTTATATATGTGTATCTCTCTCTATATATATATAAAGATGATAACATTTTTTTTGTAGAAATGTTATGTTAAAATTGATTTATTAGCATACACCAAGTTATAGGAATGCACAATTGGCTAATTTTAGGAATCTAAGCTGCTATGTTACACAGAATCATCCATTAGTGGATGCATATTTAAAGCTGAAAGAGGAAGAACTATTCAAATATTATGATGATAGGGCTTCACATAAGAAGTATTATGGTGCAGATAATTTGAATAGACATGAAAGACAATGCTTGAAATGTTTACAGTCAGAAACTTCGATCACAATCAGACCTGCTGACAAGGGAGGCAGAATAGTAATTATGGATTCTGATAAATACATAATTTCTATGAATAAATTACTAAGTGATAAATTCTACATAGTCATCTCTAAAGAAGAAGTACATTCTACTATTAGATATGTTACAAATACAATATCAGACATATACCAATCTGGTCTGATAACGAAGGAGATTCTTGATTATCTTACAGTCAAGAATCTGCTTATACCACAGATTCAAGGCCTTCCTAAAATTCACAAAAATATGTGTGAACCACCAATGAGACCCATAGTTGCTGGGGGTGGATGGGTGACTGAACATCTTTCGGTCTATGTTGAGAAACATTTACATCCTATATTAGACAAGAGTAAGCATGTTTTGAAAGTTACTAAAACCTTTCTCCTGGATCTTTATGAATGCCTTAAAGATGCTACTACTATGGATGAATTTATCTTGGTAACGTTGGACATATAGTCACTTTTTACCATCATTCCTAATAATGTAGGCATCCAATATATTTCAGATTATTTGCAGAAGAACAGTGATTTCACCTTAATACAGATAGATCTGCTAACACATTTCTTAGAATTAGTTCTTGAAAATAATTTATTTATATTTCATGATACTATCTATAGGCAGCAGGATGGTGTGGCCATGGGGACCCCATGTGCCAATACTTATGCCAACATGTTTTTGCACAGTGGGAAGAGACTACCCTATTCATGGTTGAGGAATTTAAGGCACATGTTGTCTTTTATCGACGTTTTGTCGATGACCTTTTCATTTTATGGAAAGGGAGAGGCGATGAGCTGGATACTCTCTTTGGAAAAATGAATGACTTAACGGAGTACCTTAAGTTCACTATGAAGAGCTCCAGCTCTAGAATAGACTACCTTGATTTGTATATAGAAAGGTTATCTAATGGATCATTCAATACTGGTGTGTACCGTAAGTCATGCTATCGAAATAGCCTACTAATGAGATCCAGCATGCATCCGCCCTATATATTTAAGAACATTATTAAGGGCCATGGGATGAGAGCCTCCAGGCTAAATCCCTCTAATGATGGATTCCTGGAGGAACTGGACAGCCTAAGACAGAAATTGTTAGATAGGGGATACAACCAACATGAGATTGATGAGCACTTAACAGTAGCAGCTAGTCTTAGAGAAAATGCAGCTGCACCATATTTTGGACTTAGCTTGAATCTAAATAGAGAGGAGCATATTTACAGAAACCCTATTGTGAGGGTTCCCTCTTTCTACACCAGTGATAGAGCAGAATTGTATAATATTATTTCCAAGAATTGGTCTATTTTACAGGTAGATGGAGAAATAAGTGAGATTGTAGGTGAACATCCACATTTTTTATATCGTAATAAAATTAACCTTAAAAGGATGCTCTGTTACCCTAGGGATAAATATGTATCCTCTGATGATGGATATACCAAATCTTGTGGGCATTGTAACTTTTGTACATACATAGACCAGAGTAAGAGTTTTTTTCATCCTGACCTACATAGAGAGTTTAGAACTTCAGCTATAGCTGATTGTATGACATCTCATCTTGTCTACTTATCTGTATGTCAGAAATGCTCCTCTTTTTATGTTGGTAAAACCAACAGACCCTTCAAGGATAGAATACGCGAGCACATCTATCATATTAGGAAACATCTGGTACATAATGCTTTAGCTAAGCATACCATGCAACATGATGAAAGCCATACTTTCCTTTTTAGAGCCGTAGAAGTTATTCCACCAAGTATACGAGAAGGGGATATCAGGAACCATACTGAGTTTAGGGAGAATAAATGGATTATTATGTTAAGGGCTGATAGAGGAGCAAGACTTAATGAAAGGGCATCTATAAAACCCTCATTGAAGAAATGCCGTAACATCAGATAATACTAGATACTCCCAAGGATATATCCACGGACATAACACACATACATATACCCTTTAATATATTTTATTCTATTCTATTTACCTCATTTATTGCACAAATAATTTATAGATTGCTTTTAATATACTGTTTTATATTTTTTGTATTATGTATATATCAATTATTTATTATGGTACATTTATTATGTTGATTATGTGCATGTGAGTATCTGGATACTATATAATAAGAGAATAATTTTTTATCTAGATGCTATCTCTACATGCACTGAGTCATTGGGTCATGAAATCACACCATTTATTAACTTTAAAAGGATAAATATGTGTTTGTATACATTTTACGTTCAAGTTGTTATTATAATAGGATATATATATACACATATATGCATATACCCCTTTTTACTTTTTACATTATATATATTCTATATATACATATATTTATATATATATTTTTTTTCATCGTTTTTCACATGTTTTTTACATATGTTTATTATTTTACATTCTTGAATATTATATACATATGAATCATTTAGTGTATGAATCATCTAGTATATGCCTTTGGTATATGTTGTACCTTTAAGGTATTAATTGATGCAGAAGTTTGATTGGTCATTTACTTTTTAAATTTTTGTATAAAATGTTTTGAGTGAATGACATGTATTTATGGATCTGATGAAGCTATAAGCGAAAGCGCGCTTATCCGTTTTTTCTGTTTTGAAGAATAAACCATCATTAAATATTATTTATCTCCGCTTTTGCTCCATTCTTACCATTTTTTATCATTTTAAGTTTTGTAGAAGTATAGCTACGGAGCATTCACTTGTTTGGATAGCAGTGAACTTCTTGTTCCAGAGTATTATGTGTGCCATATCACTTGCTCACATATTTTACTTTTCCTTCCAGGGCGATGGTGCACCAGCGCAACCCCACGTACTCTGCTGCAGAGGAAGAGGAGATACACCAGAGCCTGGTGCAGGATTTTGTAACACTCTTTTCCTGCACCAGCCATAACCAGCAGGAGAGGGCTGCACTGTGGCAAGACCTTGTCCGTCGGGTAAATGACATAGGCATGCATAACCGGACATATGAGCAGGTACGCCATCACTGCAGTGATTTAATTAGAAATGTCCATCAGTGTGCATCTGATATCCACAGGCAACAGCTTGCCACAGGTGGTGGGGCGGCTATACTCCCCCCCCCCCTCACCAGACTGGAGGGGGTCCTCCTAAGTGTTGTGGCTCCAGCCCAACAACAACAACATCTGCAGACATGTGTAATGATGGAGGCTGGAGCCACCCAGCATGTGGACATGGAGCGTGCAGGTAACATGCCATATCTATAGTTGACTGTTCTCTACACTGGTAGTTTATGCATGTGTGAAATGTGTACTGTGTTTGTAGCTGTTATCCTGGAAATTATTGTGCAAGAGTGATATTCTCAATATCAGCAGTAGACCTGTGAAAGCCAACTGTTGTACTACTGAACTGTATCATACTCACAGTATCAATGGCACAGTTGTGCCCACTGACAATAAATGTCTTATTTGTGCAGGTCCCTCTGGTGTAACAGCAAGGCAGCCAATCCATGCTGGTCAGTGTGTAATAATACTTTTAATACTAATGATAATAATAGTAATAATACCCTCAAACAGTATTGCTATGTGTTTGATTGCAGGTGTGTTTGTGTCTGTGTGTTTGTATCTCATGTACTGAGGAGTGTGCATGTGCCCATGTGTGCATGTGCCCATGTGTGCATGTGTGCATGTGTGCATGTGCCCATGTGCCCATGTGTGCATGTGTGCATGTGCCCATGTGTGCATGTGTGCATGTGCCCATGTGTGCATGTGCCCATGTGCCCATGTGTGCATGTGTGCATGTGTGTATGTGCCCATGTGCGCATGTGTGCATGTGTGCATGTGCCCATGTGTGCATGTGTGCATGTGCACATGTGCGCATGTGCCCATGTGCATCTGTGGTAACATTGTGTACACATTGTAAACTGTGTTTCCTGTCTTCCTCTCACAGGTTCTGGTGTTGCTCTGGTGGTGTGCAGCAGGGAACCTGAATCCACTCCTGGGGATAGTGATAATGATGATACATGTGTAATGGCACAGGGAGGTGTCACATGGTCTGTTGTTGGTCAGCCAATCGACAGTACACAGCAGTCAACCCCATCAATGCGCACAGTCATCCTGCCAATACATCCATTGTCACCAATGTCCTTAGGTGATGGACAGCATACAGTGGGCATTGATCAGGGTAATGTGGTATCAGTGGCACATGCATCCCCTCACAGCAGCCATGGCCAGAGTCCTGACATGGTACCACACAGGCAGATGTCCAGGGGTTCTCGTGGGAGCATCCATGGTCGTACTGCCCCTGTCAGATGTGCCCACAGAGGTCTTTCAACCTCAGTTATATTCTGGGCTGTAATGCAGGCACAGGCACGTATGGAACGGTACACCAGACAGTGTCTGAGGGAGCTGAGAGCACTTTGCACTGCTATGAATGACACTATGCGTGACATTGCGGCTGCCATCCGTAATTTCACCGAGGTCATTGACAGACGTTGGGGGGACACATTAGATCTGTTCCACAACTACATGTCCATGAGCCAGGGCAATGCAGGACAGTTGAGGCATCGACGTGGATGTATGCCAGCAACATCAGCAGCTGGCAGTCGTTGCGGACGACAACAAACCCGCAGATGGTCCCATAGTGCCAGTACCAGCCCCAGCAATGCTGGGTCTGTGCTGTCATCAGACCGCCCTAGGAGACCATGTGCACATGGCTCTGGACAGTCCCAGCAGGGACATGTCTCCAGTCATCAACCAACTGCTTCTGATGACAGTACCCAGTCCGGCTTAGTACATGATACTGTCCGTAGCACCCCTGCCAGACACAGGTACCGTGTCCGTGGCCAGAGACAGTGATCTGTATGACTTGGCAGGTACAGTCTGTGGCTGTCCACAAACACCCGTATATGGCAGCCATGAGGTGGAACTGTGTGCATGCATACACACATGCATAATGCTAACACCTAGGGCTAACACATACACGCACACACCGCATCAACATTGCCCCATCTTGTACTGTTGTCCCTCACTAACACACACACACATACATGTCGATTGGTTGTATCAGTGGCAGACTCAGGCATACCAAGTACACACCCTGTGCATATGATGAAACTGTGCCACCTCCTGCAATCTGTAACATTGATGCAGGAACAGGTTAACATGGTGCTGATGCACAGGGTGACTACATAGAAGTGTAGTAATATTATCATGTTGTCAACAGTACAGTGTAATGATATCATTGTGGGTATATCCCAGCATGCCTGATGCATTAACAGTATGATTGTCATTGTATTGTTTGGTACACCCCTATTAATTACCATAGTGTAATGTCTGCACATCTTTGCATTCTGGTGGTAAGGCTGAAAACAGAAGGCCACCTACATAGGTAACACAGGGGATAAGAAAATGGAAGTAATGATACTCAATGATGGACATGTAAACCGCAAGATGCATGCAGTCCAAACTCTACTCTGCATGGAGAATGTTGATATCTGTGCAGTATTAGACAACAGGTTCAAGACTCCCAAGAGCACCCTAGCACTACCAGGTTACACCTCATACCATACTTGACAGCCCCAAAAGACGGAACTAACTATGACAAGAGGGTGAGTCTCATTAAATGTCAAGGATACTGTGGTGGCAGGACAGGTAGCTTACATCCTTCTAAGTTGAGAACTGCTGATTGACGGCTCAGTGTCTGTTATTCTAAATGTGTATTAGTTCTGGTTTAAGCACTTGGGCTTCAGGCCAGTTATTTTACATTAAGAAGGTTCATGGTCTGCACTCTTGTGGGAGGAGAGGCTGGACTCTGCCCGTCTGAGCTGGGAATTTCTGGCTAAAGGCTTATAGTGCCTGCATATTTGAACTGTTTCTTACTGAAATTGGTACACCTTGTTTGCTGTAGCATAGACTAGATTCAGGCCTGCTGAATGTAGCTTTGTTTGTATGCTTGTTTGCTTGTTATTTCCCTGAAATGCTAATTCCACCTAAAACGTGGCTTTTCAGCGCTTGTGTGGATCCCTAGTGACATCTGCATTGCTTACTGTACTTATTTCCTTGTTTCAATGTGTTAAAACAGGCAACCTGATGTCCAGATAGTCAATAACACATGAAACTAAGGAGCTACTTTAGGTAATGCATATATGCACATTATTTTGTGGGTTTAATGCATAATTTTTTCAATGTTAATGTAAATGCACTAGTAAGAATATTTTTATGTTGTTTTTTATCATACAATATTTATAGATAATTCAATGGAGTTTTATGATTATTCATGATTTTATTCACTATTTTTATTGAGTCAAATTAGTGCAGGAAGTGCAATTATTTGTCACTTCCTGTTAACTGAGTATTTGAACAGACCAGTTTAGCTGTTTTACTTGTCTTCTTCTGAGGAAGCTGTGACAGGGCTCACGGCGTAAACGTTGTCTTTTTGAAAAATAAAATACTTTTACGTTAAAGAAGAAACTTGGACTTTGTTTCCTGTGGTTAGTATTGACTATCTGGACATCAGGTTGCCTGTTTTAACACATTTTTACAAGTTTGTTTGCTCATTTTTGACTATTTCCTTGTTTCACTTGAAAGAAAGTTACTGTTTGTAATTTTTGCATTTAAGTTACCTGTAACACATTGCATTTAAGTTACCTGGCACTTGCTCACTAAATCAATTATATATGCCAGCACTAACAAATTAAAAGCACTACACCCTCACAAACTCCCCTTGAGTACCTTGTTGCCCACTGGCCCTTTCTGTTGTCAATTATAAAAGAATTTCCAATACTATTCTAGCATGTCCAAAGGTCAGTTGTCAATCTCCTCTTCGGTCCAGCTGCTGAATCTGGGAATCTTGAGGCAATGTTACAACTGCCTCATGTACACAGACAACCCTCTCCTCCCCCCAACAAATTCCAACAGATGTGAGAGATGCAACCATATAGCCAAACTGGAGGCTAAGCTCTCTCAACTGAGTACTGGCAAAACCTGTCAGGAGGAGAAGGAAAGCACAGTCATTACAATTCCAGTCTTGCATAGACCTACCCCGACAGCAAACCAAACACATAAACACACAAAAACATACTCAGAGGCTCTAAATAAGAATCTGCCTAAGCAGCAGAGACCTCCAAAGAAGACATCCAAGCAACCGCTACCCCAGAGCAGAACACGTGCAACACATAGCTCACAAAGCCAGTGTGCCGAACAGTCACAGCCCTTAAGGCTAAACAACACACCTGATACACTTGTAATAGGTGACTCTATCATCAGGCACACTGGCGTCCCACTCACCAGGCTGAACAAGGAGAAGGTCACGGTGAGATGCCTGTCGGGCGCTATGATCCGCCACATAACACAAGCACTCAGGTCACTCCAAGGCAAGTACAAATATGACTCAGTCATTGTTCATGCCAGTGTGAATGACCTGAGATGTACCTCCCTGGACTACATGATAAGAGACATAGAGGAGCTCTCTGAGCATGTGGCCCAGGCTGGTATGACCCTGACCTTGAGTAGCATCTTAGCCTCACCAAGAATGATGCCACAATATGAAGACAAGATGATCAATTTCAACAATTGGCTTAAGTTTTGGTGCCATTCAAAGGGGATCCAATACCTGTCAGCCTGGGCTGACATGCTCGACAAGCCATGAGGCTTTGCTAGGGACGGCTTGCACCTGTCACCCCTGGGCTTTTGGATATTGGCAAAGGCTCTTGCTACCCCCATAGTGCCTTTTTTAGGCAAGGCTCAAAAGACAAAACCACCTCCATAGGTATCACAAGGGATAAGAAACTAATAGTAATGCTACTCAACACCAGCAGTGTAAACCTCAAGATGCATGCACTGGAAACTGTCCTTAGCATGGAGAACATCAATATCTGTGCAGTAACAGAATCCTGGTTCAAGGCTCCCGGGAGCACCCCAGCATTGCCACGTTATATCTCATACCATGCTTGTCGGCCCCAAAATGTGCACCGAACCAGAACAGGAGGGGGATTATCAATATTCGTCAAAGATACACACACCTCCAGGTTGGTGGCACAGCACGAAGCTTCAGAGACTATCCATGTGCAACTAACAGTGGGTAAAACTGCCTTCCAGTTTATAGCCTGCCACACACCACCCTCCCAAACCCAGGAACCCCACTTGGCCTTCCTGAGAACACTGGAAATATGAAGGTCTCTCCAAACACCATTATACTGGTGGACTTCAACTACCCAAATATAGACTGGGAGCATTACTCTAGCTCCAACACCCTAGCTCAAAGGTTCCTAGCATTTATACACTCAAATGCTATGGAACAATTGTTACCACTCCCACAAGAGGGGAAAACATGCTGCACCTGATTATCACCAACATGAGGACTATATGCTCCAGACCAGAAGTGTATCCCTCACTGGTAAGATGACACCATAGACTACTCTCACTGTATATTCACATACCAACTGCAGCCCCTGCACAGAAAACCACAGTGAAAAAGTTGTGTAATGCAAATTCCATGTATTCACATGTGGCAGGCTTCACACATGGGAACTATTTAAGGTCACAGGTACATATGTCTATGTGGCACACACATACCTCATGTGTGCATTGACATTACTGATATAATCTATGTCATACAATATTAAGATCAACACCCAACACACATGGACAATCTGTGACAAAAACACACATGGCATTTGTAGGATTCAAACCCCTACCTAACTATGGTATGACTCTTGAGAGAGATGCATTAGCAGAGGGTGCTATTCACATTAGTGGAAAGTGTCTCTTCTCCTGCTATACTTATAGGGTGCTGACATCATCAGTGTTTAGAAAGAGGAATGTGCATCATGTAGTATGTTCTTCTAGTTGCCAAAAGGGACATTTCTTTCACACAGAATTGCACATACACTAGCCACCCCCCAAACACACACACAAAGAATTTGCAGGATTCAAACCCCTACCTAACTATGTTATGACACTTGAGAGAAATGCATTAGTAGAGCGCGTTATTCACATTACTGAGAGGTTTCCCTTCTCCTGCTATACTTATAGGGTGCTGACATCATCAGTGTTTAGAAAGGGCAATGTGCATCATGTAGTGTGTTCTTCTAGTTGCCAAAAGGGACATTTCTTTCAAACAGAATTACACACACACTAACCCCACCTCCCCCATCTCACAGACAGCACATTTGCAGGATTCAAACCCCTACCTCACTACATTATGACACTTGAGAGAGACACATTAGCAGAGCGCGCTATTCAAATTACTCGGCATCTTTTCTTCTCCTGCAGTATTTATAGGGTGCTGACATCATTATTTATAAAGAGGTATGTACATCTATTACTATCTGACAGTAAGGGGGATAGCATATATATGCATTAACAGCCGCCTACTTCAGGGTCACATATGCACATCAGCACTGCCAGGTTATGTTTTATACCATGCTTCATGACCACAGGACCTGTAACACACAACACAACCAGTTCAGACCACCCCCCTCCCATATCCAGGAACCACACTTTGCTTCCCTGGGAACAGTGTAGGATATGAAGTGTTCACATACACCATTACAGTGGTTAACTTCAGGTACAGGTATATTGAGTGGGGGAACTACTCAGGCCTCAACAACATCACCCTACAGCCACTACAATTTGTAAATCCATGTGCTATGGCAGGACCAATCACCACAGCCACAAGGGGGAATACATATTGGACCTGACCATCTGCAACATGGGGACTCTATGTTCCACACCAGAAGGAGACCACCATTGTTAATATCTGACCATAACCAACTTTCCCTGGACATCCATATCCCATCCCCACCCCCAGGCAAGGAAGTCACTGCAAACAAAGTATTTATCAAAAGCAGACTTTGCACTTGTGAAGACTGGGGTGGAAGATGTCAAAGGACCCACGCAGGGGATTATACAGGACACTCTGCATAATCCTTGACAATTGCATTCTATGAGCATCTGGAAGGTTTGCATTGTTCATGCTATCCCAAATAAACCCAAGACTCCTCCACAACAGGAGACCTGTCTGGTGTACACCAGCCATATTTAAGCTGTACAACAGAAGGAGGGAGCTAATATATTACAGAGCAATATCCCACAGAGGGAGGATGTCTCTGAACAGTATTGGCATGACACTTCAATCCCTCAAAATCATCACTTCAAAGTGTTGACAGTGAAATTGTCCAGACACTGCAGATAAGGCTCCCCTCAGTCTGTAATTGACGCCCAATTACTGTTATAAGTCCTCGCCAACCCTCTTCCAGCAAACGCCAGCCACATGGATGTGACATTGCAAATTCAACCCCTGGGATCTCCACTGTGTCCCTGCTTGATGGAAGCACAGCACACTAGCCTTAAACGGTGCCTTCTGTGACCTACTTTACAGAGGCACAGTAGCCTACTGTACTGGGGAGGCAGACGCCAAACACACTCTGGCTAAGCTTGTATTCCCTAGGGAAAACAGTCTAGTATTGACCTATACACTCATATGTTTAATTTTCAGATGCACAATATTTGCTCCTGATAAACTGTTTGCAGATCTTTATTGCCATAGCTTTCCCTGTTTCTATGAACAACTTGTGTATCTGTGGAAGATGTTTGAATATGAGAGGGATCCACTATTTAACTTATGTCTCTGTTGTCATTTAACTGTGTGCACTGGGCAGATTGCTGTATTGTGGGAGGTTCCTGGATTAACACATACAAATGCCAGATATGTGTGGCCAACTGCTAAACTGAGACATGGCCTAAGTGTGTGAGCATGCCCAGTTCAGGCTTTCCATGGCTTGTTGCCTGACATATGTCTCATTTATCAAAGTGTGCCAGCATGCCCAGTGTGAGCTTTCCATATGTTGAAATCTGCAGTCCACCACATTTGTGGTTATGTGTGAACTTCAACAATATTTCACATTTATAGTTGTGTGTTGGGAGTCATGTTGTGTACTTACTGCCCAACTGCTTTGTGTCTGAACTCAACAGGGATTATACTGTGCCTGCAGGGTTTCCATGGGATAGTTTGCATACAGTTGTCAACATCCTTTCATACTGACCAAACACTGTAATATCGTATAGTGTACTGGTTCAGTACTTTCACTGTGGTGGACAGTATCCTGGGTTTCAGTCCTATCACTGCTTTAAATATTCATAGTGAGCACACCAGACTGGTTAAGGGTCAGTTGTGCACATATGACCATGTTGCATTTTGTTCAGATATGGACTACTTAAACCAGGCTTGTCCAACATTGGTAGTGTATTCTGCAACTTGGGTGGACATTGACAAACACTAGCTATGTGCCCTAGGCCATTTCTAATGCTAGTCAGAGAGTGTGTTTGTCTTTCAACACACATTGTAACTGGAGTTTGCCATGACATATTTCAAGGTTAGTATACTGTGCCTCTGTCTACCCATGACATAACAGTGATACCCAGGGTAAACCTACCATCTCCCATCCACTCATCAAGATTCCTCTTGAGCAGAGTCAATGAGGGACTCTCTGGCTAACCTGTACTGGGAGTTTACTCAAGAGTGGAGGGAGCTTCTGGGTTATGGATCAATCACTACAGCATGTCCTATTTATGTCAGTGCTGGGGTTCAGGTCTCTCATGTGCATAGCTCACTGGCATTCAGATTTTACAAGGTGCAGCATGTTCATTGATTCCAGCTTGGACATGGCTTTATACATCAGGCACAGATTGCCTCTGGGCAGGCAGTATGGCACTGTGTGGAGCTGCAGTTTGTTTAATCAGGCAGCACATGGCATCTGTTAGAGCTCTTTGATCCTCCTGGTGAGGTACTTTTGGGGTCTTTCCAGTTGCTGGAGGTGTCTGCTGAGGTACATCCCACAGGGGCCATTGTACTCAATTGTGAGGCTGCTGAAGGATGACTGAAGAGGCACGATGACCTCCCCTGATCTAGATGTGACTACCTTCATGATTAGGTGGGTATATGGTATGTTTCTGTAACCACTACAGCCACATGGTTGTCAAATGCAAGATATCTATCAACTTGTGTCCCCAGGTCTATTATTACTTCTAAAGTACTTAATGGGTTACCACCTATGTGGTAATTGGTGGGCACTTACTGTTTATCCACAGGGGATGACTATACACTTTTCTGCATTTAGCTTGATGACATGGCTCTGGCACCAGTTGTCTGTTTCTATATGGCCCTTTTGTAGGATGCTTGTGTCAGCTGGAGGGTCAGATATGGTGCCCAGTTTGTAGTCATCTGCAAACTTGTTCAGACACAGTCCTTCCATGTTGGCCTGTACCTACGGGAAATATATACCAAACAAGGGAGGTCCCAGGACCGAGCCTTGTGGGATGCCAGTTGTAGCTGGTTTGTAGTCTGACATGGCTGCAGCATTTCTGACCATGTCAGTTCTGTCCTTGAGCTGGTTTGCAACCCATCTACTGACATAGGGGTTTATATTTAATCTGGTGAGCTTATCTATAATGAACACGTGGGGTATTGTATGGAAGGCTTTTGCAAGGTCCAGATAGGCTGTGTGGACCACATTCCCCTCATCAATGGCCTTGATGACTGTTTCAAATGAGTCAAACATGTTTAAGGGGCAGGATCTGCCCTTAAGAAAGCCACACTGGGTAGGGTCCAGTGTCCCCAATATCTTTATTTCTGAGGTCCATGCTGATCCTTTCCATAGCTTTGCAGACCAAGCTTGTCAGGATTCTGGGGTGATAGTTTGCAGTATCCATTTAGGCACCACCTTTGTGGAGAGGGACCACTGTTGCTGTACACTGCTCTTTGGGTACATATCCTGTAGTAAGGCTGAAATTGAGCAGTAGTGTTATTTGGCATTCCATTCTTCTTGGAGTTCATGTTGGATGCAGCCCAGGACACCATCTTGTAGCATTGATGCTGTGTGTTTTGCTTTGAAGATGCTGGCTGTTACCTCAGCATCTGCAATGTCAGGGGGCCAGCACTCTGCTGGGATAGATATTTGGCATTTTGGTGGGTGGGGGGGGGGGAGTTTGCACTGAACCTGTCAGGTTGGATGTTGACAATGTGTGTGGGTTTGGTGTATTGTTTGTAATATTTGAGTAATTCAGAGCATATCTGTGAATTCCCACCAAGGTTCCTACCATCAGTTAAGAAAGCCTTGTGATTATCCTTAGTGTCCTGTACAATTTATATCTTCATAGGATCATAGGTTCATACCAGGCTATCTGCCCTAGGGCATTTATAAGCCTAGCCAGAGTGTGTGTGGCTTTCGCCACCCCTTGCTATGTGAATATTATGCCCATTTAGGGGTTACTTTACTGTGCCTCTGTCTAGACGTGACACAGTGATGACCCCCAGTGTAAATCTACGATCTCCCATCCACTCGTCAAGGTTCCTCTTGAAGAGAGTCAGTGAGGGGCTCTGTCTAACATGGACTGGGATTCTGTTCCAGAGTGTAGGGAGCCTCTGGGTTATGAATCTGTCCCTCAAGCACATCCTATTTATTTATGTGTTGAGGTTGAAATCTCTCACTCTCGCGGCTCTGATGGATTTGGATTTTCTGAGGTGGAGCATGTCCATTAATTCTGGATTGGACATGGCCTTGTACATCGGGCATACATCGCCTCTGAGTAGGCAGTATGTGACTGCATACAGCTGGGGTTTCTTCAGCTGGGCAGTATACGACAAATGTTTGAGACCCTTTATCCTCTTGGTGAGGTACTTTTGGGGTCTTTCTAACTGCTGCAGGTGTCGGGTAAGGTACATCCCAAATGGGGCATTGTACTCAATTATGGGCCTGATAAGAGAAGAGTATAGAGGCACAATGACCTCTCTTTATGTAGATGTGAATCCTTTCATGATAAGGTGGCCAATATAGAAGGTCTTCCTAGCCACCTTGGCAATGTGAGTGTCACATGAGAGGTTACTGTCCACTTGTGTCCCTAGGTCCCTGATTACTTCTTCCATACGTAATGGATTACCACTTATGTGGTAATTTGTGAGTACCTTGTTTGGTATTTGGAGAGACATTCATACTCTCCACTGTCTTCAAGAAGGCTGAGTGGGGTTCCTGGGTTTGAGAGGGTGGTCTGTAGCATGCTACAAACTGTACAGCAGTTTTGCCTAAGGTTAGTTGCACATGGATGGTCTCCGATGCTTCGTGCATTGTCAGTAACCTGGAGGTGTGGGTATCTTTGATGAATATGGATACTCCCCCTCCTTTTGTGGTTTGGTCCAGGTTTTGGGGCCGAAAAGCATGATATGAGGTATAACCTGGTAGTGCTGGGGTGCTCTCAGGAGCCTTGATGCAGGTTACCGTCACTGCACAGACATCGATGTTTTCCATACTGGGGAGGGCCTCGTGAGCGTGTATCTTGAGGTTTAGACTTCTGGCGTTGAGCAGCATTACCCTTATGTTTTTTCCACTTATGTTTTCTAGGGAGGTGGGTTTGTCTTTTCAGCCTTGCCTACAAAAGGCACTATGGAGGTGGCAAGAGCCTTAGCCAATATCCAGAAGCCCAGGGGTGACAGGTGCAAGCCATCCCTGGCAAAGCAGCGTGGCTTGTCAAGCATGTCATCCCAAGCAGACAGACATTGGATCCCCTTGGAATGACACCAGTAACTGAGCCAATTGTTAAAGCTGATCATTCTGTGTTTGCACTGTGGCATCATTCTTGGTGAGGGTAGGATGCTGCTCAGGGTCAGGGTCATACCGGCCTGGGCTACATAATCAGAGAGCTCCTCTATGTCTCTTTTCATGTAGTCCAGGGAGGTACATCTCAGGTCATTCACACCAGCATGGACAATGACTGAGTCATATTTGTACTTGTTTTGGAGTGACCTGCATGCTTGTGTTATGTGGTGGATTGTAGCGGCCTACAGGCGGCTTACTGTAACCTTTTCCTTGTTCAGTCTGGTGAGCGGGACATCAGTATGTCTGACTATGGAGTCACCTATTATAAGTGTATCAGGCATGTTGTTTGTCCTTAAGGGCTGTGACTGTTTGGCACACTGACTTTGTGAACTATGTGTTGCATGTGCTATGTTTTGAGGTAGTGGTTGCTTGGGTGTCTGCTTTGGAGGCCTCTGTTGATTTGGTGGATTTTTAATTAGAGCCTCCGGGAATGTTTTTGTGTGTTTATGTCTTTGGTTTGCAGTTGTAATAGGTCTATGTGAGACTGGGTTTGTGGTGTGTGTGGTTACCTTCTCCTCCTGACTAGTTTTGCCAGTACTGAGTTGAGAGAGCTCGGCCTCCAGTTTGGATAAATGGTTGCATCTCTCACATATATTTGTATTTCTTGGGGGGAGGAGGGGGTTGTCTGTGTACATGGGGCAGGTATAACATTTCCTCAAGTTTCACAGATTCAACATGTTGTAGCTGGCCTTAGTGGATTTTATGTATGGCCATATTTGTTTGCCATAATACTGATCAGGGATTACTTCCCTTTTTGGGATTTGCTCTATCATGTAGTAGCTTCCTCCTTCTCTTGCATGGTTTGGTAATGGCTGGGGTACACCAGGCCAGATGCCTGCGTGTATGGAATTGGGTCTTGGTTTTATTTGGGATTGCATTATCCATGCATTCCTGACAGTGTTCATAGAATGCATTTATAAAGGGTTCTGAGGTGTGGCCCATATTTTCCACAGGCACAGGGCCTTTAATGGATTCCACATCAGTTTGGAGGAGTGCAACATTTGCTTTACACATGTTTTACACTGTGGTTTTCTGCCCAGGGACTGGGGTCAGGATGTGAATATCCAGTGTGATTACTTTATGGTCTGATCTTACCAGTGAGGGATACACTTCTTATCTGGCCATAGAGTACCCATGTTGCTGATTATCACATCCAGTATGCTTACCCCTCTTGTGGGAGTGGTAAGTTGTTCTTGAGCATTTTGGTTTATGAATTCTAGGAACCTTTGGCCTAGGGTGTTGGAGCTAGAATAATGCTCCCAGTCTATGTTTGAATATTTTCAGTCGCCCAATATAATGTTGTTTGGAGAGCTTGATATTTTCATGTGTTCCGACATAGGCCAAGTGCAGTTCCTGGCATTAGGAGGATAGTCTATAGCAGGCTACAAACTGGGAGGCAGTTTTAGCTACTGTTACTTGCCCGTGGCTAGTCCATGCTGCTTCTTGTTGTGGTACCAACATGGGGGTGTGGTTATCCTTGACAATTATTGCTAGTCACCCTCCTTTTGTAGTTTGTTCCATGTTTTGGGGCTGTAAAGCACGGTATGAGGTGTAACCTGGTAGTGTTAGGGTGCTCTTGTGAGCCTTGACCCAGGTTTCTGTTACAGAACAGATATCAACATTCTCCATGCTGAGGAGAGTTTAGACTGCATGCATCTTGCAGTTTAGACTTCTGGCATTGGGTAGCATTACGTCTAGGTTCTTATCCCTTGTGATACCTATGGAGGTTGGTTTGTGTTTTGAGCCTTACCTATTTGAGGCACGGTGGGGGTGACAACAGCCTTTGCCAGTATCCAAAAGGCCAGGAGTGATAGGTGCATGCCATCCCTAGCAGGTGGAGCATCGTGTCTTGCTCAGCATGTCATCTCAGGCTGGCACGTATTGGATCCCCTCTAACAGCAATACTTAAGACAATTATTGTAATTGATCATCTCGTCTTCATATTGTGGCATCATGCTTGGTGAGGGTAGGATGTTAGTCAGGGTCATCAAGTTTGCATATACTACACGGTGTTACATTGCTTAATACATGGCAATCATGCCTCAGGTGGTGCTGCAGGGCTGTCTATGTTGGATGCACATACTTCACTCCCTGTACATGTTTGACAGTAGGTTGTGTCAACTTAGGCATCCCTTTTACTATATGTGTGAGTCAGAGAGACGTATCATTTCCAGGGTTCCTACTGAGCCAGTGTATGTGCTATGTGTTGCCGCTTTGCCAAGGCCAAGGCATACTGGGCATGCCTCCTTCTGCCTACTGAGGCAGGCTCAGGTTGTTCCTCCTCCGAGTCACGCTCTGCCTGTGATTGGCTTGGCAATGGTGGGGGGCTGTTTGGCCCAGCCCTATGCTGGTCCTGCTGCAGCTGTTTTCGCAGAATCATATTATGTAGCATAGCACATACCATGACAATTTGGGTACATGTAGTTGGTGAGTACTGCAAGGCTCCACCAGATGTGTCCAGGCACCAGAACCATGACTTGAGCAGCCCAAACACACGCTCGATTACATTTCGTGTTTGTGCGTGTGCCTTATTATGGTGTTCTTGTTCAGGTGTGTGTGCATTTCTGATGGGTGTCATCAGCCACGGCTCCAGTGCTTAGTCAGCATCCCCCACTAAGTGACCATGTGGGATGTCCCCATTGGCAAATGTCTGGTACAGCTGCGTCAAATGCCAGATATGGGAATCATGGTAGCTTCCAGGGCAGCCAGCACACACATTCATTATTATGCCCTGGGCATCACACACAACCTGGCAGTTGATGGAGGGGAAGCCCTTGCAGTTAATGTTGACCCTACCCCGCTCACCAGCTGGTGCTTTGATGCATATATGCGTGCAGTCTATTGCACCCACTACCTCAGGGTATTCCGCTATTTGCTGGAAGAGACGCATATTGTTGGCAAATACCTCATGGGAATTGGGGAAATATACATGCTCACCGACATGTGCTGACATGGCATCCAGGAACTGGTGCAGTACCCTGGATGCTGATGCCTGTGATATCCCCATCATATCACCAGTTGGTCTCTGGAAGGTACCTGTTGCTAGTATTCTTAGGCCAACACATACCTTGGTTTCCACTGGGATAATTTCCCCTCTGTTGGTTCTGTGTGTGAGGCGTGGCCTGCACAGCTCAACAATTTGCTGTAGGAGGTCTCTGTCCACTCTATACCGCTCCACTATCTCCAGCTCATGTAACCCCTGGTAGGTGACCCTGGGCCTGTACACTCTTCTCCGTCTCCTCACTGTGGGTTGTCCGGCAGCATTTGCATAGTCACCACCCTCAGCAAGTTGCATATATCTCCTTATAACAGCTATGGCAGCCCCTAGCATTTTTGGTCTGAGTGAAGCTTTTTCAGTTTTCACTTCTAATAGCTTACTCCTCTGTTGCAGTGTCTCTTGAGAGAAACATTCTGCACTGTTGTTTGCAGAGTTTTAAGTGTTGGGCTGGGCTACTGTTCTGCCTGTGTAATTGCCTGCTTCTGATTGTTTTCACCTGCTAGCTCTGCCAGTAATCCCTGCTAGCTTCCTACTATTTCTCATGCTTCCTTTTTCCCTTCTGTTTCCTCAGGGGGGAGTGAAGCGCATACCAGCGAAAACACGCTCGCAGCAGTTAACACGCGCGCACACATGCTTAGACGGACTAGAATCTGCTTACTCAGGTTAAAACGTGTGCACACCAGCGCAAACAAGCTTACAGGTGTTTAAACAGGCTCCTACATGTGTATTCTGCCTTAAACGCGCACACTCATGCTTACACGCGTGCACTCTATCTTACTCGTGCCTACCAGCGCGCACACGCAAGCATGCACGCCCTGCAAGAAACTTTGGTGTTATCCATAGTGTAAACCTTCCATTTCTTGGCTTTCCCATGCCTACTTGTTGACACTCCTCTTTCCATGATGTGTGACTGACATCTTTCACATGCCACTGTGCTCCAATGAGCTGCATTTCTTTCATACATTCCCCCCTGTGATGTCACCTGTCTCCTACTCTGTTACTCCCCCTTATCCTACTCCTACACTGCACGGAATGTGCTCATTTCCTATGTGACAGTACGATTCACTATCCTACCACTCATTTACATGGGATTGCCTACTAATGCTTAGTTACATGTCTTACACTCAGCTTCCCCCCTTAGCAACCCCTACTCGGTGGCCATGTTGTTTTCAGCCTGCTATTCCCTTACATTGTACATTCATGCTTTGCATAAACCCACGTTTGTGGGTTTAATATTTTTATTTTTCTGTTTTTTTATAGCGCAGCCCGTTTGTGTGGCGCTGTGCTACATTTAAACATTTTTATTTTATTTTTGCATCGGGGTACGTTGCCAGTTGCCACATATTTGGCCATTGGCATGCTGCCTGGGACATTTGCAACCTTTATTTGGAGCTGACAAGGCTCCATTGTGTTATTTGCAGAACGGTACTCAGTTATCAACTGAGTACATTTCTGCAGATAACACGGCTCTTACACGGGCAGGTTTCTGCTTCCTGGATCGCAAAATTACCTCATTTGCATGCCTTTCAGCTGCAAGTGAGGTAATTAGCATATCCACGCCCTGTCCGTGTAAGAGCCGTTTTAGGTGCTCTCTTACACGCACATACAGGCTGTTCCTGGATCGCGATGGCTGCATGGAGTCTTACCCTACTCTTAGACTCCATGCAAGCCATTGTGAATCCTGCCTCTTATCTAATCATGAATGGTCTATCATTTTTTTATTTGTTAACTTTTTAATTTTGTATTTATATTTTCCATTAGAAAAGTTTCAACTATATCATTATCTAGATTATTTGTATAATTATTTATATTGTCATAAAATATTTTAAAACCATCAAGAATACCTTTAATATCTGTTCTACTTTCCTTTTTATTATTTATATATGTCATAATTTCTTTGATATGATTTAGTTTATTCAATTTCTTTGATTTAATAACAAGTTTATGTAATCTTAAAAGGTTTACTGAATATGCCTGAAGTTTAATTTTTTCCAGGTTTATTGAAACTTTATGATTTAGAATTTCAACATATGTTGTATTTACATTTTTAAGTTCAGACTGACTGATAATGTCATTTGGTTTTATATTTAACTTTAGTGTGTCTATTTTGGCCTGTAGTGCATTCAGTTCATTGTCCCGTTGTCTTGTTTTACTAATACACCAACTTGTAACTCTTCCATTTAAGTAAGCATTTAGTGAATCCCACAGGGCAGTGTCAGTTACTTCACCATTCATATTTATTTCTAGGAAATTTTTGATCTCTTTAACATACCAATCTTTGAATCCTTTTATTTCACTAATGTATGCTGGTAATCTCGTGTGATGTATTAGACTGTCAGTGTTTAAAATAATATTAAACAATGATCACTTTATGGTCTGATAATGGGCATGAAACTATTGACACTTCTCTACATTATAACAGATTGTTTGAGACAAACATTGTATCAATATTTCTTTGAGTGCCATATCTATATTTATAATGGATTAATTGAAGTGAGTTTGTTTTCCTTAGTGCATATATAACACGTACTTTATATATAGCAATATGAAATCTTCAGCTATGGACAAACTTTTGAAACAAATAAAAAAAATTACCTAATGATAGAACCCTAAAACATTCTATGATGGAATAACATATTCTGAGTTTGTTGAAAAATGACAAAGTACCTCTCAAACTCTCCATTAGACTAAGAATGCTTAGCTCATGATTCAATTCATATTAATGTGTCTCATATTTTTAGTATGATTCATCTTAAAAAAAGCTGTCATTGAGTTATTTTGAATAAGAAAAGTTAAACAGGTATTCAGAATACTTATAAGTTGACCAAACTCTAAATATCTACAATAATCTTTTCCTGTACCTCACATCATCTTCCTGGTGTACTATCGGGAGGAAGTCAGTTTTTATTTTAATATTTAATAATTTACAAGTCAGATGATGTTATATTTTTCTATTTTATTTACTATGTGCAAACTTGCTCATAGGATCAGAAGTTCATAAACTGGTACCATGTTAACTGTCCTTTTGGCCATTCCAATTACCCCATGTGAGAACTAAACACTGCACCTTATGCCTATAAGGTGAACACCTTAACCATTATGCCAACCTCCCAACCTAGCAAACATATTTATATTAATTGTATACATATTTACTTATTCTGATCTGATTCTATTTCTGTTCGTATATCATGTCTTGTACTACTACTATATTCCTAGGTTTTATATTTTTAGCTATAATCCTAGTGTAGAGTATCATATAATAGAACATTTATATTTACCCTTATATATCTGATACTCTTTAATCTAGTACTACTGTTAGAATCAGTCCTATTTTTTTCCTTAAATGTTCTATCTAATTGTATCTGAACAAACATCTGAAAAATCTTCTCTTTTAAGATTAAAACTTTCCATAATAAGTTGTTCTAAGATATTACTTTTTGTTGTCATTAAAAATAGACAATAACAGAAAAACACAATCCTATTATTTTATCAGAAGTGTCAGTCTATAGGATAGTATATGAACTATCCTTTTGGTCTACTGAAAGCATTTAGAACTATTTATTAACTGACAATGAATTAAAATGCAATTCACTATCATGTGCTTAATATCTAACTTGTATACACTGACACTGACATCTTAACATATGACTCAAAATACTATGGTTATTTAGTTTTAGACAGAAAGAAGTAACCTGGACAGTTCTTAGAATTTTAGAACTCGCGCAACATCACAAAAGTCCTCATGATTCTAATTAAGCTGCTTAAGCTGGTCCTTATGACAAGGGTTTGCAAATGAACAGTTTATCAGCTACAGTTCACACAAAAACATTCACGAGTGAATCCAAGCCACCTCCACTTTATATAGCAATCTCTCAAACCCTTCCAAACCACTAAAAATCAACAAAACAAATTTCAAAATGTTAACCATTAAAAAGTTATTGTATTTAAAGAAATAAAATGTAATAATTCAATAATCACTATTTGTACATGATGTTTAATGTAATGCAGACTATTATTTTTTAAAGGATACATAGCATATAAACTTGCATTAAATGAATGGCAGTTGTGTGATCAAGGTTTAACTTGTAAAAGTGTGAATGTTACTCTAATTATTTGATAACATTCCAATAATATTTTTTATATATGTAAGAAACTATATTTTAATACTTTGTTTATAGCATGGAATAACTTTCCTCAGTGATATTGCATGTCAAGTATACTATCAGTATCAAGCATTCAGAACTATGTAATAACTGACAGTAGTTTAGAATGCAATTCACTGTATTTTGGTTATTATCTAACTTGTATTCTTTGACACCTTAGCATATGATTCAAAACATTATGATTATGTACTTTTAGACAGGAAGAAATAACTTAGACAGTTCTTAGAATTTTCAGAACTCCCGTAGCATCACAAAAGTGCTCATGACTCTAAGTTGTTTCAAGCTGGTTTTCATGATAAAGGTTTGAAAATTAACAATCCATCAGTTGCAATTCATACAAAAATCCTCACAAGTGAATCCAAGCTGCCTCCACACCACACATCAATCCTTCAACCCCCCAAACCACCAAAATACAACAAAAAAAATATCTCAAAGTATCCCCAACCACCAAAAAGCCATCGTACTCAAAGAAATAATATTTAATCCTCCGGATTTACTAAAATTCCATGCAGGACTAGTTTAGTCCTGTATGCAAGGGCCCGTTTAGGAACAGGACGGCAGCGCGCCATGCATAGTAATGAAGGAGCACTGGCCAAGCTCCTAGACT
>NC_056747.1:994618817-994683817 GCF_019279795.1 Protopterus annectens
ATGCAGTGTATATGCCCAGCTGTTGCTGTAGAAGAAATGGCCAGCTGTGGAACTTCCCTTCAGCCGTCCTGCACATCTGTCTATTTCCCCTACAGTTTTTCCCTCTTTTTGCCCCTTTAACACCACTTACCTATCAACCCCTTTTTCTTTTCTTTTGAAAGTTGAAAGTTACAATTAGGTGACACCCTGTCCCCAACTATATTGGCAGAATCTGGAACTCACTATCCACATCTATTACCTCAGCTGTCTCAAAGGACACATTTAAAAAACATGTGAAGGAACGCCTCAAGCACACTTGGATCTGTACATGCTCACCATCTGGCTAGATCCTTCCCCCCTTACATTCTATACCCCTACATCAACTACTGAAACTAACACCTCTTTTTCCTGCCTCACATACAAATCCCACCATCCTTTAAACCTCCCCTGTTCCTCCCCTACCAATTATTCCCACAACCTCATATACAGTTACAATGTCTCCCTCTCTACCTACCTACCTACCTACTCCTTCACTATTCATTTCTACTCTACCACACAAGTATGAAATAACTAAATCTTAATCTGAATACATGAGTGTATCCTATCCACAACTGTTATAATGGAATCTAATGTCACCTTAAACCAATCTTTGTCAACCGTCATACCTGACATGTAAACTTTAACTAAGCATGATTAATACCTACATGTTAACTTAAACTAAGCATGAATAATATGTTACCTTGCTATGTTAAGTCTGTCACTCTCTATGAATGTGAACATCTCTATATTACTTGTAATAATTAGCTGAGTCTTACTGTGGAGCCTGTCTCCCCAGGCCTCCACTGAAAATGGACAAGCATCCAGTCGGAGTTTCCTGGTCAACAAATGTAACATAAATAAATAAAGTAGCATGGGGGTAAGTGGGAGTACACACGTTTAAGCAGCAGTAAGTGGGTTTAAGCCTGTTTGTGTGGCGGTAAGCAATGCCTACAGTGATTAAGCAATGTAGAAGCTAACTCAGTGTAAGAAGCCATAACCAGAGGTTAGCATTGCTTACCCTCGCACAAACCAGTGCAAACCCACTTACTATTGCTCAAAAGTGCCTTAGTCGCTCTGCAGCCAAAACCTGTCATCATGCCCAGCAACAAAATTCTCTGCACTCCCAAGTTGCAACCCATGGACCCTGCACACTATAGTCAAAGTGAGTTACCATTAAGCCATGGCAGATAGTTTCACCTCGTCACTGATATTCTGCCCTGCCTTATATAAGTGGTACATTGTGGTTTATTTCTGCTTAATATTTGAGCTTTGGCCAGCTAAGATCTACCTGAAATCAACTGGATGTATAAGTGGATTTAAGTACACATTTATCTGCTCTTTTTCATATAGTACTGCATTTAATTTATTTATTTGTGTTTCTCACTGAATATTAACTCAACTGAAGTTGTGGCTGTTTCTCTACAGTTAGTTCCTCTCCTACCCTCCCTGTTCTTTCTTTGGTGTTAATGTTGGTGGCTTTGAAATTGCCCACCCCTCTTGTAAATTTGTATTTGGATACTCCTTCTGGGCCCATCTCATTTGCTCACTCAACTGAGTGCAGCGAGATCATATTCTGATTTCAGGCACCCCTACTGTGTACAAAGAGAGCATTTGGGAAGGACAACCCTATAGCCTCTTAATCCTGCTCTGTTCCCTCCCTCAAAAAAAAAAAAAAATAAATAAATAAATACATTTTATATATATATATATATATATATATACACACACACACACATTTATTTTTTATTTATTTTATTTATTTGCAGTTGGTTTACCAGGATAGTCCATTGGGCCAAAATGAACCCGTTTTCAATGGAGTCCTGGGGAGAAAAGCTCCAAAACTAAATAGGTTACAGTAGGTTATTCATAGTAGTTATACAAATTATACTATTATACAAAAGTTAAAGATACAAGAAAAACAATTTCAAATAATACAGCAAAACTAGAATTAATACAGACTAGTGATGAAATTAATAGATAATACAGACTAAAATGAATATTGCATGAAAGTACTGAGAAATAATAAGATATTAGGAAGTATTCCACAAAAATACTGAGAAATAATAACATATTAGGAAGCAAACACTTAGGAGGTGTGGCCTAGTGAGTTCTTTCCAAATATCATAGGAATAATAATATGTATGAGTTAGGGGTAAATAATAAAAAATGCAGGAGGAAAACAGGGAAAAGAAGGAAGATGGAAATTGCAAGTGTTAGTTATGTGGGGTGGGAGCAAGAGCATTTCTACTGGGATACTAGATGTGAATGAAGAGATCTTTTAAAAATAAAATGGTTGGGGGTGGTGCGAATGGATGGTGGTAGGGAGTTCCAAAGGCGTGCAAGGCTATAAGACAGAAGATTTTTGCCTGGGGGACGAGTTGGTTTATATACTTCTAATAAATTTTGATTGTTGGACCTTAATACTCTATCAGGAAGGTGCATTTTAAAGGCTGATGAAAGGGAGGGACAGAGGGAGGGCTTGAAAATGAGCTTGTGTGCAAGAGTTAGTTGAGTGTATGTGAGATAACTGGGTAGCTCTAGCCATTTTAGTTTTGAAGAGAGGAACAGTGGTGGGAGGAGGACTTGTGGTTGGTAGCGAACTTGGCAATTTTATTGTAGCAAGAGGAAAGTTGTGTTTTCAGAGAGGACTGTAGCTTAGTTAGGAGTGGAGCTCCATAGAGAAGGGAGGGGATAAGAAATGAGGTAGAGAGAGTGATTTTGGTAGCAGGTGTAAGGTAATGATTTTGTCGGTAGAGCATACCTAGTTTTTGATGGGTTTTTTTGATATTTAGCTGCAGGTGAGAGTTGAATTTGAGCTGGCTATCAATTTGGACCCCAAGTAACTTGGTCTCTGACACCAGTTCCAGAGGTGAGTTATTTTGACTAGTGATAGAGAATGTGTTTTTATCGAAAGAGGTTACTATGGAGGGGGTAAATAACATTCATTTGGTTTTAGAGGCATTGAGTGCTAGGTGATTTCTTTTCATCCATTGCTCAGTGGTTGTAAAAGCATCTTGAGTCAGTTTTAGGAGTGAGGGGATAGAAGTGGCAGAGCATATAATAGTGAATCATCTGCGTATTGGATGATATCTGAGAATGAGATAGAGTTGCGGAAATCATTTATAAATATATTAAAGAGAAGGGGACCCAGTATAGAGCCCTGGGGTACTCTAGTAGGGGTATTTAGAAATGAGGAGGTGGCCTTTTTCCATTTTACTGCTTAATATCTGTTAGATAAGTAGCTGGAGAACCAGTTCAAAGAGGAGGGAGATAGGTTAAATTTTGAGAGTTTAGTTAGTAGCAGGCTGTGAGAGATAGTGTCAAAGGCCTTAGAGAGGTCGAGTAGTGGGGTAGAAACAATTTGGCTGGAGTCACGGGCTTTATTTACAGTTTCAAGGAAGGAGAGGAGGGCAGTCATAGTGCTATGATTTGGTCTGAATCTGTGTTGTGTGGGAGTTAGTAGATGATTATCTAAGAGATGTGGAAGGAGTTGTAGTTGAATACACTTTTCTAGGAGTTTAGAGATGGGGGACAGGATAGCGATGGGGCGGAAATTAGTAACATTATTATTGTTGCCACCTTTATGTAAAGGTATGATATAGGCCTTTTTCCAGATTTGGGGTACTGTACATTCTTGGATAGAGCGGTTGATTAAGATGCTAATGGGGTAGGCGATTGCTTCAGCAGCTTTGCTAAGAAAGTAGGATGGGATGTTATCAGGAGCATTAGTGCATGGCTTCAGTTTCAGAAGGAGTTTCTTTATAGTAGAAGTGGGTATAGGTTTTAATGAGAGAAAAGGAGAGTGTGAAGAGGGGGAATTAGGGGCAGATGAAGATAATGAAGTAGTTAGAGTAGGAGAAGGAGTGGAGGGACGAGAGTTAGTAGATGAGAATGAGGAAGTAGTAGCAGTGCAGGGTAGAGTGTTGGTGGGGGAGGGTGGGGGAGTATTGGAGAATATAGTGGTGTTAGAGAAAGATGATGTTAATTTGGAAATAGATTCAATGAAAAAAGAGTTAAATTGGGTAGCCAAATCTAGGTCAGGAGCATTTGGGTCTGGGGTAGGGGTGTCTTGTTTGCTGGGGTTAAGGAGAGTAGAGATACCTTTCCAGAATTTCTGAGGGTTTGATTTATTATTGTTTTGGAGTGTGGAGAAGTAATTTTGTATATATATATTTTTTTTTTATTCAGCTGCTCTTACTGTAACTGTCTTAGTTGTTGTTCTGTGTGCTATCTGTTCAGTCACTCTTACTCTGCACTTATTACTGCTTGTTAGTAGCCTTCTAATTTACTGCCTTCTGCACTTGTTTTTTAGTCATTTGTTAATTTAATTGCATTTATTTAAACTGTATTTGCCATAATATTGCTACACACTCAAGTGTGCTAGCCTGCACTGTAATTTGAATTGTATTTACTGCTGGTTTAGCTGCTTTTCTGTAAAAAAAAAATTCTAAGCTTGTTTCCTGTCTTTCCTGTAACTAGTCTAGGCCAGATACAGACTTGCTGTATCCAGGACAGTTGTAAGCTTCTGAGCCCCCCCAAGCCTTTCTGTATTGGTGGGAAGCCTTCTAGCTTATCAGTGGGAGTGGTAAGCACTAGGTAGCCTATCTACCATGGGAAGAGTAGGTTTTGGCCCAGAAATTGTAGTTCGTTGGCCGTTGGGGCAGTTTTTCCATCTCTTTCTACTTTCTGGTTTAAAAGCCCGCATTTGCGTTTGGTCCCCGCCTTTCCTGTAACTAGTGTAGTCCAGGTACATATTTATTGATGAAAGTCCACAAAGGAAAAAAAGTATCCACAGTCAAGCGCTTTCGTCAAATGACTTCTTCAGAACAAAACATCATGGTTTCATTTCCTTTTATACCCATTAGTAATTAATTCAATTAAACAGTCATTAACATTTAAAATGGCAATGTTTTAAAATGTGTGTAAAAAACAACACAATAATGCATAAGTTTAAAAAATGTGCAAAAATACGCAGGTAAAACAGGTACGGCAAGTATCTATTGTGTAAATAAATATTCTAATGGTTAAATATGTACATAAAACAAATAATAAAAAAGAAATAGGAATAAAAACTAACAGTTCATAATTTTGTAGCCCTAAACTTTAGTTCAGGTTTGATACTAATACTTTTGTTGATACCTGGAACCTCTGCGGCATTAAGCTTAAATTGCCACCTAGCTTCTGCTCTTAATAATTTGTTGGTCCAATCCCCCCCTCTAAAAAGTTAAGTATTTTAGAGGGGGGGGTTGGACCAACAAATTATTAAGAGCAGAAGCTAGGTGGCAATTTAAGCTTAAAGCCGCAGAGGTTCCAGGTATCAACAAAAGTATTAGTATCAAACCTGAACTAAAGTTCAGGGCTACAAAATTATGAACTGTTAGTTTTTATTCCTATTTCTTTTTTATTATTTGTTTTATGTACAAATTTAACCATTAGAATATTTATTTACATGATAGATACTTGCAGTACCTGTTTTACCTGCATATTTTTGCACAGTTTTTAAACTTATGCATTATTGTGTTGTTTTTTACACACATTTTAAAACATTGCCATTTTAAATGTTAATGACTGTTTAATTGAATTAATTACTAATGGGTATAAAAGGAAATGAAACCATGATGTTTTGTTCTGAAGAAGTCATTTGACGAAAGCTCTTGACTGTGGATACTTTTTTCCTTTGTGGACTTTCATCAATAAATCTTGTTTTGGGTTGTAGTATATCGGCTCCAGAGTGGATTTTTCATTTTTATCTGTGGTGTTTTCTCCACTCCTGCACCCTCTTGTGGTTACCAGGTACAGATTTGCTGTATCCAGGACTGTTAGTAAGCTTCTGAGCCCCCCAAGCCCTTCTGTGTTGGAGAGAAGCCTTCTAGCTTATCAGTAGGAGTGGTAAGCAGTAGGTAACCTATCTACCACAGGAGGAGTGGTTTCTAGCCCAGAAATTATAGTTTATTGACCGTTTGGGATGCTTTTCCATCTCTTTCAACCTTCTTATTTAAAAGCCTGTGTTTGCGCTTGTTTCCTGCCTTTTCTGTTACTAGTTTAGTCCAGGTACAGATTTGCTGTATCCAGGACTCTTCTGAAGCTTCTGAGCCCCCCAAGCCTTTCTGTGTTGGAGGGAAGCCTTCTAGCTTACCAGTGGGAGTGGTAAGCATTAGGTAGCCTATCTACCACAAGAGGAGTGGTCCCTGGCCCCGAAATTGTACCAATTGGCTGTTTGAGCAGATTTTTTTCCATCTCTTTCAACTTTCTGGTTTGAAAGCCGCACTTGCGCCTGTTTCCTGCCTTTCCTATAACTAGCCTAGTCCGGTTACAGAGTTGCTGCATCCAGGATTGTTAGTAAGCTTCTGAGCCCCCCAAGCCTTTCCATGTTGGAGAGAAGCCTTCTAGATTGCACTAGGTAGCCTATCCTCCATGGGAAGAGTGAGTTTTGGCCCAGAAATTGTAGTTTACTGGCTGTTTGGGCAGTTTTCCATCTCTTTCAACTTTCTGGCTTAAAAGCCTGTGTTTGCACTTGTTCCCCACCTTTCCTGTAACTAGTCTAGTCCAGGTACAGATGTGTTGTATCCAGGAATCTTTGTAAGCTTCTGTGCCCCCCAAGCATTTCTGTGTTGGAGGGAAGTCTTCTACTTTATCAGTGGGAGTGGTAAGCATTAGATAGCCTCTCTACCACAAGAGGAGTGGTTCCTGGCCCAGAAATTGTAGCTATTGGCCGTTTGGGCAGTTTTTTTCCATCTCTTTCAACCTTCTGGTTTAACAGCCACACGTGCACTTGTTTCCCACCTTTCCTATAACTAGCCTAATCCAGATACAGAGTTGCTGTATCCAGGACTGTTGGTAAGCTTCTGAGCCCCGCAAGCCTTTCTGTGTTGCAGAAAAGCCTTCTAGCTTATCAGTGGGAGTGGTAAGCACTAGGTAGCCTGTCTACCACAAGAGGAGTGGTTCTTGGCCCAGAAATTGTAGTTTATTAATCATTTGGAGAGTTTGTCCATCTCTTTCAACTTTCTGGTTTAAAAGACCACATCTGTGCATGTTTCCCATCTTTCCTGTAACTAACCTACTGGGAAGCACTAGAAAGCCTTAAACTGATACAAGCCTTCTAGCTTAGAAGAGAAACTTTGGAGTGATTAAGTATCAGTTTTCTGTACTTTCTTGCTGTACTTAACTGTTTTCCGCCTAAACACCAATTTCCCAGTGTTTATTGTGATTTAAAAGCTTGTTTTTTTTCACATATTGTACTAATTTAACTGTATGCACTTTTAAAAAGTCATTTTTTGTTTAATTTGTTTATCTGTTGTTGGCTACACACTAAAGTGTGATAGCCTTTTCTGATTGTTTGTAGTTGTTTAAAGCTGTTTTAAGTGTATTTTTTTACTGTTTTGGCCTTATCTTTTCAAAAAAACAAAAAAAAACCCAAAAATTCCATGTTTCCCGCCTTTCTAAGCTAGTATAGTCCAGTTTTCAGGCTAGTGCTTAATTCAGGGCTGTGTTACAAGTTTGTGAATTGCCCATACCTTACTTGGATAGAAGGAAGTTTCTCTATTCACCTGTGAGAGAGGGGAGCTTTGAGCAGCCTATCTGTCCCTGGAGGAGTGGTTCCAGCCCAGAAGTTAATAGTTTATTGGTCATTTTGGGCTCATTTCTATCTCTTTCATTTCCATGCTATAAAAAAACACGTTTCCACGGTTTTGCACATCGGGCAGCACCAGTTAGCTAGGGTTAAATTATTCCCGGCTTCACCTAGTCTCCTCCTTAGTTTTTCCCTTGAAACTAGTCTAACTCTTAACCTAAGTATGCAAAAAGCATCCTACAGCCCAGCACTTGCTCAGACCTAATAGCAAGCACTAATATACCCTGACACTTGATTGCTCAATAGGGCAAGGCTCTTTATTCACCCCTCACCAACCATGCAACTAAACAGCTCAAACTACTATTCAGGCATGACCAAAGGGCAATTTCAGGTATATGCTCCAGTCCAGCTGGTAAATCTGGGTATCCTCAAGCAATGTTACAACTGCCTCATGTACACAGACAACCCTCTCCTCCTACCACAAAACACTAACATATGCGAGAGATGCAATTATACAGCCAAACTGGAGGCTAAACTGTCTCCACCCAAGACTGGAACAGACAGTCAAGAGGAGAAGGTTAACACTTACACCACACTTCCAGCCACACACAGACCTACTAAACCAGCACTGGCAAAAAATACACATAAATACACAAAATCATACTCGGAGGCTCTAAATAAAAACCTGCAAAAGTATCAGAGACCTCCAAAGCAGACATCCAAACAACCTGCACCTCCCATCACAAACAAGACAACACATAAAATACAAAATCAGTGTGCCGCACAATCACAGCCCTTAAGGCGAAATAACATGCCTAACACACTAGTAATAGGTGACTCTATAGTCAGGCACACTGACATCCCACTCACTAGGCTGGATAAGCAGAAGGTTACTGTTAGCTGCCTTTTGGGTGCCAGAATCCACCACATAACACAAGCACTCAGGTCACTCCAGAACAAGTACAAATATGACTCTGTCATTGTTCATGTTGGTGTGAATGACCTGAGACATACATTCCTGGACTACATGAAAAGAGACATGGAAGAGCTCTCTGATCATGTAGCCCAGGCTAGTATGACCTTGACCCTGAGTAGTATCCTGCTCTCACCAAGAATGATACTTCAGTATAAAGAAAAAAATGATCAATTTCAACAATTGGCTAACCTTCTGGTGTCATTCAAAGGGGATCCAGTGTCTGTCAGCCTGGGACGACATGCTCGACAAGCCGCGTTGCTTCACAAGAGATGACTTGCACCTGTCACCCCTAGGCTTTTGAATACTGGCCAAGGCTCTTGCTGCCCCCATAGTGCCTTATTTAGGTAAGGCTCAAAAGTCAAACCCACCTCCGTAAACAGCACAATTGACAAAAAAATGAGGGTTATGCTACTCAATGCCAGGAGTTTAAATCTCAAAATGCACGCATTTGAAGCACTCCTCAGTATGGAGAACATCGACATCTGTGCAGTAACCGAAACCTGGCTCAAGGCTCCAGAGAGCATCCCAGCACTACTGGGATACAACTCATACCACACGTTTCAGTCACAGAACATGGACTGCAACACAAAAGGAGGGGGTGTATCCATATTCATCAAGGATACTAACACCTCCAGGTTAGTGGTGCAGCATGATACCTCTGAGATCATCCTTGTGCAACTAACATTGGGCAAATTTGCAATGCAAACTGTGGCCTACTACAGATTACCCTCCATGACCCAAGACCACCACTCCACCTTTCTGGAGACACTGGAAAATATGAAGGTCCTACTGAACACCCTGATATAGGGCGATTTCAATTACCCTACCATTAACTGGTATAACTACTAGAGTACAAACTCCCAGGCCCAGAGCTTCCTGGAATTCATCAACTCAAACACCCTGGATCAGCTGGTAAACTCCCCTACCAAAGGTGAAAACATATTGGACCTGGTCATCACCAACATGGACGACAGGTGTTCCACACTGGAGGTCAACCCATCACTGGTTAGATCAGACCATAAACTAATCTCTCTGGATGTCCATACCCCACAACCACCCCAACTAAGGAAATCACAGTAAAAAAACTTTTCTAAAGCAAACTTCACCTTACTTAAGACAGAGGCAGTAAGTTTCACAGCCCCCATGCTAAAGGATAACGCTGCCCAAGATGCAGAAACCTTTACAAATGCACTCTATGAGCACCTACAAGGATGCATGGATCATGCCATCCCTAGCAAAACCAAGACTCACTCCTCTAAGAGAAGGTAACCAGTCTGGTAGACCCCTGCCATAAACAGGTTATACAATAGAAGGAGGAAACTAGTTCAGAAAGAAAGCAAATCCCAAGAAAGAAAGACATCCCTGATCAGTATCAGTAAGAAACTAAGGTCCCTCATAAAATCATCCAAGGCTAACTTCAAAAGAAAAATAGCCAAGGATTCAAAAGATAACCACAAAGCCTTCTTTAGATATGTTAAGAATGTGGCAACTCACAGATATGCACTGAACTAGTGCGAAATAGCACAAAATATACTGAACCTACTGATATTGCCAACATCCTGGCAGATAGATTCAGTGCAAACTTCACCCCCCTCTCACCCCTAAAAGGGCCCACAACAATATCAGAAAAGTGTAGTGTCCCAGAAATCACAGACACACAGGTTAAAACAGCCCTTTCAAAAGCCAAAAACACAGCATAAGTGGGGCCAGATGGTGACGCTGCTGCATCTTGCACAACCTACACAATGAACTAACCCCCCACCTGAACAGGCTGTTCAACCTTAGCCTATCCACAGGCTATGTGCCCATAGAATGGCGCACAGCAATGATTGTTCCACTCCACAAAGGAAGGGCCAAAACTCACGCTGGTAACTATTACCCCATAAGCCTGAGTAGCCTGGTCTGCAAGGCTATAGTGTGCATCAACATGGAACTCATTAACAAAGACTTTGGGAACCTCCAAACACTTGACTTGACCCAGTTTGGCTTTGTTAAGGGCAGATCATGCCTACTAAACCTGGTTGACTTGTTCGAGACAATCACCAAGGGCATAGACAAGGGAAAGGTGATTCACACAGCCTACCTAGACCTCACCAAGGCTTTCAACACCATTCCTCACTTGGGTATTACAGAAATACTCACCAGCCTGAACATAAACCCCTACGTTATGAGATGGGTTGCCAACTGGCTAACAGACAGAACTCACACGGTAAGAATAGTGGGCGACAGGTCCGACTCTATACCAGTCACAAGTGGTGTCCCGCAAGGCGTGGTCCTGGGACCCCTACTGTTTGGCATATATTTCTCAGAAATACAGGCAAACACAGGAGGACTATGGCTAACCAAGTTCGCCGATGACTGCAAACTGGGAGCCATAATTGACTCTCTGGCTGACATGGACATCCTCCAAAAGGGCCTTATTGAGATGGACACCTGGTGTCAAAGTCATGGCCTCAAGCTAAATGCCAAAAAAATGCATAGTCATCCTGTTTGGGAAAAACAAAACACCCACAAATTACCACATTGGTGGCAGCCCCCTTAATACAGAAGAGGTAATAAGAGATCTGGGGACCCAGGTAGGTAGTAATCTCTCCTTTGACAATCATATTGCCAAAGTAGTTAGGAAATCCTTCTGTGTGGTCCATCTAATTACTAAAGGGTTCGCATCTAGAAATAAAGAGGTTATAGTGCCCCTCTACTCATCACTCATCAGACCCATCACAGAGTACAATGCCCCATTTGGGATGTACCTCACAAGACACTTCCAACAGCTGGAAAGACCACAAAAGTACCTCACCAAGAGGATTACTGACCTCAAACATATGTCCTATGCAGCCCGACTGAAAAAACTCTGGCTGTACTCAGTGGCATATCGCTTACTCAGAGGTGATCTCTGCCTGACTTACAAAGTCATGTCAAACTCAGAACTGATGGACATGCTCCACCTAAGGGAATCCAAGTCACTGCAAGCCACATGCTCTAGTGAGCTAAACCTCGCCACAACAATAAATAGAACATACTAGAGGGATAGATTCCTGTCACAGAGAGTCCCCGTGCTTTGTACAAAATTCCAAACTACATTAGGCAGAGCCCCTCACAAACACTCTTCAAGAGAAACCTTGACAAGTGGATGGGTAACAAAAAATACACCCCTGGGATTACTTCATTGGCTCAGCTTGACAGAGGATCAGTTAATTAATCAATGGGGTGGCGAAAGCTGACACACTCTGGCTAGGCTTATAAATGCCCTAGGGCAGATAGCCTAGTACCTACCTATGAATCGGTGAACCTATGAACCTATACACTTACAGCTGCTGTTATCACAAACATATCATTCAGCACAGTCATAGGAAATGTATGTATGTCAGTACGTAGATTAATACCAGCAACCATTTGTACATTGCTCAATTACAGTATTTCAAGCATATATGTGTATCATAAAAACAGTGCCTGTCCAATCATACTGGGAGAACAGTAGTCTTGCATAACACTTAAGAGAATAATAAAAAATGGTGCACGTTGAGGTGGCATGTGGCCGTGCTTCAGGCACAGAGTGTCAAACCTGGGATGTTGGTTCTGCGGAACCGGGAGATGAGGCTGGCCAGGTGTGTGAGCAAACTGCTGTTTCTCAAACCCCTGGCAGGATGTTACCAGTGGGAGAAAAAGTGTAGACCAGCTAAGTCTAATCTTGAGACAACAACAGGTCCGTCCCTGGTGGGATGAACCAAAAATTGTGAGTCCTGTCGATATTTGCACCAGTATCAGAGTACCATCACAGCAAGGCTCTTACATATGTGGACTAAATGGATGAAGAGCCTGCAAAAAGCTTCGGTCGACACAGTATACTGGAGGAGTACCGAGGCGTGCAGAGAGGGCAATGTGTGGAGGTGTGGTATGGCTGATCTAGCAACTTGAGAATGGATGGATGGTGTGTACGTGGAGCTCGGGGATGGGCGAAGGAACTATGGGTATGACATTATGGTAGAAATATGCAAATGAAGCAGAACAGCAATAGTGTAGTGGGCAGAGCATCCACCCAATGAGCAGGCATTCCCAGCTCGAGTCCCACTATAGCACAGTCTATTTTACATGGCAAAGCACATTATAACCAATAGTTTTGTTGCAAAACCCACTAAATAGCATATATATATATATATATATATATATATATATATATATATATATATATATATATATATGAACTGGTGTACCGTAAGAAATGCACATGTGAAGTATCAGTGTCAGACTGAATAAGGCAATAGTAAGCAAGTTTAAGCACAAATAAGCACTAGTAAGCAGGCTTAAGGCCGTTTGTGCAGCAGTAAGCAATGCCTATACTGGTTAAGCAAATCTGAAGCTAACACCCTGTAAGCAGATGTAACGGCAGGTTAGTAGTGCTGACCTCCACACAAACCCGCTAACAACTGACTAAATGTGACTTAACCAGTCTGTATCCAACTGCCCATGTTCCGCCCAGCAACAAAATAAACAGCCTCTGCTAGGCTTGAACACAGAATCCCACACACCATAGGCAAAATGATTTACCATTAGGCCATATCAGATATACACAACCCTGATGTATTCAAAACATATCAACCAGCACAGTCATTCAACAGTACAGAGAATGTATTCCAACATGTAAATGTATTTGTGTGAGTAAATATAGTAATATCTAAACAGATACAATATATCAATAGATGTAGATATCTACAGATATATATATAGATATATATATATATTTATATATATATATATATATATATATATATATATATATATATATATATATATATATATATATATATAGCCACACATCTGTAGACAGCAATGGTAGATTGACAAATACAGATATGTCCACATGCACTGTTAATGGGGTTGGGATGCCCCAAAATAATATACGTCATGTACTAATAGGCATACTCACCCACAGCCAAGCACGTCAGCCCTACAATACACTAAAGTTTTACAGATCACATAAGCAGGACCTGACATGACATGTGCACAACATGTAAACAGTACTACAACTCACCTGTATGATGTCAGGCCAGTATTAGTAACATATCATGCAGTACAGTTTGGCTCCCATAGGAAATGTAAACTATGGCAGCTATCAACATCCCCAGGGTACACATACACAGACACATATATGCTGATACAGATATACAGATATATATAGCTATATCTAGATATATATAGATATACATGTGACTACACAGACACACACAGAGATATGTACAGTAAGATACATATGTAGAAGGTGCACACAATATGGAACAGCCACTACGCCTACAGTTAACACCTTAACAACTGGACACTGTATGGGCCACCCATACAGATGACAATTGTTACCTGCAACATATGCCCACAGAGATGTCATAGGATAAAACAACACACACAGGTTTGCAGAAATGGATAGCCTTTATTTGTGTACTATTACAGTTGTATATTCCATGTATTATAGCTGTTCAGACACTTACATCCATATAAACAGAGTAATGCAACTGTGAAACAGTTAGGCCAATACAGTAGTCTGTAAAGGTTCACAACTATTGCTGTCCAGGCCAAGCCCTAAATAATGTATAATAGTAAAGACAGACTGGGCCACAGGATACCAAACTATCAACAGTAAGTAATGTAGGTGTATGGCCCAGCAGCCTCTATCTACACTCTGTACAAAATCACTAGGTGGTAAAAACGTCAGTTGACCAAATGGGATATAACTGTTACATAACAATGCATAACTGATGCCATCAAAAGTACATTGTAAACTGAACAGTCTGTATGGCAGGAGACAGTAAAACTGCATTAACCCAATGTATATAAGTAGTGTAAATATAGGTGAAGTGTATAGTACTGTACATCCAGATACTTTAAGGCAGCCTACCCCTGATACCCCCACATGTTGTAACAGCTTAGGGTATTTATGGTGCATCCCCCCAGACTCATTAATACAGGCCCATATACCCCTGTTACATACACTTGCCTCTGGATTGCATAAGGGCACACATGTATTGTGTAGTTGAAGCCCACACATATATGGCCTCAGCCCTACCGTATGTGTGGGGGAAACAAAACATGCTGGAGGGATAGATTCCTGACCCAGAGACTCCAAATACATGTCAAGCAGAGCACCTCATTGGCCCTCTTCAAAATGAACCTTGATGATTAGATGAGAGATAAGAAATTCACCCTGGGGATCATGTCAGTCGCCCTGCTAGACTGGGGCCCAGAGAAGTAAATATTGTGGGATGAAATATCCAGGGAATTGTTATGGCTAGGCTTGCATAGGCCCTAGGGCCGATAGCCTAGTACCAACCTATGAACCTATGAACAACAGCAATGGACTGATGGCAGCAATGGCAGTGTGATATACTCACAACCCACTACAGACCAAACCCTGACAGCATGTCATGTGTGCAAAGCTTGGTATGTAGGTGTAGGACAGAGGCTGGAACACAGGCCCATATGTGGACAACTATTGCCATACAATAAGCAAGTTGCTGGTGTTACAGGATAGTCTGCAACATACCCTTATTCAGGGAACTGAGGTTAGAAACATAAAAGGATAAAGCCATGTACTGATAGCACTCAACACACATACTGCCAGTGAAATATTTGACACAGAACCTGTGTGGTGGACAGAAAAAAACATGATAGGGACACCTCTGGCCACCAAGAGGATAGGCCCACAGCTGAGAGCTATGCAGACAGACAGCATTCCAAGGTAAACTAGTATGTACACACACACCCTCTAACACCAGTACTATACAAAGCATAACACAACTCTACTCACACTCTGTCTGCAGTTTTGGAACCTCCTACAAATATGTAGCTGGCCTGAGTGTGCCGGTTCTCCTGTAAGATGTATTGCTACCTGCTGTCTGTAACACTGATGCCCACACACAGAAAGGATGTCCATCACACAGGAAAGGTAAAGGGACCACGCCCACAGGATGTGGGGATTTATAGTAGGTGACTGTCATGACAGTGGTAATTGGAAGTACTACACAGCAAGCTGCATGCAGTTGCAGAGGCCATCACCTGATCATGTGCATCACCTACTAAAACCAGGCTGCAATCTATTCAAAGCAGCTCAATCCATTTACTGAAGAGAGAGAGGGTGAGAAGAAAGAGAGAGAGAGAGAGATAGAGAGAGAGAAAATACCAACGCCCTCGAAAAAAAAATGACACAGCTCTTAAGCTGACATCACAGCCATTTAGCCAGCTGGCATTCAACAAGACATCATTCCCACAACAGGTCATAATGGGATAGATGATGTGGAATGATTTATTTGTGCCTTCAGGTGTTGTTGTAATGATGTTCAACTGAACAACTGCTATGGACAATAGTGTCTGTCCCTGTGTGTAGTGGGCCATAGCCATTAACTGTGCATGTCAGAACCGACAGACAAGATGTAAGCCATTATAATTTGTGTTGTGTAATGGGAAGTATGTATATTATGTGGCCAATAGCTGGTGGTAGAAGTAATGCCATTATGATGGACTTGTGGGAGCCATGGCCCACCACTGGCAGGATACTCAGGAGAATCTGTAGTGTAGCATTCTTGAATGCCATAGGTGTGTAATGGGGTTACCTGCAATCGGCCCCTACATATACCCATCTAATGTCAGGCCGTGTCTATATGTGGTACCTGTCTGTGTTGTAGCAATGCAGAACAGTGCAGCTGTGCAGGAAGGTGTTGTGAGATTGTGGAGCTGATGTCTGAATGTACCCCACATATAGGTATGCATATGTGTACATATGTCACATATATAATATTTAAAGATATATATGTATATCAGCATGTATGTCCAGAAATATACATATACCCATATGTAGACATATGTATTTTCATATATATATATATATATATATATATATATATATATATATATATATATATATATATGTAGTCACATATATCTACACACATATAGATAAATACCAATATGCAAATGTCAACATCTGTACAAACACACACACACAAACAGATATGTATAGTAAGATATGTCTCCTATATTACTACCACAGTGATGTGTGCTCATACCTCTTAACCTGGAAATATCAAAAATCTGAACAAGGCACATGAAAAAAAGGTACAAATCTGTACGCTGATTAACATGAAATTTGCATACATAATTATGTAACCCTACCCACTTCAATGGAATTGTGGGATACCAACTTTCAAACGCAAACTGAAGAACAGACAACCAAAATATGGCACCGGAGTCCCCCTGCAGTCATTCCAATGTCCCACTACCTGGCTTAGGCTATTTTGCCCCATTTACCACAAACACAAATGTGTATACTGCTTTACTTCTACAATGATTTGGATTTTATTTTTACATTTTATAGCACAATGCACAAACAACAGACATCTGCTAGTGCGGGGAGTGCCTTCTGTGTGGAGTCTGCATGTCCTCCCCATGGTCGAGTGGCATTCCAAAAGAGATGCGTGAATAGGCGTGCCTTCACTGAAGGTTGGGCATCGAGCTGGCAACTCGGCACTGTAAAAATCTACTGACAATCATTAGTGGACTGGAGTTCCACTGTGGTGACCCCTAACTGGGAAAAGCCGAAAGACAAACAAACATTAAAACTTCTCTGCCCTTAAAACTCACATTCATTGAATGAAACAAAATGCATGAACCAATAATGACAAAATTGCCCAATTCAGAACATTTAATTCCATCATAAGTCTACTTACACACATGAACATATATATATATATATATATATATATATATATATATATATATACACACACACACACACACACACACACACACACACACACACACACACACACACACACACACACACACACCTCAATAGAAAATAAATGGCAACACAAAAACTTTTACTCTAGCAATTTTCTAAGTTTATAAGCTCAGTATTTGAAGTCTGAAATTCAATTGCCTGCCATTATTTAGTGAATTTTATTCAATCCTTCAGAGATTTGCCACAAAATCTAGAAAACCACAACAAAAATATGAGACTTACACACTGCTTGCATAAATATACCTCCACAGTCTGCAACATCATCCTATTCACACCAAAATAACTTATTACCAAGAAATCTCTCTTCACTCTAACTTACATAAACATAACATTGAATTGATAACAAATACACCCACTAAGCGGCTAGATGCAATAACCAATGACAATTTGAAATCTAACTATCAAGTAAAAGATGTAATTAAGAACAAACTCAAAATATTGGCACCCTGTACAGGATACAGTCTTAATTAAAACCACTTTGTGTCAAAAAGTGCACCAGAGGAAAATTAAATTAAGTGCTTTCATTCTTTTAGTCTTTAGAATGAGACAATAATAACAAAACGTTCTCTTTCAAAGGCAGAAAAACATACAACAAAGGTCAGTAACCACTAGGAACTCAACATCTGACATATTTATTAGCAGAATAAAAATGGCAGAGTAAAAACATCAATGCAAATGGCAAAACTTTCATGCTATTCAGACCTGGTGGCATATTCTCAGACACACACACACACACACACCTTGATGTGCACTTACTACTTGATGCATGATGCTTCCGAGCTTCTTTTTCCCCATAAATATGACGAGTCGACGACCACCAAATAAATCCAAATGCAACGAGCTGCTGCTTCAATGATAAAGTAAATTAAGTAATCCATCCAAATGTGTTCTTGTTTCCTGCTCGCTGCTAATACATGCAAAATGAGCTGCAGCTGCTGCTTAATCCAAATGAGTCCCACTCGCTGCTTCCCTAATGATAATACTGGATTCCAGCCGGGCCCCTAAATAAAAGTAATCCAAAATGCGTTCTTGGTTTCCCGCTCGCATTTGCAGCCGGAAATGATGACGTGAGCTGAAGGAGCTCAATTCCGACTGGCTGACAGTCCTGACGGAGCTGACGTCATCGCGCACGTGATGACGTCAGCTCCAACAGCGGGATATTTGAAAAAATTTAGAAAACCAAAAGAAAAAAATCGGAAATGAAGGGGTGCCACTCGGGAATCGTGGAACCCCTTCATTTGGACCCCAAAACTCGGTAAAAACCGAGTAATTCGGTATGGTTGAGAGGTATGTGTGTGCTATGTGCGAGGCAGCAGCACACATAGCAATACAGTCAGATATCTACAGCTGGCAGCATGTGCACCATGGGCAGGTATGTCACATGTTAATCCTGTCCTAGCACCACAATGTCCCCGCCCGTGAAGTATGCAATGGAAATATGGGGAAGTATGGCAGATACACATGTGGAGGTGGTCAGGATTGGTAGATATAGAGGACAGTCTACAGATGTGGTATGTCACACATGTGGTGGGTAAACACCATGGATGGTGTATGTGGTCTGTGATGTGGATGCCCCATGGTCCCAAATATGGCCACAATGGGAACAAGGCTCCCACCAACTCCCACTCACAACAGCAGTTCATGTCCTGAAGGTGCCAGGTCCTGGAGCAGGGGGAGCATGTTGGCCATGTGAATGTGCACTGGGTGCCTCAGATGGATGTAGCACATCCCTCATGTGCCTGTGGAGCCTGGTATGGAACAGACCCAGACCTGAGATCAGGGCACAGGGACATGTTGGTATGTGGCCGAGGGGGGTGGGCCAACAACCCCTGGGTGGTGCCACCTGATGGTATGGCTGTAACAGTACACAAGGAGGCCCCAGGTTGGCACACACATGTGATGTGGCCAGGTATCCTGGTCAGATGGGTGTGGAGAGGTGGATCAGCTAGCCAATGGAACATATACATGTTAATGTGTCACTGTTATAGTACATATGTAGGTAGTAATACTCTACACAATCCCGGTACATGTCCAACAGCATGCATAGAACCCCCCCCCCCAATAACACAGACTGTCAGATGTGCAGCAATCTCAGAGCAGCCACACCATTGGCATATATGTAACCATAGTGGCCCTAACAATGGCATGCAAGTAAATAGTCTGTAACAGGCCCACAATATTAGTGTCCACACAGGGGACATGGCTACTATCACATAGCAGAAGGTGTGGTACATGACACAATTTGTTCAAATGGTAGTTAGCTGTAGCCATACCTAATGAGTTGTGTGTATAATTTGTTGAAGCTGATTTGGGGGGATGACAGAGATGTATATTATGAACTGTGGTAACCTTGCCTTATGAGTCACTCAGGCCTGTTCCCATCATCATGTTTTTCAGGCACAATGACACACAGCAGCCTACCATCTTATTCCGCATAGGAAAATGAAGTGATACTCAACCACCTGGTACTACACTACCTGGTCCTGTTTGGCAGGATAGCAGTGGAACAGCAGGAGCGGACCACCCTGTGGAATGATGTTTTCCACAGGGTCAATGATGTCGGCCTGCATAACCGTAGTTATGAGCAGGTCCAGCATCATTGCACCAATCTGCCTCGCAATTTCCTGTTGTTCTGCCGCAGTCTGGGGGGATCACCTTGCCACAAGCGGTGCCATGCCATCCATCCCCCAACACATTTGGAGGAGCTCCTGGCCAGCCTTGTGGCACCTGCCCATTCTGAACAACCTCAACCACTGAACCCCTTTGTGGAGGTGGGTGTCACCCACACAACAGCTGAGGAGCATGCAGGTAAGGGCACAGGGCACATCAGTAGACCACTATTGTGTAAATATTCACAGTGGTACATGTAAATCATACATATCTGATATGTTATACAAATAATGTCTTGCTGCATTGTAGTGATAATCAGATGTCCAGATGTGGTAGTATTGTGTGTATTTAAAGTAGATTTATGATAGTACTGCACCCAGCCTGTGGCAGTGCCACAGGTGTGTTCACTGACATTGCATCTCTCACCCACTTATGTAGGTCCTTCCGGCGTAACAGCAAGGCAGCAGCCTGAAGCTGGTGAGTATGTCTTATGTAGATGCATGCCAACACACCGGACTTGTAATGGTGATGTAATATTCCATGCACACATCTAACACACCCACCCTGAATGCATGCTGTACATGTGCATGTATTGTTGCTGTGAAATGCATGGTCTCACAGGGGCGGACATGATGGGGTATTGAAAGGGTATGTCACACACCTGCATGACAACTTACATTCTGTCAGTGCGGAATGTGTCCACAGGGGGTAACATACTGTTGGTAGATATGGCCTACAGTAGCGACATGTTCTGGACAATACCCATATACAGTGCTACACCAGTGTACATACTTGTAGGGCAATGCCAACTGCTGCTGAGGTACACTATGGCATACAGCATTACACTAGTCCACATTATCAGCTGGGTCTAAGCTGCAACATGTGGTGTGCAGTGTATGGGACACTGCAAGCTGACACATATGTGTAGGGCTTACCTGTCATGCATCTGCATAAATGCTGAGGTGGAAGATGAAGCATGAAACACCAGTGCACTGCAGCAGGGATACTAAGAATGGTAGGAATAGCTCTGTCTGCATATATTCAGCTCCAGGACCTGTGGCAGCTGTAACCCTACCCACACTGCAATAGTGATGACATTGTGTGAACACCATGTGATGTCCACATGAGTGGACCTTGCAAACATGCAGAATTGGGGGACTTGTGTAGGGTAGGCTGAACATACACAGGCAATTGCAGAAGGCCCATGCTGGTATACCCCTGCCATGAGCAGTGACTGCTGTAGTACACACAACATGAGGTGTGATAAACCATCATGATAAGGGTGTGCACACCCATCCCCACATGGTGTGTATGCATCATGGTCAGCAGCCGCACACCTACAACAATCTGTAGACACTGCATGTGAATGTACAGGACATATGTTACATCACGGGTGTGTGTACAGCTAAGCTCTGCAGTGCCGTGGTCCCATGCCAGATCACGGATGTGTGTGTTAAAGCGATAATGGTGTGTACACCCCCATAGCCATGGTATGCTGTGATGGTTGTCAGTGTAAGCATTTCTGCAGTGGCCATACTTGGTCTTTTGATGTTGGCAGCTGTAAATCAGGCATCTGGGATTCACCAAGGGCAACAGTCCACATATCATCCGAGGTATGTGTTGCTGAAACACATAGGGGCTGTGAGAGGTACAGCTGGCATTAGTGACATGGTACTACACATTCCGCAATGGATTGCATACCTGTGAGTTGTTGGGCACAGTACATGGCAGGGTGCAGAATGGGTGCACAACAATAATGTGTACATGGGTGCAGAAGTATCCAGGGGAAGGGGCATCACCTAGTCACAGCACATGCATCATACACATGTATACCACTGCTAGCATGGTGTGAGTATAGCTGAACTGCATGCTGTTCTGTACCATATGTTCTGCTTGTTGGCAGAGGGGTAATTGGAGGACTGTGTGTACGATCATTGTGCAACCTCACCTGCGTGTGTGTGTGTGTGTGTGTGTGTGTGTGTGTGTGTGTGTGTGTGTGTGTGTGTGTGTGTGTGTATGTGCGCATCCTGGTGGTTAGTTTGCCTGCATGGTCACTCTGGCAAAGTGGTGGGGGGGTAGATGCATGTATGATGTGTGTGTGCATGTGTGTGTTTGTGTGTGTGGCCATGTATGTGCATGTGTGATTGTGGGGTGTTCATATGGCTGTACCCCCCTTTGGGACCATGCAGTACATGGACATGGAGGAACACATTGCACACCAGGAATACCTGTCATGTACTCACAGGACAGCAAATAGTATAATATGGCCTGTAGCTTGGATCAGGCATCCAGAGGGAAGGTAGACTCCAGGTACACACATAATATTGCTGTCAGTGAAGAGGTCACCTACAGCCCATGTATGCAGCTCTACAGATGCATTGGGGAAGGAATAGTCAACACTGGGCAGTGTATCCACATATTACAGCTGACACTTGATGGGCCGACGGAGTAGCATATCCCACATGTACTGAGCATTAGATACACGACACACCAGTGGGAGGTATTATGGCTACAACATAGTAACTCACACATACAGGGGCCATGCACATCATTCCAGCCCTACAGAGGGTGCATACTGAATGACAGCAGTGGGGCCAGGTTACTCCACTACACACAGGTCAGGCAGGTAATGTAGCAACAGGCCTTGTGTCATGGCTGCTTGTGTGGGCATTTAGAGGACTGTGATGTTAATGAGTGGTAGCAATCTGTGTATGTTAACAAGTGTGATGCAGGATGGGGTAACACATGGACATATACGTGGGGCTGTCTGTAAAGGCATGGACAGGTAGGTAGTACGGAGATGTGTGTGTGTGTGTGTGTGTGTGTGTGTGTGTGTGTGTGTGTGTGTGTGTGTGTGTGTGTTTTAAAAAGTGGTTATTGTTTTCCCCCACAGATGGCGAAGTGGGACATGGTCCCTCCTCAACCCAATCTGAGGTAGGTGTCCATACAGACACTGATGATGATGATGATAATGGTGAGGCACAGGTGAGGATGTCAGGGGCCGACACTGAGCATGCATTTGACATCCCCCTTTTAGCCACCCCACCCCCGCACACAGCTACAGTGCCTATACACACCCCAGCACCAGTGACCATAGCAAAGGGACAGCTGGCGCTCAGTGGCATTGCACAGGAAAGTGTGGTAACCATACCTACTGCGTCCAGTCACAGCAGGCATAGCCAGATGTCTGGCAGGCTGTCACATAGGTGGATGTCCCAGGGTGTTCGGGGTAGGGCCACTGGACATCATGCCCCTGGCATAGGCAACATAGCTGCAACCAGCAGATGCATGTTCCAGGCTGTAATGGTGGCACAGGCACATATTGAGCATCACACCAGACAGAGCCTTAGGCTGCAGATGGTTGCACTTGCTACTGTAGGTGACAACATCCGTGAAGTGGTGGCTGCCATCTGTGCTTCTAATGAGCAAGCAGATAGAAGGCATGATGAGCTGATGGCCCTCATCAGCCGTGGTGTGTCCGTGCTTTGACATGTGATGGGGATGCAGTGGCATCCGCGTGGACATGGCCCAGCAACACCAACAGCTGGCACTCAGCATGGGCATGCTAGGACACCAAGGGGCTCCCATAGTGGCAGTAACAGCCCCAGAAGTGCAGGGGGGTGTTTTCCACACCACATCACAGCAGGCCACATGCACGTGGTCCTGGCCAGTCCCAGGAGAGATGTGGTACCAGCAGACAAATGTCATCAGCAGGTAAGAGTAGCACTTCAACGCCTGTACCTGCATGTGCCCATGGAACCCCTGACAGGCACAGTCCACGTGTCCATGGCCGGAAGCAGTGAACTGCACACCCTGCCAGGTATGGTCTGCAGCTGTTCATAAACACCTGTGTAGGGCAGCCACAATGCAGAACTGTGTGCATGCATACCCACACACTATGCAAACACACATAGGGCACCTCATACCTACATACATCACATCACCTCAGCCAGCTCCCCAGAATACACCCCTCATCCACACACATGGTGTCAAATGTATGGCCCACCCTCGGCCTCTGGCAGACCAACACCACACCCTTTGCATATGATGATACTTGTGCCACTTCACTGTTATCCATACCATCAATGCAGGGACAGGCTGATATGGTTCTGATGCACAGGGTGAGTGTAAACCAGAGTAACACAGCCCTGCAGTGTAACATGTTGTAGGGTGTAGAGTGTGAGGCATAATTAGCAGGTAGTGTAGCCATCCAACAGTGATGCCTTCTAGCTGTTAGTAATACTGCTTGGTTGTGGTCTCTAAACTGATATGCAAGTGTGTTGTAGGTGGACATGTGTCAGCATGAGGATGCCCTGTGCATATGATGATACCTGTGCCCCATCCCTGTCATCCATACCATGGATGCAGGGACAGGTTGATATGGTTCTGATGCACAGGGTGAGTGTACACCAGTGTATCACAGTCCTGCAGTGTAACATGTTGTAGGATGTAGAGTGTAAGGCATAATAGCCAGGTAGTGTAGCCGTCCAGCAGTAATGCCTCCTAGCTGTTAGTAATACTGCTTGGTTGTGGTCTCTAAACTGATATGCAGGTATGTTTTAGGTGCATATATGTCAGCACAAGGATGGTCTGCAGTCATAATGCACAATGGGGTATGTCACTATGCTGACACCATGGCAGTGACATATCTGGGGTACAGTCGAACACATTTCACAGGTTACTATACAGGGTATTGTCTGTGCCACATGGACAAGTGGCCCACTGAGACATGTATACCCTGCAACCTGATGTAGACTCATCCACATACACGCACACAGTTACTTGCCAACACTGGGACTAGACCCCTACCTAGCTATGTCGTGATATTGATGTGTGTGGCCTACATTGCACAAACACTACCTTAACCACTCTGTATCCAACAGTCCTTGTTCTGGCCAGCAACAAAATGAACAGCCCTTGCAGGTCATGAACTCAGGGCCCTTTACACTGAAGTCACAGCACATGACCACTACGCCATGATCACTGTGGGGACAGCTGTTGTGTTACCATTACATCTGTCATTTCCCAAATTGAGTGGTATTGAACACTTGCCTTTATGTCCTAGATTGTGTAGTTCTTGTCATTAATATGACTGCTGCATTACATATGTTGTTTCATCATACTGTACACATAACAGATACATATGATGGGAAACATGTGGGAGTGTATACGCAACCATGACATTTACTCATGACAGGTATATGGTTGTATGCATATTGGTGTATAGATGTCTACATGTACATACACAGGTATACACATGCATATGTCTGTATACACATCTGTATAGTGCTGCATATATATGGCCATGTGTACACCTCTTCGTATGTACATATGTGTACATATCTATACATATATGTATCTATACATATGTGTATATATAGGTATATGTATATGTACATATAGATATGTGTACATAGCTATACATGTATGCACATCCTATGTGTACAGATATGTCTAGTTATGTTGGTATATGTATAGATATCTATGACTATATGTGCATACATATCTATACAAATATACCTACTACTGTCAATATATCTGTAGATAGCCATACATTTATGTGCATATGTATCACTATCTGTATATGTGTAGACATATATTACTCTGTATATGTATATATCTGGGTGTGTACATGTATATCTATGCACTTATACATACCCATCTATATATGTTGATATGTATATGTGTAATCATAGATATATATCTGGATGTATATATGTACAGATGTCCTCACCATATGTCCTGGACATGGAGTGTAGATCTACTCCAGCCCCTATAGTCCCAACGTTGTAGTGCAAGTGGATGTCAGGTATGTATAGCAGGTATATTGGTAGACTATTGCTACTGTAATTGTGATCGTCTTCACAGACATGGTGTATGTGGAAGGTCACATCTGCTTTCCACATGTGTGCTATTGGTTACTGACAAACATCCTAAGGACATCCTGGTAAAGTACCACTGCTAGCACGTAATGCCCCCATGGACTGCAGCACAGATATTGGCCAGTATATGTGGACATTATGAAACACTCCTTACAGTTCGGTGGTATACACAGTACCCCTTAGTGCTAAAAATGTGTACCATGCATGACAATATGGATGTTAACAGCCAAGTAGATGGGTATAACACATAACGACTGGTATACATATGCCACCATAGATATGCATTCACACACCCCTGTCTGGCCTGTCACATAATACCACTGGTACCGGGGTGCCATGGCCACATACTACCCATTAGATAGTGACATACATCTGTACAGCATCCCACTGCTCTGTCTGGCATACATGACTGTTACGGGAGATCAGGCACCAGTACATCAAACAAGTATCTCCTTATGACATCTCACTGGATAAGTACACTAAGCTGCTAGACATGTAACAATGCACTGTGCAGGCTACAGGAAGACTGGCTCATCACTGGCCAACATCTCCTATGGGGGAATGCACATGTACCTGCATACATAGCAGGCTCTGCAGGAATGCCACACCACAGGGTAAGATACAGCTGAGTGAAGGTGCATAGCCACATCCAATGTGAACACAGCCACAGCCACATATGGTAAACTAACATAAAAGTACAGTATATGGACTATCTGTTCAGCAACATCCTCATATGTGCCACTCACAGACTAACCCTACATATACTGGGCTGCTACATGGTGTGGTCTGCTGTCTGTCTGTGGTATGGGACATGTGTGTGTATGGCCATACAAACATGTAAACCAATACGGTAACATACAGTGGTGCAGCATGTAACATCAGATAGGACGGGACCTATCACAATGACATCTACCACAGTCTGTACACAGGCTAAAGAAAATGTTCACAATGCATACACTGTCGACAGTCACCATAGTTACAAAGACTTCAGTACTGTACAAATGACCACGGAATGTCCTGGTAATGTTGGCAAATATTACCCGTACTGTACATAATGTGTGGCAGTCTGATATCACCCTGGCTTGCTATCAGATATGATGACACTTATGATGGTGTATAGCACACATGCACCTCGTAATGCATGACATATGTACAAAGGTTGACAGAGTTGTGGCTGGAGCACATACACAGGGCTAATATTGACATGTTTCTGTGTTAACCTCATATATGTTCTGTCGTAACAGGGTTTGTTGCAACATGTGTCCTATGAGGGATATGAAGTCAGTAACTGTCAGGGTTTTCACCATCTACAGACTGCAATCCTCACACTACCTTCTGCAGTTCGCAGATGCATGCTCTGTGGGTAACACATGACACCAAGGGCACAGCACACTGCCCAGTCTGCAGACAACCCTGCAGATGTGGATTCCTCATAAACATAGCACTGACATGGCAGGTATTACAGCATCTAGGACAGCCATATCCACACACACACTGTGAAACGAGGTGGATGTGTGCAGGAATGGTTAAGGAGAGGTGAATTTACATCAAGAATTGAAAGCTTAATATTGGCAGCCCAAGATAGTGGGCTACATACACGCTGGTTTACTAAGTCCATTGAACTTGTGGGAGAAACGGACATATGTAGCTTTTGTGGAACCGAATTGGAAACAGTCACACACCTTATTGCTGGTTGTGCCTCTCTAATGGCAGAGGGACTGTATACTGAAAGGCATAATAATGTGGTGAGACTGTTACACTGGAGATTGTGCAAACATTATGGTATCGAAGTGGCTGAAAAATGCTGGAAACATGAGCCACAGAGAATCATAGAAAATAATGAAGTTTACATCACAGTCCAAGGATGTGAAATGTGATCAAACTCTAGATAAATTAAGTGATGAATTTATTCAGAGGGGCTACTCTAAGAAGGAGAGTGACATACTAATTGATCCTAAAAAGATAGATAGAAAGGGGAAAGGGAGACCCTATTTTAGGAAAAGGAATGTTTATGCACCAACTCACGAAATGAAAGACACCAAGCCATCTAATACACAAATGAGGTTGAATATCCTTTTCTCGAACAATAATAAAGATATATGTAAGGTGATTAGTAGAAATTGGGCCATGTTGACTACAAATGAAGAAATTCTAACTATAGTGGGTCATAGACCCAGATATAGTTATCTTAATAATAAATCATTGAAAAAGTTGCTATGCTATGAGAAGAATAAAGGGAATGGAGTCACATCTAGTAGAGAAGGGACTTTTCCATGCAGAGGATGCAATCAATGTCCCTACATGATGGCATCTGATAGTTTCATTCATCCTGATACAAAAAGGACCTATAGTTTTAGGCACTATGCTGACTGCAAGTCCAGAGATATTGTCTATTTAGCTAGCTGCATGAGATTCAGCAGCTTTTATATAGGCAAGACTAATAGGACTTTGAGAGAAAGAGTCAGGGAACATATCTATGCCATTAATCATGAAGATGAGACAAATACATTGGCAAAGCATGTTTTAGACAATGGTCTGGAGCATAAGTTTAAATTTATGGTAATAGAGTTGGTGGGAAGAAATAATAGGGTAGGGAACATCAAGAATTATACAGAGAAAGAGGAAACCAGATGGATTATTAGAATGCAATCAGATAAGGGGAAAGACCTGAATGATAGGGTGTCCATTAAACCCTTTTTGAGAGATAGACCCTTGAAACATTGATACATTTCCTGACAAATATGACTACATTTTCATTCTGAATAAAGCATATGCTTGTATTGGGAATGTATATTGTTTTAAATGTATGAAGACTGCATTAACATTTAGGCTAGGTTATAAATATGTAGTTAATGTGTGTGTAAGATATGTAAAATTGTTTTTATATTTTATATTTTTATTTTTATATTTGTGCATATATATATATATATATATATATATATATATATATATATATATATATATATGTATATATATATTGAATTGTAGGTTTTAGGAGAGTTTCTTGACAATATGTGTTTTTACTGCCATCTAATGGTGGAATAAGGAATATTTACACAGACCCATAATATTATTGCAATTGGATTTGGTGCCCTTTTTGTTACTTAAATGCTCAATGGAAGTTATTAGCTATATGTCAGAAGAAGGGTATGGTGTATACCCGAAAGCGCTTACAATATTGTTTCTAATATTGCTTGAATAAAGGATTGACAATTTTACAGCCGTGGTGGTTCTTGGTGGTTTGCTGAAGGAGATTTGTTCGTATGATTTACATCCAGGCACCTTTATCCTGAAGCGGCTATGGGAATGTTACCACAGCTGTTCCACATGCACTCAGCTAGAGGAGGACTGCAGCTGGTGCAGAGGCCATCAGCTGATCATGACCATCACTTACAAAACACAAGTGGCTGCCTAGCAAAGCAGGTGTACATCCCACATCCACCAGAGAGGGTGTGGGCAGGACAGACAGAGACAAAGTATGTCAGGGAAGGTGTGGGTGAGTAAAATGTAAGCATGTTTGTGTCACACACCTACCAGTATTGGGTTTGAAATGCCTGACTGCTATGCATGGCTATCACATGTGTATGCAGTTATTGCATGCGCCACATAGCTTACATGTTGGTGAGCTGTCCAGACGTATATGTGCTGGTGAGTGTCATCTGCAACACTGTTGTGATACAGTAGGCATAGCACACAAGCCTGTCCACATGAACAGGTGTCAGCGTCAACACAGCCACACTCTGTAAGGGACCCATACACATTACCACAGTTGGCAGGGTAAGGAATATACTTCCTAACCAGTTACCTTGCCACAATTCAGTAATGCATAGGTATGAATTGCCCCACAGGGGTTATCCTGGGGTTCTATGGTCAAAGGGTATGTGACAGTGTCTGACATTAGAGAGCATGCTTCAGTATGCCTCTGGGTGTGGTACTGGGTGTGATTGTGGTTGGAAGCATCATACATCACACAAACAGACACAGGGTGCTAGTACCAGAGTGCATGTGTGCATTGTTTTATGGGTGTGTAGTGGTTGAGGGTCCCAGATGGCTGTACAAGGCTAGGTGAGGGGTATACCTTGGCACCAGGCCACATGAGAGTGGTCTGCATTATGGCTAAGGGGTGTAGTGTCTGGAATGGACCACACAGGTGGGTATAGTTTACACCATCCAGTCTCCTGGGTTACTATTGTGCATGGCCAGTGCTGTGGAATGCTTGGCATGTATGTGTTCTATATGCCATGACATGGACAGTGTTTGGGATGTGCACACATCCCACATTCATGTACAGTGGCATGTGGAAGTGTACCTGGTTTGTCTGGCCCATGTTGTGTACACAGAATGTAATCATTAGATGTGACAGTCCCGCCCTCATGTGATGGGGCCAGGTATTGAACCACTGGTTGACCCTGCACCTACATTGGTAGCATGCTATAGGTATTCCCTGGTGTCCGTGGTATCTGTCCATACAGGGCATGTGTGTAAGGCATGGTATGTCCTTTGCGGATCACATTTGATGGAACCACAGTTGTTGCAGGCATCCGGTGGGAAACATACTGAAGGTACACTGTCTGCAATTAGTTGCCTATCGCACTGCTGGACATGGTGCCATGGCCTCTGTAGGCCACTGCATTCACACCATTGTTACTATCATTCGCTAATATGCAGTGCACTACACACATCTTGGCTGTTGCCTCACCCTGTGTGTGTGTATGAGACATGGGTTGAGACTGTGCTCTGGGTAATACCGGGGTTTCTAACTGTGATTATCTGGCCTTGTTGTCACATGTATGGGTATGGATATGCAGCCCAGCCTCTTGGCTATTTCACAGCTGCTTTCCCTGTACAGTGGACAGTGTGATATGTACTACGGCCACCATATAAGAAAATTGCAAAACCCACTACACATTGGGCCCGAGTGTTACACATGCACACAGGTTACATGGTACAAACACACACACACACCTGTCATGTCTGGGAGTAGAAGCCCTACCTAACCGATTTATTACACTACAGCACTACGCAGTTATAGTACGCGCCACTGGGATTATTCCAGTACTCCTTCTCCAAAGGTGTATATCACATTGGCTGACATCAGCAGGATTAGGTGTATATCACATTGGCTGACATTAGCAGGATTGCCAAAGTAGGGCATTTGACGTACTGAGTGTGACTAGCCTAAAATGCATTGCTCCCTACACAGACAGTGGAACACACACAAAACATCCAGAACTGCCACTGGTGGGTATAGAACCCTACCAGAGTTCTGAATCACACTAAAGCAGTACGCAGTTATGGCACATGGTACGGATATTACTGGGCTACAAAATTCCCAGAGGTGAACTTTGGGTGGATGACATCAGCAGCCTTACCAAGGTAGAGCATTTAAATTGTAGGGGGTGTGCCTACCCTAAAAAGCATTGCTGTCAACACAGACAGACACACAGTTGCCAAGGCTGGGGTTAGAACTCCTATTTAAGTAGTGCATTACACTATAGCAGTACACAGTTATGGTATGCACCACAGAGGTTACTGGCCTATCACTTCCCCAAAGGTGTATTTCACAGTTGATGACACTGGCACACTTTTCAAAGTGGACCACTGGAGGTTGTAGTGTCTGTGAATTGACTCCAAAAAATTGCTCCCTACACTGACAAAGGAACACACACACAAACACACATACAGCCACACTTGCCATGCTAGAGAATGGAACAGCTACCTACATAGCTTGTCACACTACAGCGGTACGCATTTACAGGATGCGCTATGGAGATTACTGGGCTGCAGCTTCCCAGAGGTGTATTACTAGGTGGATGACATCAGCTGCCTTGCAAAGGTTGAGCATTTAGATTGTGGGGAGTGTGGTTAGCCTAAAAAGCACTGCTGATATACACAGACAGACACACACACACACAAACTCACCATGTCTTGGGATAGAACTCCTACCTAACTAGTTTATCACACTACAGTGGTATGCACTTACAGGGTGCGCTACAGAGATTATTAGTCTACAGCTTCCCAGAGGTGTATTACTAGGTGGATGACATCAGCTGCCTTCCAAAGGTTGAGCATTTGGATTGTGAGGAGTGTGGCTAGCCTAAAAAGGCATTGCTCTCTACACACACACACACACACACACACACACACACACACACACACACACACACCCACACACACACACAAACGCACAGTTGCCATGTTTGTGATTCGAAGTCCTACCTAACTAGCTTATCACACTACAGCAGTACGCAGTTATAGAACATGCCACGGAGATTTCTAGCCTACAACTCTCCCAAAGGTATATTTCACATTGGATGACATCAGTGGGCTTGTCATACTAGGGCTATGGGGAGGGCAGTGTGTGTGTGCATGGGCCATTACCCATTCATGTAGGGGTTGACACACCACATGCGGACACACACAGGGTCATATTTCACAGGTTCGTGTATACAGTTGCTAGGTGACTACTTCCTTGTACAGTCATGTTGCACAGCTGGCACGTGCACCGCATGGTCTGTAATGCTGACAGATACTGGTGGCTAGTATCTGCAATGAGTGACATCTGCACCTCATGTGTTTGTGGCCCTTTGGCTGTGTGCTGGGTGGGACAGGCTGGGATGGCTCCTTGTCACAGTCACCCTCTTCCACACATCTATGTCTGTCTACCTTTGGCTTATTATAGTGTGCTGTCCTTACATATATGTCTGTATTCCTATCCACTGTGTGTGCAAGGCATGAGTGGTGCATATTGACGGGTGTCTGCACTAACAACTGCAACTGCCATATATATCTGGTCCACATGGCCGTCATGTGTTTAAGTGTGTGAGCATACCCAGTATGACCTTTCAGTATGCTGTTGCCTTACATTGCCTTCATTTCTCTAAGTGTATGAGCATGCCCAGTATGGCCATCTGTATTGCATGTGTGGGTCACATGCGGGTAGTTTGTACTGCAGTGCTGACCTTTGTGTTGTACAGCAACAGGTAGCATGCTGTCTCTGCAGGGTATACATCCATCATTTGGCATTGACCATTACTACATTTCTGCATAGTGGGAGGGCACACATGACTGTTTCTATAGCTCTACACAGGATTGGGAGAGGCACACCTGACTGTTACTATATTTCTATGTAGGTTGGGGGGAGGGCACACCTGACTATTTCTACATTTCTACACAGGATTGGGGAGGCAGACCTGACTGTTACTATATGTCTACATAGGATGGGGGACACACCTGACACTTGTACACATTTGCTGGGACTGTACTAGTATGTTGGGTACTCCATTTCAGTCTGTAGTCTTACCTATCGTGCTGGCTAGAGGCATACCAGTGTACTACAGATTGTGGCTTTGGTTGCCCTACATATTTTTGTCTGACTTCCTACCCTTCAGAACTAACATTCCACTGGCTTCCCTGCTGTGGTCTGTCTGTGTAGGCCTGGGGGGGGGGGTTAACCATAGTCATCATTCTGGGGCCATGGCACAGGCTCTGTTTAGGTTTGTCTACACCTCTCCTGCTGCCTGACACTGTTGTTGGATATATGCACTGTCCTGACTGACATGTGTGGGTCATATGGACACACATGTCACTCAGCACATTTTCTGCAGTGGGTTTTGCCACCCTGTGTAGTACTGGCTACTATGGTGACTCTAGTGTGTGTTACAGATGTCATAGTGCCACTATGGGTGTCTTCTGTCTGCTGCTATACCATCCAGCCTCTCATTTCCCTTGCATGCTCACATCCATACCATAGCTACAGATAACAACACATTCTGCTCCATATGGCAATTGGTAGGTTGATTGACTTACCTTGTGGGCATGCCTGGCTTGTGGATGGTGCTGGTGGGCTGCCCGTGTCAGATGCACATAGTACACTCCTTATACATGGTTGAGCACAGGTAGTGTCATGATTGGCATCCATTTTACTCTATGTGCAAGTCAGAGAGAGGTGTCATTCCCTGGGTCCCTACAGTGTCAGTGCATGTGCTATGCATTGCCTCTTTGCCAAGGCCAGGGCATACTGGGCACTCCTCCTTCTGTCTACTGGGGCAGGCTCAGGTTGTTCCTCCTCAAGGTCACTCTGTGCCTGTGCAGGCCTTGGCATTGGTGGGGGGCTGTGTGGTCCTGCCCCATGCTGTTCCTGCTGCAGCTGTTTCTGCAGGATCATATTGTGTAGCATAGTACAAACCATAGCAATTTTGGTACATGTACTTGGTGAATACTGCAAGGCTCCACCGGATGTGTCCAGAAACTGGAACCATGATCTGAGCATCCCAAACACATGCTGTATTATATGTCTGGCATGTGCGTGTGTCTCATTATGGCATTGTTGTGCAGGTGTGTGTGTGTGCATTTCTGATGGGTGTCATCATCTGCGGCTCCAGTGTGTACCCAGCATCCCCCACTAGGTGGCCATAGGGGATGTCCCCATTGGCAAATCTCTGGTACAGCTGCATCAGATGCAATATGTGGGAATCATCATAGCTTCCAGAGCAGCCTGCACACACATTCAGTATAATGCCCTGGGCATCACATGCGACCTGGCAGTTGATGGAGGGCATGCCCTGCAGTTGATGTAGACCCTACCCTGCTCACTGGGTGGTGCTTTGATGCATATGTGCGTGCAGTCTATAGCAACCACTACCCTAGGGTATTCTGCTATTTGGTGGAAGAAATGCATATTGGTGGTCAGCACCTCATGGGTGTTGAGGAAATATACGTGCTCACTGGCATGTGCTGACATGGCATCCAGGAATTGGTGGAATACTCTGGATGCTGATGCCTGTGAGATCCCCATGATATCCCCAGTTGTGCTTTGGGAGATACCTGTGGCTAGTATACCTAGGCCTACACATACCTTGGTATCCACTGGGATGGGTTTCCCTTGGTCAGTGTTGTGTGACAGGTGTGGCCAGCACAGCTCAACACGTTGCTTTAGGAGGTTTTTGTCCACCCTGTAGCACTTCACTATCTCCAGCTCATGTAGCCCCTGGCAGGTTACTCTGGGTCTGTACACTTTTCTCTGTCTCCTCACTGTAGGTTTTTCAGCAGCATTCACATCCTCACCACCCTCAGCCTCTTGCACATGTTGTTCTATGTTGCCTGCTGCAGCCCTTCTTGTTTTGTAGGTTTGTTAGTTAAAATTTCCCTACTTGTATACATTGGTGGTGTAGAGTGTGGGAAAAACCAGAGGGGAAGGTGTTTGCTTAGTTTATAGTAGTGTTCTGGGCTGTGCTGGTCTGCTGCCTGTGTAATTGACTGATTCTGATACATTTCACCTGCCAGCTAAGCAAATTCTCCTTGATTACCTTCCTACTGCTGTTTTCCCTTCCCATTGCCTTCCTATTTAAGCCTGTGTGTGTGCTGCGCAGAGTGCTCAAATGTGCACGCTGCTGCTATTTCCTGGTTTAACCTCTTTTTTCTTTCTGTACGACCCGGTGCATGCCGCACACACCCGCTTAGGCTTTGTAAAGACTGCTAGGCAGGTTTAGACACACACCCTAGCTTAGCTGTGCTTAGCTAGGAGCAACCCCAAGCCACAGGGCTCCAATCCACTTAAAGTATGCCTGACACAACCCCCATGATGTCACCTACCTCCTAGGTTTGCACCCAGCTATTCATACTCTTACACTGTTGGGACCTACATCACATCCTGGGGAAAACTGGGATTCACTATCCTTCCCTTCATTTGCATAGGATTGCCTGCTAATGCATAGTTACATGTCTCACACTGAGCCTCCCCCTTAGCAACCACTACTCACTGGCCATGTTGTCTTCTGCCTGCGTTTGGCTTGCATGGCAGAATACTGATTTTAGTTAGAATTCTTAATTTATGTTTGTTTTGTTATTTTCCCCCTGATCCCATTTTTGCGCCGCTGCCCTACGCTTAAACAGCAGGGATCAGCTAATAGGAATTAAAAGTTGAGTTTTTTAATTTTTGTACTGTTTGCAATGCCAATGGCCTTATACTTGGCCATTGTCATGCTTACTACATGATATGCAGCCTTTATTTGGGGCTGTCATAGCTCTGTTTTGGATTTTGCAGACATGTACTCGGTTACTAACCGAGTACATTTCTGCTGAATACACTAGTCCTGCACGGATGGTCGCAAGATTCCTGGATCGCAAATTCACCTAATTTGCATGGATTTCTGCTGGAAATGAGGTGATTTGCATACAAGGGCTTCGTCCGTGCAAGATTGGTGCAAGAGTGCTCGTGCACGCCCCTGCAGGCTGTTCCTGGATCACATGGCAGACATATTGCTTGCTTGGGCTCCTGCATCGATCTTGCATGCTGTGCAAGCTTTTGAGAATCCAGGGGAATGATTAAGCAAGCACTATCTGTATGAGATGTTTAATATAAAGTAGGCTGTCATTTTTTTTAAAGGAGACATAGCATATAAACTTGCATTAAAAGAATGACAGTTATGTGTGATCCAGGTTTAACTTGTAAAAGTGTGATTGCTATTCTAATTATTTGATATCATTCCAATAGTAACTTTTATATATGTAGAAATCGGTATTTTTATACTTTGTTTATAACACCGAACATGTCTTTCCAGTGTGCTATTGCATGTCAAGTTTACTATCAGTAGTACACTACTGGACCATTTTAAGAACCCAGAATGTAACTTAACATGCCTCTTTAGTGGCATTTACTGCAGGGTGTATTATATTCAATAGTAGATTACTCAACTGTACCAAGATATGAAAAAACATGCTACCTAACATAAGTGTCATCATAATAATGATTAAAATTTCATAACATGAATAGTTTAACCTTTTAAACTCTTAAGTTAAAATAAGTGGCTTTAGTTTCATATAGAGCTAAACGAATCAAAATAACATTTTAAAAAAGGAACTAGTAACCATTCAAAGTTGGGAAATAAATAAATAAATGATTTACCTTGTAAAAAGTAATATGCAGCACCTGTTCGTAAGCATTCGGGCACTTATTTAAATTAATATGAATTCATAACCATGAAGTACATTGAATTTTCATTTGTCCTTCAGGTTTTACTGTTTTTCTCTTTTATTAACCAATCATCTGTTGTTGTAGTTCTCTTCAAAGAAGTTGATAGATTCCAGTCCATTTCTTCTGTTTTTCTAGGATTTTATTTTGCTGTATAAAGTCCATTGCGTCTTCCAAGGTGTTACAATCCTCTTTCCTTTTGGGAGGAGAATCCTCAGTTTTGCCGGAAACAAGATTTGTATTTTAATATTGTTTTTCTTTAAACTTTTAACAAGTGAAAAACATGCTTTTCTCTTTGACATCACTAATGTAGAATAGTCATTGCCAAATATTACAGTATTTCCTTTAATTTTAACTGGATAATTAGTCCATGCAGCTTTTAAGACTAAATCCTTATCTTGACTTGAGAAAAATCTTACAATCACTGACCTTGGTGAAGGTTTTTATTTTTAATATGAGTTAGAAAGTGATCTATGTGCGCTCTTAATGTCAAAGGAAAAGGCTTCAGGTAGTTAAAAGTTTTAGGCAGCCAGGTATTAAGGAATTGAGTCATACTGTCTCCCTTTTCTTTTTCAGGAATCCCACAAATCCTGATCTTATTCCCTCTAAATATGTCTCTAGGTCTTTGATTGTATCCCAGAATAAGTTATTTTGTTTCAGAAGAAATTCAGTGGTATTCTCATTTTCAAGTAATTTTCCATCAGAATTAGACAGTGCCTCTTCTATACTTGAGATTTGTGATGGTTCTTTAAGAGATTCAAAAGAAAAAACAAACTGAGTAGCATAATAGTTTAATCACAAGAACAAAGCTTTCAGGTTAAAACCCTTCATCAGTATTAACTCAATATCCTACTAGAAACAATTTATATAAACCACAATTAAGTCACAGCCAATAGAATTCATCATATATTGTTAAAGGAATACCACATTATATTAAAAAAAAACACATAAAAACATTGCATAAACTCTGATATATAGTAAAATAATTATATAAAAAATTAATGTAAACAATTCTGTCTTTGTTTTAAAACAGGTTTCAGTGATATCATTTGATTTAAGTCAGGTAATTTATCTGCAGATAGAAGGAGTATCCATTTATATTCACTCAGCTCTAGTTTGGTATTCATATCCCCCCATCTATTATTCTTAGTTACAGTTACAGTAACCTTAAACATAAAAACATGCTCCAAGTTAGTCTCATTAATATGCTTGGCTAAGGCATTTTTCAGAATCTTCTGTCTGATATCAGAGTTATGTTCAATTATTTTATCTTTAAGTCTTCTATTTGACTTACCTACATAGAAACACTTGCATTTTTTACACATATACAATATTAATATTGTTACAAGTTGCAGCACATCTAAATTCAAATCTTTTTCCAGTTGGTGTATCAAAAGAATTAACATCTTTATCAATATAAATGCAGCAACAACAATTGTAACATGGGAAGGTGCCATATTTTTTTTGCCTTAGTCAAATTCATGTTCCCCTTTATATCTTTGTAACATAATTGTTGTTTCAGATTTATACTGTTCCTATATGCAAACCTAGGTATAGAATCAATAAATCTCCTTAAATCTGGTAAAGCCTGTAGTATGGGCCAATTATCAGAAATAATTTTTTGTACTTGTAAAGTAGTTCTGTTATACGTTGTTACATATCAAAGTTGTGTACTGGTAACAGGAGCAGTAGGTGTTATATCAATAATATTTCTTCTGTCCCTAAAATATGGACTAGCATTACCATCTCTGGTATTGATATACATACTACCGTATACAAAAAACCAATACATGGTAACAAATATTTGCATAATAAAAACATGCACGCTCCTCATGTTTTTAGGGGAATAATTAAGTCCCAGATGAAACATTTAAGCTGATTGAATACTGACATTGACTCTTTTCGACAGCAGCCAGATGAAATGACTAAATTACTTACAGATAGAGGTTATGATACCAACATGATTTCATTTTATTATAATGAAATAGCTGGGTCATGATAATCATGTTACAAAGATATAAAGGGGAACAGGAATTTGACTAAGGCAAAAAAAATGGCACCTTCCCATGTTACAATTGTTGCTGCTGCATTTATACTGATAAAGATGTGAATTATTTTGATACACCAACTGGAAAAAAATTTGAATTTAGATGTGCTGCAACTTGTAACAGTATTAATATTGTATATCTGGCTATGTGTAAAAAATGCAAATGTTTCTATGTAGGCAAGTCACATAGAAGACTTAAAGATAGAATAATTGAACATAACTCTGATATCAGACGGAAGGTTCTGACAAAAGCCTTAGCCAAGCATATAAGTGAGACTAACTTGGAGCATGGTTTTATGTTTAAGGTTAGTGGAACTGTAACTAAGAATAATAGATGGGGAGACACGAATACCAAACTCTAGCTGAGTTAATATAAATGGATACTCCTTCTATCTGCAGATAAATTACCTGGCTTAAATCAAATTATATAATTGAAACATGTTTTAATACAAAGACAGAATTGTTTACATTAATTTTTTTATATAATTATTTTACTATATATCAGAGTTTATGCAATGTTTTCATGTGTTTTTTTTTTTAAATATAATGTGGTATTCCTTTAATAATATATGATGAATTCTATTGGCTGTGACTTAATTGTGGTTTATATAAATTGCTTCTAGTAGGATATTGAGTTAATACTGATGAAGGGTTTTAACCTGAAAGCTTTGTTCTTGTGATTAAACTATTATGCTACACAGTTCATTTTTTCTTTTGTTGCGTTTTTGTTCGAGCTGTGTTTCACTTAAATCCGTGATTGAGTTGATTGTCTTTAAAAGATTCACTCAGCACTTCAACTTGTTTTTTTACATTCCTCTTTAAAATTGTCCATTTTTCTTTCTAATTTATCTGTCTTTACAGATAACTCACTGATGTTACTTAGTATAGCCTGTATATTTTTTTCTCATTGTACTGCCCTGTACAGTGGGCTTAGAGTGGCTCCTTCTGAGACAACTAGTTCTTTCTAGTATTCTTGAGAGGAAAAAACATTTAAAAGAGCTTCAGACTTGTATTTTTGTAGTAAATCTTTCAGCAGATGTTCAACTATAAATCATTCAAGTTTTGAAATGTTCTATTTGTGTTTTTTTAATAAAAATTCTGTCAGACATTTTAAAATGAAGCAGAGCTAAAAAACAGTGCTGTCAACTGCTTACCATCTTGGCCACATGAATTGTACTTCTCTTGTAATTCTATATAAATGCACTTTAAAGGTTTGTTAAGCAGAATGCTACATAGCATTTCCCTTTTTTGGTGTTCCACTAGCCATGCCTAGATTTATTTTATGTCTAAGATGTTGAATACTATCTTCATGATCCTCAATTCATTGTTTTCACTGTGTAAGTACACGTGTAACTGTATAACAAATATAGGCAGTGACAGTGATACAGTTGTTGGGGGACAGTTGCATGTGTGTCAGTAGTAGATATATTCTAGACATTACATGCTGTCTGTGTGCTTGTAACTGTGCGCAGTTTGCTTAGTTTTCATTTACTACTCCAATTATATACTGTTATGATGTCAGCATTAACTATGTCACAGTGCTCATCTCATTAGCATATTCATTTAAGTTTACCATGGATTGTTACTCTTACATAAAAAAAATGTATTCACATATTTTAAGCATTGTATGTAAATGTGAAACACTAGTGTCACATAATGATGAGTTACAGAGGAAATTTAAATATTATATTAACACCTCAACATAGATGTGTGAGGCCCAGTAGAGAACAGAATAGGGGGCCATACTGGTAAGGATCTGTTCTCAGAATTTCTGTTTGATATTGTAAGGCTTATCTGGCAACATTCTTAAAGTTTTGTTTTTGGTGTTGGCGTCAGTGTCAGCTTATATTGTAGAAAGTGTTGTGGAACTGGGTCCTATGTCAGTGGTTAGGGTGGCATAGTATACCTATCTTACAACTTAATAATTTATATGTCTGTGTTCTGCAAGAATAACTGTTTTGCATTCTTAGTGAAGGCTAAGATGGAAGTAAATGTACAAGTAATGACAGATGCATGTCTGAGACACTGATTATTGCATGCCATGTAATGTGACAGAGTAATTTAATGATAATGCATGATGAGCAAACTGACCCATTCATTGCTTTCTATTTCTGTTATCAGTATATGACTATTTTGAAATTTAGCACATTGCAGTCATGACATACTTGTTATTATTACATTAAAGGTTATGTGTGTGTGGGGTATGTTAGTTAGGGATTCATTTATTTACTGTCGACCTCTGTCCATCAGAGATATGGGGGCCAGACCAGGCTAAATTTGTGATTTCCTATCCAATGATCAAGGTTTATTTCAATAGGGTCAGGGATGAACTCTGCTTCATGTGGATGGGGAGCTTATTCCACACTGCAAGGATTATTTGATACACATATCTGTCTCTCCACCATGTTCTTTTTATGTTGTAGCCAAAGTTCAGGTCCTTGGAGTTAATGTTCTCGGTGCTTTGTGTTTTCTGGATGTGTGATCCATCAGACCTGGATCAGGCAATGCCTTATATACCAGGTATAGATCACCACTCAGTAACCTGTAGGAGACTGAGTACAGAGATAGGACCTTAAGGTGATCTTTGTGGGACAAAGTATTTATAGCCCAGATTCTCCTGGTGAGGAATCTTTGAGGACATTCTAACTGTTGCAAGTATCTGTTTTGGTACATACCAAAGGGACATTATACTCAGTGATGAGTCTGATAAGGGTTGAGTAGAGTGGTACTATAATTCCCTTGGACTTGAATACCATACCCTTGCTTATAAGTTGGGGGACATAGAATGATTTTCTTAGTATCTTGGCTGTGTGTTGACAGAAGGCCCGATTACTGTCTGCTGTGTTCCATGATCCTAACTACCAGGCCAGGTCTGTTTAATTGATGGAGTAATTAGCTTGGGTGAACAATTTCCCCAAGGGCACTATAATACCTTTTCTTCACACTGAGTTTTAATCCATGGCTTTGTCACTAGTCATTTGTTTGTAGATTACCAGTGTTTTGGGGAGAATCTATGATAGCTCCCAATTTACAGTCATCTGGAAACTTGGTGAGCCGGAGGCCTTTGACATTAGCCTTGCCTTCTGAGAAGTAGATGCCAAACAGGAGCAGGCCCAACACATAACCCTGGAGTACTCCGGTGGAGGTGGTCTCACTGATCCAGACTTTACAGGGCCTATCTCTAAGCCTGCCAGAAATCCAGCAAGTTATGTAGGAAGTCATACCTAATTCTTAAGAGTCTATCAATAATTATATCCGCCATCTTTGCAAGGTCAAGGTAGATGATATTCACCATTGCTCCCTCATTCATAGTCTTGCTGACCATCTCAAAGAAATCTTCGAGGTTAGGTAGACAAGGTTCTCCCTTAATAAAGCCAAACTGGAATTTTACCAATGTCTGTAGGTTGCTAGTGTCCTTGTTGATCATTTCCATGATACTTCATCCCATAACTTTGCACATTAGAATTGTCAGACTGATAGGTTTGTTGTTCCTGGGGTCAGTTGATGGTACACCCTTATGAAGAGGGATGATCATTGCAAACCTCCATTCATCTGGCATGTAACCTATTTTGAGGCTGTAATTGAAGAATACCTCAAGTGATCCTGCTAGTTCATGTTTAAGGCTATTTAGGAGGCAGCTAGGAATGCTGTTGGGGCCCATTGAAGCAATGTTTCTGGCCTTAGCTAGTGCCACAGGATCTCCTTCCTGTTAATATTTGGATGAAGCTTCAACAGATTTCACAGGGGTTAGTGGGGGCAGTGGGAGGTGAAGTTAGAGCTAAATTTATCAGCTAGTTGATTTGCTATATTACCTTGGTCAGTGAAGGCTGTGTCATTTATGACCAATTCTGCACACTTCTGAGTGTTATATTTAAGGTGACTGCAATAGCTGAAGAATTCCTTGTGATTGTCCCTAGCCTGGAAGGCTATCCTGACCTTGTAACTTGTCATGTTGGGCTATATTAGACCTCTTAGTTTCTTGTTTATTTGAATCAGAGAGCTCTTGTCTCTATGAGAGTTGTTCTTTTTGATTTGGACCATTACTTTTTTCTTTTGATGTATACCCCATTGAGGTAAGGATTCTGCCAGTAGTGTTTGTTTTTGGTGTTAGATTTGGGCTTACTTCTGGTAGGAAGGGCAGCCTCAGTGTAGATATTTATATGTTAATACAGGGTTTAGTTGAATAATTCTGCATAGGTAGCTGCAGTGTCAGAGTTTGGGGAGCCATGAATTTTGATAAACTATCACCTAATAAGATGTAGTTTGCCTTGCAGTTGTTTCTGTTACAAGTTTAGTTAACTTTTCTGGGTTGATTTTTATTTCATAGGAAACAGCTTTGTGGTCTGACCTTGACAAAAAGGATATGACACAGGAGAGGGTACAATGCTTCCCCATGTTGATGATTAATAGATCTAGTATGTTTGATCCTCTAGTTGGAGTGCACACTATCTGGTCCAGGGTGTTCATGTTGATAAAGTCCAGGAAGTGTTGTGCTTGAGAGTTAGAGGCAGTGTACATTTCCCAGTCTATAGATAAATAGATAAAATCTTCCATGAATATGGTATCTGGTTGGATGGTGAGCGGGTGAGCACCTCTATTAGGTCTAGGTAAGAGCCATGAGCTGTGTGTGTCATACAGGGTGACCTGTAGCTGACGACAATATGGTAAAGAACCTTATCTATAGAGACCTGGACATGTATAAACTCCAGGTCATCATCCTATTTAACCAAGATGGAGTTGTATTTGCTGCTAATGTAGATTGAGACACCTCCACCTTTAGCTATTGTCTCTGCTTTTGGTGGTCTAAATGTATAGAAGACACTGAAGTTGTGTCCTGCCAGAATAATTTCTATGGCTTTTGACCAAGTCTCCATAACAGCACAGATGCTCACTCCCTCTGGAGTGATGAGAGATTGTAGGGAGTGAAATTTCCTGTTTAGCTTCCTAAAATTGAGAAGTAACACTTTTTTTGGCTATGTTGGTAGATTTGTCATTTGTGTCATTGCCTAAAAAGGCTTTAACAGGGTGGATAAAGTATTATCGAATATCCAAAAGCCCAGAGGGGACAAATGCAGACCATCCTTAGCAAAGCAATGTGGCCTGTTAACCAAGTCCTCCTACGCTGATAGATATTAGATCTCCCTGGAGTGGCACCAGAAACAAAGACAAGTATTAAAATCACTCATTTTTGTTCATACTGTGGCATCATCCTTAGTGAAGGTAGAATGATGCTCAATGCAAGGCATGTACCTGTCTGTGACACATATTCAGAGAGATCTTAAATGTCTCTTTTCATATAGTCCAGTGAGGTATGTCTCAGGTCATTTATACCCACGTGAACTGTGATAGAATCTTATTGGTACCTGTGATGCAGTGAGTTTAGTGTACACATGATATTGTGGATCCTAGCTAGAGCTAGGCAACTAACCATTATCTTCTCATTGTCCCGACTGGTGAGAGGGGTATCTCTGTGTCATGTAATAGAATTACCTATGACAAGAGTACTAGGTAAAGTGTTTGCTTGTCTTATGGGGCATTGCATTTGAGGGAGCATTGTGTGTAGACATGTGTTATGCTAGGTTTTGTTCTTGGTAAGTGCTTTAGTAATTGCTGAGGATAGGTGTTTCTGTTTGATTCCTTAGCAGGTGTTTGAGGTTTTGGAAGATTTCTTTTAAATGCTTCAGCATAAGAAGGAATGTGTGTGAGTGTGTGAGGGTGAGCAGTATGTGTGAAGAATGTAGAGTGTATATATATATATATATATATATATATATATATATATATATATATATATATATACATCTCTCCCATACTGTGTTAGTTTCTTTAAGGGTTAAAAGGTTGTCTGAGTGCACAAAACAATTAATAGTAGGGTTGGACTATTATGGTGTAGGACTTGGTTTTTCAGAGGTCATCTGAGTGGTTTCCAGAGTTAAGGCTAGATGTTAGAAAATGATATGATCTGGTATTAGTACTGCTTGATATGCTAACTAACTGCCCTAAGCTTAGCTTCACACAAAGCCTTTTTGTGTTATAAGTTAAAAGACCCAAATACTATCTTTATAGGTGAATTTTACAAACTGAGCATCTGTTACTATACAAGGCACAGCTAACCACACTTTTGTTTGAGGAGGAGTGCACAAATGTGCCTAATTTATAACATTCAGAAAAAAATTGAAAACTAACTCCTCTGCCATCTGGCCAATAAGTGACTACACTTTGAGCTCCTTAGAGTTCTTCCCAACTCAGAGAGGCTGGGTCCCTGAAAAATCCTCTGCCAGCAGAATTGCAGGCCCAGTCTTCTTAATGCAAAAACATATTTTAATTAGCCAAAAGAGAAAGGTATCAAAACAAGTCAAATAACTAGCTGCATAAAGTAATTCTCAGTTTAAGCCTTCCTGTGTGTCTTCCAACTCAGTCAGACCAGGTTACCTTTCTACTCCAACTAGAATTTCAGTTCTAGTCTTCTTAATGTAAAAATACAATTTATTTATCCTAAAGTGAAAAGGTATCAGAAACAAATCAAACAGCTATCTACAACAAGTAATTATCTCCAAGTACCAGTGCTCCTGCTGAGAGAAGAACAGCACCTGGTAAAGAAAGAGGTGTACACACCCCTCACAAATGAATCACTTCTCATGGTACTACACCCCATACCTCTCAAGTGTCCACCATTTGCTGGAAAATGCAGACTACTATGCTTAAATAACAGGGCACCACACAATTCAACATGGTTCCTTTAAATTATATGTTTTTTTTTCAGTTTAACCTATGACCTACAGTGTCATAAGATTGTCACTGTAATGTTATTATGGCTCCTGTATGAGAAAGACTACAAGTAGCTGCAAGCTGGCAGGCCACACAGAAAGATAAAAAAGATGAAAAATAGTAGTCATCAGATTGTCAGTGACTTCACTGACTTTCTTGCTGGCAGCTGAACTGCACACACTGAGTATCACACAGACAGAGACAGAGTAGAGAAATGGAAGACTTGCCTAAGTTCTGCTATAATGTTTATTTCAGAGAATGATGTAGGTCTGTCATTGCTTCAAGTATCCTCATTTGTTTCCTTTTAAGCAATTATCTTACTATTTGTGCTTTCTGTCAACAAAGTAGCTGAAGCAAGAAAGCTGCTGAATTGTATTCCATTCAATGTTATAAGTACTGAAAAGGCTGCATTTCATGTTTCAGACAATCATAAGCTTTACTTCAATGCACAATTATTTTTTTTCTCTAATTTCTCAACTAAATTATGGAAAACATATCAGATTTAAATGGGTCTATAGTATATCCTCAAATGCTTAAAAAAGCGAACGCTGATTGATCGAACTTATTTTCGCAAAACTGCAAAATATCGAAGCAGCAGAAATTCAAATTGTTTCTTAGGGAAAGAATTTGGTTGTCCGTTTCTGTTGCTTTGCTATTTTCAGTGTTATGGTGGAAAGTTACCGGTCAGATTCAGGTAAGTGTGCGATTGTGTGGATGTGAGTGTTTGGGTGATTTAGGTAATTTAGGGTTAGGACTCGGGTTAGGTGTGTGTACGATTGAATGGACATGAGGGTTAGGGTGGATTTAAGTGAGTTAGGGTTAGGGAGCGGGTGAGGTGAGTGTGCGATAGTGATGGACCTTAGGGTTAGGGTTTGGGTTAAGGTAAGTGGGTAGTTAGTGGTGTGTGCATAGTTTAGTGTAGGGTTAGGTGTCAGATTTTAGGTGTATGTGTGTGGATTTCTGTTTGTTTGGTGTGCTTGTGTTGTGTGTATGTGTTTTGGATCAGCGATTTTTTTTCCCTGGGAACAAAATCGCTGATCTGACAGTTCGAGATTGTAAGCTTTCGCTTAAATTAGGTCGATCAATCAGCATTCACTTTTTTAAGCGTTCGATGATATAATATAGACCTGATTTAGCGTCTATATTATATCCTCGAACGCTTAAAAAAGCGAACGCTGATTGATTGAACTTATTTTTGCGAAACTGCAAAATATCGAAGCAGCAGAAACTCAAATTTTTTCCTAGGGAAAGAATTTGGTTGTCCGTTTCTGTTGCTTCGGTATTTTCAGTGTTATGGTGAAAAGTTATAGGTCGGATTCAGGTAAGTGTGCGATTGTGTGGATGTGAGTGTTAGGGTGATTTAGGTGAGTTAGGGTTAGGGCTAGGGTTAGGTGTGTGTGCGATTGAGTGGACATGAGGGTTTGGGCAGATTTAAGTGAGTTAGGGTTAGGGAGTGGGTGAGGTGAGTGTGCGATAGTGACGAAACTTAGGGTTATGGTTTGGGTTAAGGTAAGTGAGTAGTTAGTGGTGTGTGCATAGTTTAGTGTAGGGTTAGGTATCAGATTTTAGGTGTATGTGTGTGGATTTCTGTTTGTTTGGTGTGCTTGTGTTGTGTGTATGTGTTTTGGATCAGCGATTTTTTTCCCTGGGAAAAATATCGCTGATCTGACAGTTCGAGATTCTAAGCTTTCGCTTAAATTAGGTTGATCAATCAGCATTCGCTTTTTTAAGCGTTCGATGATATAATATAGACCCGATTTAAATATATAACTTTGCCATAATGGCGAAAAAATGCCTTAACAACCTTAGTATTTAGAAAAAATTTATAATATTCATCCCATGCTAAAGTGCTTCTTTTTACTTATGTGGTGCTATTGTTTTTGGTACATTTCTTTACTGAGTTTTTAAACAAACAGATGCAAATGAACCAAAGTATTTAGTCAACATCTGCTTAAAATTCAAAACAACAAACAAAGAAAAAACAATAACTATTTACAATGTTGTCTATGAAGTATATGTCTTTCGGCTTTTCCTGGTAAGGGGTCGCCACAGTGGAACTCCTGTCTGCTAATGATTGGCAGTGGATTTTTAAGCTATACTGTTGAGTGTGATATACATACAGATATATAGGTAACATATACAAATATATAATTTATAGAATGGCAGAGACAGGGGGGAGAGAGAGAAAGACAGACAGACAGAGAGAGAGAGACGGAAAGAGACCCTAAAAGGCATAGAGTGATGTACTGCAGCAGCCACACGTACACCAATTTTAACCAGTGGCATGTGCAAATACTATGGTGAGGCCCTTTGTGTAATAGCAGGTAGGGAGGGGTTGTAATCTTACATCAGTCACCATGTGTGTGTGTGTGTGTGTGTGTGTGTGTGTGTGTGTGTGCGTTTATAATTATATTCCCTCTGTGTCTGTGTGTATTTTCTGCCTATGTGTGTGCAATGCCAATACATTTTGAGGCCTGTTCCAGCCTGTTAGTCCCCCATTGCCCTACTTTACAGGGCCTGCTGATGTCAACCACTTTAGATGCACTATTGGACACTCTCCGGGCATATAAGCTCCATGGCACACAATAAGTATGTAGCACTATAGTACATACAATTAGATAGGTGTGTGTGGGGGGGCTGTCCTCTGTGTGTGTGTGTGTGTGTGTGTGTGTGTGTGTGTGTGTGTGTGTGTGTGTGTGTGTGTGTGTGTGTGTAATGCATATCTCCTGTGGCTGTCCTTTGTGTGGGTGTGTTGGTTATACCATTTTTAGGCCTGTTCCACCCTGTTGACTCCCCCCATTGCATTACTTTATAGGGCCTGTTGATGTCATCCATCTTACATGCACTGTTTAACACTCTGCAGCCCATACCTCTTAACTGTATAGAGTTTTGCAGAATGTCCAGGTGTTTGCCTCATATATTTGGTCTGTGTCTCATAGAATTATGGTTTCCTGGCAAATCATTGAGAGTTGAAGTCAGAAAATTATGACAGCCATTTGAGTTTTAGACTTCATACCCTTCACAAAAGTAATGCTAATATGAAACCTGTCACTCCATCTGTTATCTAAGGTTGTTAGAGCAATATGTAAAAAGTGTACCTAGTTTTGGGCCTGTATCCCCCCATTATTGAAGGCTTTGTTCACATTTATTGCTCTAAGAGGTATGCCCCAGGCATATAAGCTCTGTGGTTCACGCAATAAGGACATAGCACAGTAGTACATACAACTAAATAGGTAGGGGTTCTAATCCCAATACTGGTAACTGTGTGAGTGTCTGTGTATGCATATCTCCTGTAGCAGCGTGGCTGTCTTGCCTGTGTGTGTGTGCAACAGTTATACCATTTTGTGTGTCGGTGCCACCCTGTTATCTCTATCATCATCAACCTATTCAGGGCTTACAGATGTCATCCACCTTAGATACAGAGTTAGACATTTTCAAACACAATAGCACTGTGGTACATGTAAAACGTATGGTGGACTATAGTGTACATAACTAGATAGATGTTCTAATCTCAAAACTGGCAACTGTCTGTGCATGTGTGCTGGAATGCATGTCCACCTGCAACAGTGTGTGTGTGTGCGTGTGTGTGTGTGTGTGTGTGTGTGTGTGTGTGTGTGTGTGTGTGTGTGTGTGTGTGAGTGTGTGACATGGTTATACTATTTTAAGGGCCTGTTAACCCCCCAGTGGTAATCCTTACAGCACCTTCAGATGTCAACCACCCGAATGGTATTGGCAGACACTGCAAAACTGTATAAGCTCTGTGGTGCATGCACTATGTATATAGCGCTATCATATGTAAAACTAGGCAGGTAGGGGTTCTACTATCAACAAGGGAAGTTTGAGAGTGAGTGTGTGTGTGTGTGTGTGTGTGTGTGTGTGTGTGTGTGTGTGTGTGTGTGTGTGTGTTTGTGTGCACATATGTCTATCCCCTTGCAGCAGTGTGACTGTGTTAGGGCCACAAACATACCTCTTGACCCCTTAGAGAAAGACATCTGGATAAAGCCATAAAGAAAAGTGGGACACAGCCCAACTATTAGGGTTAATCTTAAAATATTGCTGTGACAAACATAAAAAGTAGATAGCATAACAGGTTTTGCATTTGCATGCATTTTATGAAGGTTAAGAAGTCTAACAGGAAAATATCTGTCATTATTGTGTAACATCAGTCTTTAATGTTTTCACACTACTTTGGCAGAAAACCACAATGTTATGACAAATGGAACAAAAATATGTGGCAAACATCAGGACATTCTACAGAAATCTGTAGAGGTGAGAGGTATGACCACCACCTGTCCCACCCTGCAGGTTGCAGTCCATGTTTAGCCAGGTGTGACCTGTGACAACAACTCAAACAATACAGAGGTCCCCAGAGTGTAGGGCAACAAACATTTCCTAAAGTTGTCTACTACTTGCATAAAGCAGTTATTTCACATCAGAAGCACCTTAATGTTATGATAAATCTCATAACCTATGGTAATGTGACAGAAAGAAGCTGTCATATTAGCAAACCAAAGAAAGTCCTGTCTGTTGCACTTGCCATGGGTATGAAAGTTCTGCCAACTGTCATGATACTACAAGACGTGTTCCACATTCCACATTTGATAAGGAGGCAACCCTACTCTGTGTTGCTGATGTGTGTGCAATATGTAAACATGTGTAGTCCATGTGAGTAGCTGCCATGCCGAATGACTCTGTGAGTAGCTGCTGCCCCCAATGACTCACATGTATCTAGCCATGAATGCTAACTGCCACCACCCACATATGTAGGTACCACCTAAGGCTGTGGCCGCTGTAAGTAGTGTGTTGTCTGTCATTCACCCACAAATTGATGTTAACACACTGCAATGGGGTCATACAGTAGGTATGGAATGTTGCCAAGTTCTTGGCCTCAAGATGAATGCAGAAAACAAAACCATCATACCATATGGTGAGGACATGGTCCCACTATTTCCCACAATAACAGCAACTTCATAAATACACAAACTGCACTGACAGACCTGGGTACTCAGGTTGATAACACTGTTGCATTCGGCCATCAAGTAGTGAGAATGGTCAGAAAAGCATTGGATGTGGTTCACCACATAGGTAAAGGGACTACATCCAGACAAAAGGTGGACATTACCTCTGTGTAGTCCTCAGTCAGTACATCAATACATTATCGCCATAGCTAGTCTGGTATATAGCTAAGTAGACATCTGCAGCAACGGGAAAGGCTATGTTAACACCCAGAAAGATTATCTATGGCCTTCTACACCTGTTCCATGTAGACAGCCTTGAATCAGTAGTGCCCTACTTAGTATTGGGCAGGTTGTCCACAGGTGGGCTGTGGCATGCATAGATGGCAATGTTATGCTCAGCCCTTCAGCAGCTGCCTCATATATGTGAGTCATATTCTGTGCTTTTTACCAGTATGACAGGCCTGAATCAAATATGCAACAACAAAAAAACCTGCTGGAGAGACAGGTTTGTCTCCCAGACGCTGCCCTGTCTTAAGACTGCACTTCCCATACATGTCAAATAAAGCACCATGCAGACCCTCATCAAGTGCATCTGTGATGAGTGGATGGAAAACCAAAAATCTGTCCCAGGGGTCCAACTTGTGTCCAACAATGCCAGGGGCAACAGGTGCTGATTGATGATTCTGTTGGGGATAAAGTAATGGCTAGACTTGTAAGGGACCCAGAGCCAGTACTCTAGTAACCTTCTATGGACCTATGAACTTGCGATCCTACAGAACTCCCAGGTGACATGTATCAAGGGTAACATGCTGTGCCAAAGGATATGCATGCAAGATTATGCTGTCTGCCCCCATTAACCCTCACACACTGTTCCATACATGCACACCTAGGTAAACATGCACATATAGAGCCATACCTTGGCAAGGAAAAAGTCTCTGCATTGCCACTACGCCATCATGAGCTTCTGTAATGGCAGCATGTCACCATGACTTAGATACACAGACACCTGGAACAGAAACAGAATAAGGTCTGTCAGACAACATCATTCAGCAGTACTAAAAGCAATAAAGCATCATGGCACAAAGGTACATTCACTTTGATGTATACTCATGACAATTTCCAGTAGACAGCACCTTACAGGTCATAACACTACTGCACTAGAAACTGCCATTAACTGTACTGTACTCACCCTGTGCATCACACCCATATTAACATGTTCCTGCGTCGATGGTATGGATAACAGGGGTGTGGCACAGGTATCATCACATGCACAGGGTGTGGTGTGGGGTTGCCAAAGGCCTAGGCTGTGCCATACAATTGACATCATGCGTGTGTGTGCCTGGAGGGGTGCTGGTCAGCTGGGACTTGGAGAGGAGCTGTTTGTGTCTGTTGGTGACCTGCATGTGACAGTGCTGTGTGAATAAGGTCTGCTGATACCCCCCGCACACACACACACACACACACACACACACACACACACACACACACACACACACACACACAGGTGAGGTACCACAAAGGCATTATACAGACCGCACCTTCTGACTGATGCCATGCACAACACACAATCAGACAACAATAGACACACTCTGTACAGGCCCTCAACAAAATGCAGTACAGCTACATCCAATTAATGTTGCTATTACTATACACCTGTGAGATATGTGACAAGTCAGGCTATGTAATGGACCCTTACCTAAAACACAGTGCACCCGTTTGCACAATAGTAATACACCCCTGTATAGCAGACAGGCTACACCTTTACAAAAATACATGCTAATATTTTTCAGCTACTGCAAGTATATTACTGTGCTTACTGATGTGATGCACTGCAGTGAAACCCACCACAAGTGAACATGCATGTATTGCAATATGGCTAAGCTTAACAGTAGTGTCCATGGCAAACTGGCTGCCCTTAACATTCCTAGGGTATAGATGAGCCATAACAAGACTGTTCCACACTCACTGGCTACAGGATGATGGTCCCTAGCCATATCAGAGGTACCTGTGGATTTGAGGGGGAGATGTCTTGTCAGTAGACACACATGTGGCATTGGTACAGGATAATATGTGCATTTATCAACGTGTACAGTACACACTTTGATACTACCCAAATTGCTGACATTCACAATATGTGTGCACATGTGTACATTACAAAACCCCACCCACAAATGCAGATTGACCTGACATATGTGTACAGATATGCAGAGGCTGCCACTATGAATGCTACAGTATTAATGTAATGACCACTGGAGGCTTACCTGGATGCTTCTTGGCTGTGGAATCTGTGCCACCCACCTCCATGACATATGTTGTGATAGTTTCTTGTGAACTGGTGGCTGAATCCATGTTTGCCAGGAACTCCTCTGTGGCTGAGAGTTGGAGTTGTGTAGCAGGCCCTCCCCTGGTGCCAGCATGGTCCCTGGCCACAGCTGTGGCCCTTTGCCATGCATGATTTATTATATCTGTAGCACGGTGCTGGACTTGTTTATAGCTCCTGTCCAGGTGGCCCATGTCATTCACCATTGCTATGAGGTCTGCCCAAAGTGAAGAGTGTTCTTGCTGGTTATGGCAAGTCCATGTCAACAGCACCTGGTGAAGGAGTCTCAGGGCATCAATAATGGCAGCAGTCTCAGCTTCTGAGAAAGGTGGATTGTGACATCTATACATCCCACCTGACAGACATGAAGAGGGGAACACATCACAGGACCGCATACATTGCTCACCACAATGTACAGACCCTGCTCATCCACAATTGCCACCACTATCGACTGGTAACTCCCACATCATACCCCACCATCTGTCACCACAGTATGCATGTGGCTATCAGCTAGCAATACATCATGCATTGCCCCTGATCCTGATGTTTCATGCTACTTGCGGCATGTGCTATGAGGTGTTCAAATGCATTTACCTGTTTCACCTATTACTGCTTGTTTATAGCCTGTCTACATTGTATGCAGTGGTGTCAGCCTCATACTGTTGTATTAAGCACCTGGGCTCTAGGCCAACCCCTCAGGTCTCCCTGACCTTCCTACCTCAGATTCTGGACTACATGGCTGGACAATGTCCTACAGTTCCCCTGCCAGTGTGGTTGATATGGGTGTCCTGGCACAGTGTAGCACCTGCCTCATGTAAACGGATGGACAACCATCTACAAACACCACCAAGGAACATACAGTGTGAGAGATGCAGTAACAGTAGGAACCTGCAGTCTATAATCCCTCCCTGTCAAGACCACATATCTGTCCCCAAACAGGTTCTTAGCACAATCTGTACACCTCACACACCACTCACAGCTACACAACACACACACACATATGCAGTGGACCTCAACATACACATCCACAAACAAAGGAGACCTCAGAGGCAAAGCAACACGTGAATCCCACAGCCGTACATGGCACACACCACACATGGACACACACCCGTGTCCCTCAAAAATGCAGACGTCAGCACATGTCAAACATGTTACACATAGGAGACTCCATTGTGAGACACAGTGATGTGCCTCTCACCTGGTCACATTTACTTGTGTGTCAGGTGACAGACTCCACCATATCACATACGCACTGCTGTCTCTCACCATCAGGTGCTGTCATGAGTCTGTTATAGTCCATGTTGGCTTGCCTGATCTCAGATTATGGCCCTGGACTATATGCAGTGAGACATGAGTGAGCACACTGATAATGTGTACCAGGTAGGTATGTCCCTAGCCTTATGCAGCATTCTGCTGTCACCCAGACTGATGCTGCAATACATTCAGGACATGATTGACCTTAACATGTGGCCTTTTATCCTGTGATATTCCAGGGTGTTCTAGGACCTGTGAGCCTGGGACGCTATGGTCAACAAACCACAATGCTCTGCAACAGATGGTCTCCATCAGTCTCAACTGGCAATGGTTCTCACCACCCCTGTAGTGTCTTTATTAGGAAAGGTGGTGAGGTTATCACTATCAACATACAACTGTCAGAGCTGCACATATTGAAGGTCATGCTGCTAAACCCTAGGTGCATACACATGACTCTGCCCTCAATGCAAGTATTCTTAGCCCTGGAAAATGCTGAGATCTGTGCAGTCACACACACATGGTTCAAAGCTGCAGAGAGCACCCCAGCCTTACCTGGTCTACCATCCTATCATACAGTCATATCCCAAAGTGTGGGTGGAAATGGCATGGGACATGTGATTGCAATATATATGAGGCACATACATACCTCCATGCTGTACAGGCAGTAAGATGCACAGGGGACACCACAGGGGGTGTTTGCCATTGCCAAAACACCTATTCAAATCATAGTTAGCTACCAGCCACCAGATATGACCAGAAAGCTCATCCTGCCTATATGGAACTCAACAACTGTATTCTGATTTGGGTCTGTACCCTGAACCTGGGTCACTTGAATGACCCAAACATATATTGGAAGATGTACCCATACCAGCACACACATGGCCAGAGAGCCATCAACAGAGGAATTAAAAACACCTCAATGCAGCTAGGGGCTACCCCCACATGAGATGAGAGTGTATTGCAGTTGATATTATACACCACAAGTTACCACTTCATCATCCCTACAGTGTCATCCTCCATGGCAAAGCAACCATCATGCTATCACGTTTGCAGTCACCATCTCCCACAATACCCATCTAGCTAGGGTCACACATGCATACACCTCCAACATGGAATACAGCCTCCAGGGGGTGGTATACACAGCTTCACAGCCCCAAACCCCCTTTAGGACTGCCACCAATATCCACACATACACACATGTGCTAGATGTGCATTTGTATAGATGCATACAGTCAGGTATACCCAACAGGAATACATCATCCTCTGCAAGGATATGTACACCTTCCTCGTGGACATCTGCAATACATAAGTGTCTATAACAAGGATAACATATTGCTGTCTGAGACAAACTAGCGGCAGGTGCCCATTTACAAGCAATGTCTCATTAGTGTGAACAAGTGAATGGGATCACTCCTGGGACAGTATAACCCACAGAAAACCCAGAGCCCACATTGTCGACATTCACTGCAAACAATCATCTACCATTCTGCACATATATCTGTAACATCACAGGAAGCACCTGCATCTGCTCACTTGTGGTGGTCAGCTGCACCAGCTATACCTGTGCTGTAGGTATAGCATACTTGATGCCTGCCAGAGTTCATGTAGACTTCACCCCCTGTACCCCCATTAGTGCATCAGGATGTCCACAGTACCTGCCCCCCTTCTCCTATATGTAGGGAACATGTCACCACTGCCATGTGAAAGTCATGGTATACATCCACCATGGGAGCCTATCATATGACAGGATGCATCCTATATGACCCCAAGTATAACCTTGCAACAACATAAGCCACTGTATTCAAAGGAGGCCTGACTACCACCTTTGTCTCAGCCGTGTGAAGGACAACCAATGTCACCCCTTTACACTAAGGTGGTGCATCCACCAATCTATCACATTGTACACCCATCAGCCTAACTTGTCTGTTCTGCAAGACCATAGCACAGTTTATAGTGCAGCTCAGTAACAGGGTCACTGGCAACCTCCACACACTCCATCATGCACAGTTAGGCTTTGTCAAGGAAGCGATCATGTCTGTTACACTCGGTTGATCTCTTTGACACAGTCACCAAAGCCATGGACAGGGGGTGACAGTGCACACTGCCTACCTTGACCTGGAGAAAGTCTTTGACAGTATAACCCACCTGGGTTATACTGTAAATAGTGTGGGAATAAATAGCCAGGGAATTGTTATGGCTAGGCTTGTATAGGTCCTAGGGCTGATAGCCTAGTACCAACCTATGAACCTATGGCCATAATAGATATTCACTCCCAAGTATGCATCACACCATATGTTACAATAGGGGTAGCACACTGGCACACTGACATGACCCAAGTAAAATACATAAAGGAATCCACACCAAGCGGTTGACCCATAACTAGTGGTATAACCTGTTGTACTGTGTTTGGGCCTCTGTTATATGTGATGCACACATCTTTGGTGCAGGGCACAGCCATTGGCCTATGGCCGACCATGTCTGCAGATGACTGCATGTGTGTGTTGTCACTGCATTCCCTAGTGATGTGGACATCTGCCTAGAAGGGTCTCATGCAGATACATGACTGGTGCCAGAAAGATGGCCTCAGGCCGCATACCAGGACATGCAGTGTCAACCCCTTTACGAAGAGTGACATCCCCACATATTATCACAGTACTAACAACATCCTAGGCACACAATCAGTCGTGGGTGATCTGTGCACACAGGTCAATGGCAACATGACATTTCACCAGCATGTTGCTTCTGTTCTATGGTAAACCTTCTACATGGCCCACCTCATACCTATGGGAGTGTCATCCAGGGACATAGGTTCATAGATTAGTACTAGGCTACCTACCCTTGCAAGCCATTTTAAACCTAGTCAATTATCCCCTGTGAGACTCAAACTCTGCAACTTGTGTTTGTAAGGCAAACACCTGAACCATTAGTCCACCCTCTCAACCCCCTGTTAGGACATGGGGTCCTAACATCCCTGTATTTACCACAATAAGGCACATTATTGTGTAAAATGCCCAGTTCATCATTTACCTTACACAGCACATGCAGCATCAGGGGACATCACACAGTGGATCCCCACCAGGGAGTACCAGGGCCTCAAACATCTACCATACACAGATAGGCTATAAACCCAACCTTCTACCCAGCTTCATAAATACTTCTCAGAGGTGACCTCTGTCTGGCATGTAAGACAAACACAGACTCCACATTGTTGGGACTTCTGCACAAGTTCAACTTAAGCTCCACTCTATTAACACACACATGGCCTCAACCTGGTGGCATGTGACATCAACTGGTCTTCTTGGTGGCTCAGATGTGTGTCCCACACATTCACCCTGCTGTGAAATGGTCACCCTATCCACATCAGGCAGGGTAGCTATTTACAACAGACAGAAACCAAAGTAAGACAGACTAGTGAAAAACAAAAAGACAGCTTGGAAACACCAAAACAAATTCTCTCTCAGTTTAATTCTCTTTCAGTTTAATGAAGCACTTTTCATCTTGCACATGTGGCAAGACTTCATCAGAAACTGAACAAACTTCAACACAAGCAATATATAAACACCCTTTTTGTCACATGACACTTCTAATTAAAATCTTGTGTCTTAAAGGCACATCCACATTATTGCTACTTAAAAAACATTTTTTAAAAACAAATATGACTGACAATATTTTAGAACATCTCAACCCTTCCCTTCCTTCAGAATTTTTACCTGTAATGGTGATAGAAATATATATACAAACATACATATACTAACAATACTACAGAGCCTGGATAACTGGATGGTTAACTGCACATCCATCCTTGGGATACCACTTGTGTCCCTGTTGGACTGGAGCATCAGGTGCTGCCTTGCATACACATGGGCTAACACATAGGCACCGGAAGCTGTTTAAGACTAGGGGGGAGGAGGGTGAGAGGGGCACTTAGTGATCTAAAAAGGCCAATTTTTTATAACTATTTACTACCACAACATAGGTTCACATGGAGGACATTTTAAGCTAAGCCAATTCTCTTTTGCTGCTTGAATTAACATTTACTGATTGGTCTTACCTATCCCATGGCTGATAATTGTATATTAGCCCTAGTGAAAATAACTGTGATCATACCATAGCTAATTTGAGGGGACCCTTGTAAGGGATGCAGCATTTAGGAACTGCCTCTATCCATTACTGGCATGAGGGGCAATCCTGGAGTACATTTTCTATTTGGTCTATATTATAACCTCGAAGGTTTAATACTTTGAATACATAAAGATCAAACTTTATGCATCGAAGTATTAAACCATCGAATGGTTATAAAAAAATTACTAAAACAAAAAAATTAAACTAAAGCATTTATGCAGGGGGCAAGCCCCCCTGCACCCCCCACACCCTCCGCTACTTAAATATACCAACTCCGAGATCGCACAACATTGAAGTAAACAGAAATCTCCCCTTACAGAGATTTCCATTTAAACATTCAATATTGTGCACTTTTGGTAATCTCATGTCGACAATATCGTGTTCGATATTGTTAGACTTCGAGATTCTGATATAGACCCTTTTCTATTACCTATTCTGAGATCCAAGTTGCATTTGAATATGGATGGATGAGCTTTGTTTTATTTGTATGGATAGTCTGTTCTGGAACAGTGGTAGCCTCTGTGATATATATCCATTTCTCCACAACATTCAGTTTAGATACCTGGACTGAGTATTTCTGATGCCATTTGACTTGCTGTTGTTCAGTAGGTCCATCTGTAATAGGTCAGAGGATGCCTTGTATGCCAGATATGTCACCTCTAAGCACGCTGTAGGATATTGACTATAGTAATAAATCTTTGAAGTGGTTCATGCAAGACCTATTGTTTAGGACTTCTATCCTTTTAGTAAGGTATCTCTGAAGGAATTCCAGTTGTTGCATGGGGCTGGACAGATACATGCCAAAGTGGGCATTAAACAAAATGATTGACCTAATGAGAGCTTTGTAAAGGGGGACAACAACATCTCTAGAGCTAGTCACAATCAATTTGTTTATAAACTGTGCAATATAGAAAGGCTTTGTTATGACTCTGGGCACATGCTGGTCAAAAGGTAGGTCACTATACACACAAGTTCCCAAATGCCAAACAATTGGGTCATTTCTCAGAGGGAATTGTCATAATTTTGACACCAGTTATTATTTGGGACAAACCTTCCTGCATGATGGTTAAGTCATTTGGGGATTCAATAACTGCTCCTAGCTTGCAGTCATGTCAAACTTAGCTGGCTACTTAAATAAACAAATGGGGCACCAGCTACTTAAATAAAAAGGGCACCAGCTACTTAAATAAATAAATGGGGCATCAGCTACTTAAATTAGCATATAGAACACCAGATACTTATATAAACAAATGGAGTACCAGCTACTTAAACGGGGCACCAGCTACTTAAATAAACAAATGGAGCACCAGCTACTTAAATAAATGAATAGAGCCACAGCTACTTAAATGGGCATCAGCTACTTAAATAAGCAAATGGAGCACCAGCTACTTAAATAAATAAATGGAGCACCAGCTTCTGCATTACATAAACAGAGCCCACCAGCCACTGAATAAATTATAAATGGAGCACACCAGCTACTGAATAAATAAACAGAACACACCAGCTACTGAATAAATAAACGGAGCACACAGCCTTGGGGGAAACACAAAAATAAACCTTTCCTTACTGTGGATGATCTGCCATCAGGCTTGATGTGATGAAGTAGTTGCTGCTGTGCACTTTTGTGTTTAAATAATGTGCGATGCACACATGAGTCCTTACAGGTCTTGCAGCTGTAACAGTGGGGGGAGCTCCCTCCCCCTCATCCTATGGTTCCGGCACCTATGGGCTAACATCTGGGCTAGGCTTATAGGGGCTCAGGGCCCATAGCCTAGTTACCTCATATGGGCCTAGGTATAACAGTTATGGTCTGTGTACTGTGACAGACTCTGTTGTTATGTGTCCACACCCATCACTGCTATCGATTGTGGCATGTCCCCTATGGGCAACGTTACAGTACCATGTTATACAGCCAACATCCGACAAATATGTGAGTGGTATTACAAGTGCATGTGGACATTCCAGCAACATCTGTGGTACACAATAACTGAGAGCAGTGCATATATGGTGTAGGGTTTCCTCCTCGTAGGTTTCTAACATCTGCAGTATCCAGATGTTTGCAGAATGTGTACATGTGCCTGATATATGTGGACCCCATGCCAGACAAATGTGGATGTCTGGAAACCAGTTGGACAATAGGTAATGGGTGCCTCCAGGAGTGAGGAATGTGTCTGTGACATGCCAGACCCCTCGGAACACAGTAATGGTACATTAATATCTGGTACTGTATTCATTCCCTGACATTGTATGGTCAATATGTACACACTGTTGCTGAGGCAGAGCCTGTGTCCCCCCACTACTACTGCCTATAACCTGCTGTCCTGTGCAGGAGGTCACCAGGTATGCTAGCCATGGCTGTCAGGCAATGATATATAGATGTGGAGTACAGAGTGAGCTAGCCAGAGTACATCAGGAACAGTTAGAGACATCTGGGTAAGTTTTGAACTAACCCTGTATGCCATTCACAGACCAAGAGGGGCTCAAGACACTACATGATGTGATATGCCAGCTGTATCCACCAGTAGTTACTGTCACTACTGTACAACAGACAATCCAGTAGCATTTTTTACTTGGGCTGACCACTGCTGGGGGGACTCAGGAGCCAGAGATGCAATCTATGTCACTGCAGACAGAGCCAAAATGCAAGACTGTAGGTGCTGGACAGCAGACTAAAAGCAACATTTCATTCCAAGATATGTTGTTGAGACCTACTGTTGACATTCCTATTTCCCATGACTGCATCCCCCCATCTGTATTACATTACATTACATGGTTAACTCTATGACATACCTGGTATAGTGCTGTACTCCTTTGTGAGTAGAAATCCAGTGGTATTATTCCTTGGAAATCGCAGTTTGTCTTCATGAAGAAAGCCACAGACCTCTTTACCATAGCCAGCAACTTGCCTTTTGTAGGTAATGCTCATGAGCAGGTGATTGCCTGTGTACTAGTCTGTGACTCACAATTGCTGATAGCATGCAAAACAGCTGGGTTACATTGCCATTAGCCAATGGCATGGGAACACAGTGCTATAATTAAGACATTCATGTAGGCCTTGGCCTTTTTCCTGGCCTGTGAGGAGGACATTATCGAGTTGTGGGAGCTACAGTATCACAGAGGGTAGGTAGAAATACTGTTCATTGTTTGGATTGATGTGGTATGTCCACAGTTTTGCATGCTATGTTTGGCCATTGTTAACAGACTTTCTGATTCTGTGGCAGGATACTGTTTACCAATGTGTGTTGGGGTCAGTAAAGAGACAGGCAGATGAGTGTCATACATCATTTTTATGTGAATGTGCATGCTGCTGCAGTTGATGCTGGTCTATCAGCTGTGTATGTTTTTAGGGGGAGACTGTGACAAATGTCCCTGTCTCCTGAACATTCCCCCAACCCTTTATGTACGGGAACTGTGAGGATGCCCTGTTCTATGTGTTTGGAAGGTATGGTGGATCTGTAGCAGGTAGCTGAACATACTGCTGCAAGTGTAGCAGGCCAGAGCTACTGCATTCTGGCAAGGAGTCATACTGGATATTGTGAAGACATTGGGGGACAGCAAGCTGTATATGTCAGTGAGCGAGCAGTGTCAGTTCTTGTGTCACAGCATGGCCAGGGTGAGGGTACCCATAGCAGTCCAGGTGAGGCATGTGCCTCTTGTACATATGTTAAGAAGTAGTACCATCCAGAGAGTGGTAGGGGACATTTAGGACATGTATTCATATTTGTGATATGTGTCTCACCCTCCAGATCTTTGACATGCTACTGTGGATGGCAGTGACTGTGGTAGCAGCAACCAGTTCTGCTGGACATTGCAGGACTCAGTTATTTCTATGTTGAACTGACAAGCATATAGTTGTCGTGCAACAGACTGGAATGTGGGCCTGAACTGTGAGTATCCAGATGTCAGACATGCTAGGAATGTAACAGACAGAGCTACTGAGTCATTATTATGGGAGGTGTAGTTGCAAGACATATGTGCATGCATACAGTGTGTTACTCAGGATTGGCATGAATACATGTATTTGGATGGCTATGACATGTGACACTGATCTGTCTGTTATGCTTTTGTAAAATCAGTATGCATTGCCTTACCAGTACTTCAGCACACAGAATACCTTTGATGACAACCATGCCAAAAGTAGGTGACATAACTGTGGACATTCTGCAGCAGTCTGTTCAGTTCTCAGCTCTACCTGATATCGTAGGCCTCCCGTCAATCCATCAACATGTCTTTGGCTGTGTACTAGTCCTGTGTCTGCATCACAGGCCCAAGTACACTGTCATTTATCACATTATATGTAGAACTAGTGTCACTGGTAATCAGGATATTTTTGTAAAAACACCAGCAATTCCCAAGAGCTGAGTTGGCCTAGTGGTATATTGTACTTAACTGTAGTTCAGAGGGTCCTGGGCTCTATATGTGGCAGAGGTATATTTTTTCCTGTTGCATCACTGTACTGCATGATATATTTACAAAAACACCAGTGATTTCCAGAACTGAGTTGGCCTAGTGATGTAATGCATTGAGTTGTAGTTCAGAGGGTCCAGGTGTACACAATTAACCCCTAGTGGATGGGCATATGTGTGATTTGTACAGACCATATCAGGGTGCTGGGATGCCTACCTGGCCTATATACATTTGCAGATGGTATATTTACTGTCTACAGCTACTACTGTCTCATACTTGCCTGCTTCAGCGTACCTACATTCAGGAATGTGTATACCTGAAATGCAAAGGTTAACACAAGACAATCTTGAGGGAAACACATTGTAATACCTTACACATTACTATTCAAGGTTCACATGTTAGTGCAGAACATATATCAAATTGCATTCTGTCTTGTAGAACAGCTGCACATCTGCACTTTAGCATAACAGTTCATTAGCAGTCAAACTTCAGTCACTTCATTGTGTTATTCCCATATTTGGTTTGTAGCACCTGTAAAACTGGATTTCTTCAATAGACCAGAATACAGACAATTGGCAAGAACAAAGCTTTATTGAGATTGACATGATACAGTCATTGGTACACATTTGACAGTCTTTATTGTTCTCCACTTTAAATAATGCATGCATTGAAGGTGTGCTGTTATTGCACAACCTATGCAATACTAACTTTATTTCTTTCACAATTCTGACTGCAGTTGTACTGTATTTCCTGTAGATTATGAATGAATGCCATTCATTCCCTTCACATTTAGAATGCCAGTGTACTTTATTACAAGATCATTAGTATTAATACCATATACATGTGTCATACCTACACATTAATAATGTTATTGCAGTACATTCTGAACAGAATATACTTACTGGCGATTACTAAATGTACTCTTTCTTATTTGTATGACTATAATTGCAAGATATATCTGGACTCACCACACTCTCAGCACATCCTCGGCAGGTGCCCTGTGTGGACATCCAAGTTAAAAGCCCTCTCCTCTGCAGCTGTGGGAAGGGAAACACACCATTATGCATACCTGTCTATCATATATTCATGCTAGAATTTGGTAAACCAATGGTTCCTATACAAACTTCTGCAGCATTGCAGTCCTGAGCGTCTTGGATCCATTGGGCCAAGAGCTCCCCCTTCCTTCACTTCAGGTCCTCATAATGATGACACACCTGCTCACTAGTGCTGGTGATTCCAATTGCATTGATAAAGTCACATGTCAGATGGTCCCAGGCCTCAGACTTGTATTCAGAGCCCTGGTACTGGCCCTTTAGAAGTCTGCACCATGGTTTTTGATGAGGAGCCCAACCATGACCCTAGACTTCAACATGCCCCAGCACTGTACCCGGAAGCACACTCACTCTCCAACTCCAGCCATTGCTCCTGTAGTAATTAAACTCCAACAGGTTCTGGCTGTATTCCCACCTGTGCAGCTTGAATAAAGCTGTTTTCCTGCCCTTTGCCACCATTGGACCATTTTTAAAAATGCTAAGCAAATCTAAGTACCGCGCAAACCCCCTAAGCTGAGATGAGCAGTGCTTAACTTGGCAATGCTTAGCAATGCTTAGTGGTGCACAAACCCACTTAGCTGAGCTGAGGACTGCTTAAACTAGAATTGCTTAGCATTGCCCAAATCAGCTAAGCAGAGCTGTGCATTGCTAAGTACTTCTAAAGCAGGTCCTGTCTGAGCATTGCTTGGCTTAGCAGAACTAGGCTATGGGCAAAACAGAGTTAAAAAAAAAAAGATTCAAAGTGTTTGTTCATTAATGATAATGAATTATTATGTGGATCTATTTTACTTTATATCCCCTAAACATATGTATTTCACTAGGTTATCTGGTAGTGTGACTTTAATGTATTGGACACTTGTGTGTAACTGAGGGTTTAAAACTTGGGACTTCACTGAAAATGGGCTTCTGGTCAAGCTGGACTAACCCAGTTAAAAAATTTGAATGTATACATAAAAAAAAAAAAACCAACAAAAAAAAATTTACAAGACATCCCTATCACATTTAAAATACGGAATGGCTGGTATTCAAAATGTGTACCTACTGCACATGAGGCCATCACACTAACCATTCAGCTACAGAGAATATGGGGATCTGAGCTATATTGTTCTATATAGCTCTCAGTTATGTTTAAGAACTGCTGAGCACCACGCCGTGCTGCCCAAACCCACTCAGCTATGCTTAAACTTGACCTTTTGTATAAAAACTAAAAACATCCTTTTTTTTAGACATGTGGTACATGTTTATTACTAAGTGCCGCACCA
>NC_056747.1:994688817-994763817 GCF_019279795.1 Protopterus annectens
TGATGGAACAGGAAAATCTGAAGGAAAGGCACAAGGACAAGGGCAATTTTTTGGTGGGAGTAGGCCTGATTTGTTTTAAAGAATTGAAGGAAAGGTAAACATAAGGAGAGAGGAGGTGAAGGTATGCACAGCAGGTATACCCATAGCAACAAAGTGCATAACACAAGACAGACAAAAGTTAGAAAAAACAGCAAGGACAAGTAAGTTACACATACATCACTCCACACAACACAGGTAATGGAAAGTTTATAAACAGGGTGGGGATGCATTAATTCCACAATATTCAACGTAAAGCAAACAAACAAACAATTGACTAAGCGCATTCACCTAGCTTAATAGCTGTGCAGGCATCTTCAGCTATTAAGGTAGGTGAAAGTGCTTAGTCAATTGTTTTTTTGTTTGCTTTACGCTGAATATTGTGGAATTAAAGACCATTCTTTTGCTTTGAGCTTTGAGCTATGTTGTTTTTTTGTTTTTTTATTTGTGTGCAGTGAAGGAGAGAGGAGTTTGGTTTCCATGGTGGAGATGCATACCAGCCATGGTGAAATGCAGAAAAACAAATCTACCCATGCACTATCACATTAGCACATGTTGCAAACAGTCATACCTGCATGTATATGACCAATGTGAAATGTGCATTGTGGAGTAATAAATAAGGATCACAGTATTTATTTTATATTTGTTTACCGGGAAAGTCTGACTTGGAACTAAGCCAATTTTCAGTGGAGGCCTGGGGAGAAACACTACAGATGCATGTCTTTGTAATGTGGGAGGAAACTGGAGTACTTGGAGACAACCTACATGAATGCAGGGAGGATATACAGGCTCCGCAAAGAGGGCACTCTGGCTGAGAATCGAACCAGAGAACCTCTTGCTGTGAAGTGACAATGCTACCGCTGCTCCACTGAGCCATCCATTACACTTTGGATAAATAAACACATATCCAAATAGTTCATCAGCAGTGCAGGCATTACTCAAGCCACATCACAGATGAGCAAACGCAGGTCAAGAAATGGTACATAACTCCAGAGGGCAGAATCAAACCTGCAACCATGCATATGAAAGGCAAACAGCCAAGCACAGTGCCAAACAAAAGTCCTGCAGAAGATCAACAAAGGCTGCTACATACACAAGTTGTAGTATACAACCAAATGTGTGTATGTTACACATATATCCATGTCAAAGGCATCACACAGGTGAATATGTGTATGTATGTGTGTCAGTGGCACCAAATGGAATGTACATGAAATCAAGGTCAATACACATACATACACCAATGATGTAATAACATGTTAAAAATATAACAGGATAGAATAATGAATATAGTAGGTTGTGCACATGGATATGAAAGAACTACACTGTTTAATACACAAGTATACTGAGAACAAGGACATATTGCAAGCATTAGCCAGCAATTAGTGTGCACATGTCCCAAATTGTAAAATGCCCATACATTTGGCACATGGTCGTCGTGTCAGATTAATAAATGGCAATGGACAGTAGTTGTAACAAAGGCAAACATACCTGCAATAAATACTAGGGACATTTTAAGGTAGGAGGGAGGTGGACAACATGTGACCACATCATGGCAAAGCAGGAGATGGTAAGTTGACACAATGCAAATACATATTTAAAGCATGCAGGATGCTGTAGAAAACACACAGACATGCATTTAAACAAATGTAAAATGTATGTTATATGGACTACTGATGTCCACAAAACTGGACATGTAAAAAGTACACATATACAGTAATGTGTATTCATGTCACATCAGCATGTATAGGTAAGTAAGTTAAACAGTGCAATCACATACACATATACTGTCATGCAAATGTCAAATAAAGAAATGTGTGTATGTCAACCACATTGCTCATTATAGAGTAGAGGACACCCCTGTGAGCATCATTACAGCCCATCTGCAGTACATCACTGAATGCACACTTGTCAAAGGTACATTTCTGTGTCAGTATGTATCTGACTATGTGCATACACATGTATAATCATCATGTGTACAACTATTTATGGAAAGTGTGCACCAATGTCTCTACATCGTGGATGTGGAAATGCTACATGCAACAAACATATTGTAATGTACTTTGAAAGAATGCGCAGTTTGTAACCTTGTGTGCAGATGAACATTACCTTGCTGTTTGATGCAGTCAGATAAAGAGGACTGTAGAGAGACAGGCTATACCTCTATATGATCCCACATGGCATCAATATTGCCAAAACATGACAAAATACCACATCATGAGAGTGGGACATCATAACAACTGTCATCCAAAACCATGTGGAATGACATGTCTGTATATTGCATATGCATGATATGGCAAAACAGACATCCAAGGCATATGACACTGTTAGTGTTGAACTATGGACAGTATAAGTTGTCTGTCAGTCATTGCAACAATACACATGTTTACAGGCTGCCTCTGGCATAACTATCAATAGGTTAAGTATCACAATGCATGGACAGGTGAATGTGCATTGCCAGTGTCATGTGTTAATGTGTGTCATGCACACATTGAAACCAAAGTAAATGTTGCACGATAATAGCACATAAGCATGACAGATACATGCTATGCATGCACAAGAGTGCATATACAGTCCAAGCAATTAAATGTCAATCACCACGTTGGCAACAGAACACAAGTGGAACACACAAACAGTATCTACCAACTGGCAAGACCAGGCTGATATGGACCAGACTCTTGAATGATCTCATGAGCGATCATCCTGAATGAATCCTGCATAGTCCATGCCATCTCACTGAAGGAGGTTCCCATCATGTCACTTATCTGTGTTCGGAACTCATCAGTCATGACCTCCCTGATCTCTTTCCAAAAATTGTCTATCATGGCTGTGTTCACATCTCCTCCAAGGTGCAGGAAGGATGTCTTGAGCAGGGACAGGTCCTGATTCCTTGCCATCATTGTCTTCATTGTCACCATCTTCTTTGGATGATTAGGGCAGTGGTCTTGCATGTGCATGTCGTTGTCTTCAGATTGGTAAACGTCTTTGAGTACCATGCTTTTTAAAGGGTAATTGCAAAACACAACAGAAAAAAAAACAAATTGTTGATCTGCATAACACTCCCAAGAAAATCAGAGCACAACACAATATTTTTATTATGACAGTTTACACAGGTACTGAGACACATTCATTATGGTCACAATTACCCATAACCCTATATGTTGTATCCCTAAAAAAGACAACAGTATTATTTCCTGAGCAATTCTATGTGCTTAGACATGTACACACATGTCATTAGCACTGTAAAATTTATGAACGGTCAAGAAACAAATTTTACTGTCTACATTCATTGATATATATGAGCAGACACAGCATGTCATTGTATAAATGAGGAGAAAGATATCGGACACTATTGTGGATAATAGGTGCAACATATGACAACCTTCTGAGGCAAGCAGCATGATATTTGGAGGAACACGCATCCATGTAATGAGTACAACACTAAAAACAATGTGATATGTTCAGTCAAACCAACTGTAGACATAGCAGAATGTAATATATCTGTTAATAATAGTATTGCATGTGCACAACAGTATGCATTCTCTTCAGAAATAATCAGGAATCAGAAGGCTTACAAAACAAATATTGTGGAATATGCTTGCTGATTATAACTTGCTGCTATCAAATGGGTATCCACTCAAGTGACAGTCAACAGAGGCTATAGTAGTGTATTAAAAAAAAGGGGGGGGGTTGGAGACAGAAACAATACCAATGCTGACCGTCAGGGTGTGCTTATTATGAAATGCTGCTATTAAATGGGTACCTGGGCAAGTTACAGCCAACCTAGGCTATACTATGGGAGTGTTATTTTTTAAATAAAACAACCAATGGGATGGAGAAAGAAACAATACCAATATTGACCTGCATGGTGTGCTCATTTTGAAATGCTGCTGTCAAATGAGTACCTGCTCAAGTATCAGCCAACCTGTAACAGTGTTTTTACAAGCACACCCATGGTGTGTGAGGCAGGTGCAGGACCCATATTGAACTGAAGGCCATACAACACAATCTGTAAATAGCAAAGTTAACATTTCATCACTATAATTCAGTCTGGCTATGTGCAGCAGATCAGTCATCAGAAAACATAGCCAGACATAAACGTGTAACCAAACCATACATCATAAACACTTATGCTTGTATACAAACACATTTCACATACAGACTGTGTGTCAGATACACACAACAAACTGTTATTTAGGTTGTGCACATACTGTTAAAAATATGTGCTGACAAAATGGATGAAAAACACAAAATACATTGACACTATACACTTTATACACAGTTGTAATGACAGTTACCATTTGCTGATTTCCCTTACCTTATAGATACATGTTGAGTATTCCTGCATTCTAATCAATAACATGTAATTTTGAAAAATACAGGCCCAAAAACAGTGGAATATGTATCTCAGTTCAAAATATATGTGAATTATTCAGCAAACCTCTCTTTCTCTGCTGCTCTTCAAGCTTGTGCATCCGCTTGATGCACATTGCTCTGTTGTGACTGTGGTCTTTGTTGTTTGAAATTAAAAATAAAAATTTTTCCTCAAATAACAAGGATAAACATTTCACAACACACTTTGTAGACTGCTATTCTGAAGAACATTAGATAAGTACAATGCTCAATTGACATTGTAACATTTAGGTGTTAAGACCTTTAAGCAGAGATTGGGGAACATGAGATTCAAATCTACAGATGTAACCTACATCCAAACACTAATCTGGAGACCTGTCTGCCTATGTAACACATCTCAACTGTAAAAGCATATTTTCCAGGCAATGAAAAGAGTTAATATTATGGCATCATCCTGATTGTGGAATGATCTACTAAGAATAATCGGGTCTATATTACATAATCGAACTTCCAAAATATTGAACATCATAAACTCGAACTTGGAAGTTCGAAATGTGATATACTCGAAAGCTCAGAACAGCAAATTTTTTTCCCCTGGGAAAAAAAATTGTTGTTCCGAGAAACACGCACACAACACAAGCATACCAAAAACCTATGTCTAATGTGGGGGGCTTTGCCCCCATCCCCCTTACTTAAATATACCAACTCCGAGATCGCACCACAGTGGGGGAAATAGTGAAGCCACGGAACAGCCCACCAAATTCTTGCCCTGGGTAAGAATTCAATGTTCTGCGGCTTTGCTATTGTCAGCGTTCATGGTTTCGTGTTTGATGTCAGCTTTCGCTATTGTGATATAAACTCGAATAATCTGGGTTTAAGATTACAAACTATGAATATGTGTTGCTCATGTAGCTAAACCGTTTTCAAATCACATTCATGTCAGCACTGTGCTCTGAAAAATTAGCAGTAACTGAGATAATTCATTCCTCAGACAGTCTGACAGTGCCATGTAACATCCAGCATCTGTGAACAGAACCATATTGTTGCGTACATTATGGACACAGAAAGGTATGTGTGAGGGGCATTATTCCTTGCTAAATTGCACATATCTAGTTAAATACATACATCTTCTCAGCCCCTCATTGCAACTTCTAGTGGCTCCATCACAGTCCCTCAAAATTAGAGGTCAATTCTGTTCTACAATTGATTTCAGTATTTCATGACAAAATAGTCCTTCATAGCATTTTAAACAAAATACAATATTAACTTAAAAATTGTTCAGGATTTATCAAGATGTACTGACCCCCTTTTAATTTCTCCAAATCTTTTGGGTTTCTAATAGCTTGATGGGAATGGACCCCATTCCTAAGTCAAACTACAATTAAAGTTCATGAAATTAGTATTGTTTCACTCTTTGATGTCAGCCAAAAGTGCTCTTTGCAGCACCTGCAATGTGCCCTGTAATGACTCCTTCTGTAATTCATTTGGAGTTACATGTTTTGGTATTATATCTAAATATGATTGTAGACTCTTTTTTATAAGACCCATTGCTCCTGCTACTATTTAACTATCTGGGTATCTTTCTTCCACATTACTCTCGTTTCTGCTTCCAAATCCTGATATTTTATGACATTGTGTCTCTCTATATGCAGGATACTGTAGTCACTGGGTGTGGCAATTTCAATGATCAATGTTACTTTTGTCTTCTTTTCTTGGACCACTACATACAGTTTTCTGGCATCTATCTTTTCAACTGTTGGTAATGGCTGAACCCATGCGATGTAAACTTCATCATTTTCTATGATGCTTTGTGGCTTATGTTTCCAGTGTTTTTCTACCACTTCAGTACCATAATGTTTGCACAATCCCAAGTGCAGCAGTCTCACCACATTATTATGCCTTTCAGTATACAGTCCTTTACTGACCCCCACTATTAAATGGCTGATGTTAATGTAATGTTACCAATTACAGACATATCAGCAGAAATTTGATGAATAACTGAGTTATTCACAACAATGCATAAATTATACAATAATATTAATAAGTGTAAAATGCTTTGGTAAAAGAATGCTATGAATATCTGAAGTCAGTATAACAGTGTAAGATGTATGTATCCACCATCAAGGCTTGAAGACACTGCACACCAAATTTAAAGCTGCTTGCCTGCATCCTTTCACACTGAGCTAACATTCAGCATATGCTTTTCACCAGCAAAATGGTACTGCTCTTCAAACACTATTGTTCAACAACTGATGTTATCGGGCCATTATGGATTATGGTATTATTCATAGAAATACAAATAAAATGCTGGATAACAAAAAGGAAGCTCAAATTTTAATAGAAAAAGCATAAAACAGTAAGCACTTTCATTTTTACACACAAGGCTTCTTCAAACGGTAAAACTGCTTTAGAACAAAGTCACATAAATATGCATACAATTAATCACATGACTAATTAATGCTTAATACTCTTCCTTTTAAGGAATATCATCTATCATAACTATCATCATCTAATATCATAACTGTGCATTATGTCATTTATTGTTGACAGGTGTTATGAACTGTGTATAAATGGTTATAAGATAGAAATGAAGGGCAGTTACACATGCAAATCACGTTTTGTTTATTTAGTAATTTGCTGCTCTTGTAACTCATTTTATGTGGGACGCACTACTAGAGAGCTTTATAAGTGGCTGTATGAACATAAATATGCAGTGATGGTTAAAGATGAAAAGAATGCACTTGGCAAACATTATATAGTTGGCTTATGCAAGGCTGACTTCAGATTTTTAGTATTGCGGAGATAAAATATTATAGTAAGATGTTTAATGCTGAAGATGAATTGGGGTGGCTAAAATATTCATGACAAGTAAAGTTGGATACCTGCCACCCACCATGTTTGAATGACAGAGAGGATTTTGCAGCCTTCCTTAAAAGGAAGAGTATTAAGCATTAATTAGTCGTGTGATTAATTGTATGAGTATTTAAGTGACTTTGTTCTAAAGCAGTTTTACAGTCTGAAGAAGTCTTGTGTGTAAATATGAAAGCGCTTACTGTTTTATGCTTTTTCTATTAAATTTTGAGCTTGTTTTTTGTTATCCAGCTTATTTGTATTTTGTTTTTGTTAGTTCATTTTTGTTTTATGAGATTATTCATAGAAAGACTAGATCAGTGAATTATTGCCATGCACAACATAAACTTTAATATAAACCATTGCAATATGTTTTTAAAAAAAATTATGTGGGTGAAGGTAATAAAGGTAACAGGTTTCCCTGTGCAGTTTTGAACACACAATATGTCAAAATATAGACACACTAGCTAGTTGCTTTACATGCCAAGCTAACATTCAACAAGGCCATCATTACAGACAACCGATACTGCAGGTGTTTCTTAGAAATCCTATGATAAATGGCAGACTACAGGAAATACATACAATTTTAACATCTTTCAAAGTGAAGGCATAACAGCTGTCAACAGATATGCAACAAAATATGTTTAACCAACTGTACAGGCTGTGACACCCTAGCACTGGACCAGTAAAAAAGGAGCCTCAATACTCACCACTGGCAACAGTGGGGAACTTGCACACTGGGAGGATGACAAGTACACACACAGTAAAGTGCAATTTCCCTTAAGAACACACAGGGTCCACAGTCTGTCTGGAGCTGGTTTCTCCCTCTTTCTCCAGATCCCCAGTAAGACAACCCACTGGCACAGCTATAAAGCTGTGTCCTTAGCCAGGGTTCCATGTCAAGTCCTTCAACACTCTTTCTGTCCAACCAGTGCTTTATATCCCTGCGCATGTAGCTGACACACACACACACTTGGAGGTTTGTTTTACACACACACACACACACACACACACACACACACACACACACACACACACACACACACACACACCTGGGAAAGGCTGGCACAGGTTTAATAGCTATGCCCTCCTTCTGCCCAAACTATAAAATAGTTATCACTGCCACTAGCACCCCTTATCAGCTACTTTAAAGCTCTTAACAACATCTGTGTACTTATGTAGGAAGAAATATGTAAATAAGTTATATACTTGTATGTCTTCCACCTTGTAACAGTCCAACAGTGAAACTATAACAGAAAACTATAAAATCTGCAGTCATCCAAGGCCTAGGAGCTATAGGCATAACTGATACATAAGGACAGTGGCTATGTGAAATTATGTAGTTAGATGTTGTAAAGCATATGTACATCTTCAAAGGACATAGTTACTGTTATTATTCAATTATTAAATAAAATAACAACATTGGTATCAAAACCATAGTCAAGATGGCAGTAAGTAGTACATCCACTGAATTATTCCCATGAGCTAATTCCCACAGCAGCTAAAACATGATTATAAAAACATCTATATGATATATATATATATATATATATATATATATATATATATATATATATATATATATGTCAAATAGTGGGACTATAATGGAAAACTATGAAATGTGCAGTCATCTGCCACTTAAGTGCAATAAGCATCAGTGATTCATGAGGAAAGTAGTTATGTGAAATTATGTAGTTAGATTTATTATTCAATTATTAAATAAATTGACACCTGGGTACTAAGTACAATGTCCACTGAATTATTCCCACAAGCTAGGTTCTACAGCAACTAAAACATGGTTATAAAAAATATATATGCTTTATATAAGTCAAATAAATATATGTAAAAGCCACAGGAATACTAAGGAATATATAGAATGTTGGTACTTACTGTAGAGATCTACAAGTTTTCTCCGCACCTTGTTGACCCTCCTTTGAAGTTTGACTGCATCCCTCTGATGCAGGTCATCATAGCTGTGATGAACCTGCAATCCAGTGAGGTAAATTCCCATCCTCTGTCAATGGTTCCTTGTGATCTGGTTTTACACATCAATCATAGTGAAGTTCTTGGGCCTGGCTCTCATTCTCTGCTCCAATCTGGTGTATACAGTCAACATCTGCATTGGTTCCTTCTCGGTCCATCTGAGTGTATGGGCAGGTTGCAGCCTCCTAAAAGTCACCATCCTGATTTTCCGTGACTAGATATATGAAAAACAGAAAACAACAGACATGCTCACTGAGGTACCACTCAGTTCACAGTTCATAATGGCATGATCAGTAAATATATTAAAATCAATCTTTGAAAGTGGCGCTGATGTTATGTTGTAAGATTATTGGAAAATAACGGATGTGTCACACATGGCACTGTTTATTGATATCTAATGGGTATTTATGCAGTACAACTGGTTGTTTTGCTGCATAACAGCAATTTATGTGGATGTGCATGAATGGAATTCAAAGAACTTGAATTTTAATTGACCACATTTATTATGTATGGTGCAAATGGTACTTAAAGCTGTGTGCACAAAAGGTGCACTTTGATTATTTTGTGATTCTGTGTGATGTACATTAGTAAGCGGTGAAATTTCTTTAGTGGTAAAATTAGTACATCTGTTAAAGTTAATCATTTCAAAATGTACTTGTTTAAAGTCATTTAATCAAAATGTTAATTTTAATGGAAATTGTTAAAAGTTCCTGGAGTCATGTTTTCTGGGAATGTATACATACAGGTGTTGTTCTTCTAAATATTTTGTTTTATGCAGTGTATAGACAGACTTCCACTGCAAATGATAACAGCGTATGGAGGAGGATTTACTGATCATGCACAGTTCTTACTGGCAATTCCTTGTACTCTGCAGTCTAACTACAGAAATCTATGGATTACTACAGTATCCATATCTAGTATGCGATGAAGACGTTACAGATATTTCTTAAATCACGTTTCCTAAAACAGTGTTATACTATGTGCTGTTGCTGTTGCTGTTATGGATATTTCTTCAATGATGCTTCTTAAGAAAGGTGTTATCACTACTGTCTCAATTTATTATGGATCTGTACTACTGACAGATCCTGAGGTAGTCCAATGTTTTCCTTAAGGTGTTTAATTGTTAAGTGATGTGGTATTTTAATGTGAAGTACAAGCAGACTGTGGTGGCATGATGCTTTTCTTTGCACCCCTCTGCTCTATATATGTAATGTCAGGGGTTCTCATCACAGTCATGAACTGTGAATATATTGCTAGTTATGTTGATTGAACATATGTTTTATGAGGCCACAGGTGATTCTCATATCTCATGTTAGTATTTCTTACAGACAGTGTTATTCACATGTTTGCATTACACAGGACTACATAGTATTTATTTTGACATATGCTGTTTACAGAATCAAATAGATCAATGTGCTCATCCATGAGTCTTATCATTTGCATATCAATGTTTTCTAGATGACCAACCATCCTAGGGGTGACAACATTTCTCCAAGAAAATTACATCAAAATTGAGGCTCTCCTCCAACATAGAAGGAGACTTAGGACATTCAACAGATATTGTGTAGAGAAATATTATTGGACCTCACCAACATGATCAATGCAGTTTGAGGTCACAATTGATGATTTGAGGACTGTAGACATTGCTGCTCTTCATGCAGCCAACTGAAACATATTATGAGAGGTCACCGGATGCCACCAGTGGTGGACCACCACTGACCACCCTGATGACATTACACTTTTTTTGGCCTCATTGCATACAGCAAGAGGGAGTGATAAATCTCTGGTGGGGGGTTTGATACTGGGGTTCCAGGATGGACATGTATGTATCCATGTTTAGTATAGGGATGAGTATTTTGACCCTCACTGCATATTGCTTTAGCATGCATATTCATGTATTCCTGTTTGATTTACAGCAGCAGAGTTGATCCATGAACACACTTCCACATAGAGTGAGAATGATGAACATAAGTATAATTATATGTATTGGTAGATATGAGTTACAAACAGAGCAGTGTGAACTACAGTTGTAATGTTTATTGCATTAATATTTGCAAGCCCATCTACTTTGAACCTACAGCAGGGAACAGCAAGTGAGTGTCCCCTTACTGTTGCCATGCACACTACCTTGTTAGTGCCCACACCTCATTTAATGGCACTGCTGTTTACTGTTATGTTGCTGTTTCCATAACATTGAACATTAGAGGTACATCTAGTGGAGAGGCAAGCCACACAATGTCAATTGAAGAAAGACAAGATATCTTACCATGACATTGTCAGAGCTTTGACCAATGTTTAGCACATGTGATGACTGATATCTTTGTCAATATTTGTCAGTACAGGCCCTTCTGCTGTACAGTTGTAATGACCATCATGTGAGTATTTTCAGCTCATATTACTGTGTTGTACATGTGATGTTGTCAGTATTAGCTTCAATAACTATATGACTGTGCTACCGTTCTCTTTGCTTTCCCACTGCAGGATCCACAGTAATGACCACAACTTCTACACAACAGGAGTCCTCAAGTGCACATATGACTGGTATGTGTATGTCCACATTCAGTATATTTTAACTGTGTTCACCTGGTTAATGTTGTGAATTATGTCAACCATAATGTATTTTTCCCTATACTAGATGAAGTTCAGCACAGTGGAACAACAACAATATCCTGTGAGTGTTTGTCAGGTGTGTTGTTATATTTTTATGCATCACAAATGTCATGTATGTTGGCCATGTTAATAGATTGTATAGTTATGGTATGTATATTCACTGAAACATACATGCATTAAACTGCAAGTGAAGTCATTAGTATTCATGACATTGTAGTTAAATACATATGCCAATTATCTTTTATATTCATCATGTGATGCAGACACATTGTCTTGATCTGTGTCTTTGTATCTTATAGCACATTAACTGCCTGTATCATCCAGCTGCTCATACAGGAATCATTATGTTGTCCATAATGTGTCTCAGCCTGGTAATATGGCCTCTGACACAGAGGACCTTGAGTTGTTTGTAGAGTTCATCATAGAGGTTGACACTGATGTTGCTCCAGATGTGTCTTCAGATGTGGAGGACAGTTTGTCGATGCATTCAAAAGATGATGACACAGTGGATGTTGAACAGGGTGAGACTGTTGAACAATTCAACACAGCTGGGAGCACTGCTGCTGGTAGATACACACAACAAGCAGACACACTGTATTGCCATAGACGCAGGCGAGCAGATGTTGTACATGCTCAAGTGTCAGAGGGTGTCCACTTCCTGCTGCAAGCAAATGAACGGTCGCAGCAATGCATCATTTAGACATCTGTACACTTGTCTATGCCACGAATCATGTGACACAATCGATGTGTCATGCATGAAGGACAAGAGCACATACATGGTGAGATTATGGCTGCATTGGCCGCACAGAATAACAGTCTGCTAGTTCTGGTATGGTCAGAGGTAAACCTGACCTCTATGTTACTGCAGCAGTGTCGTACTTCAACCAGAAGTTTGCATTCCATCACTACATACAGCAGATTGCAACCTATGAGAGGCAGACCACCTGTCCACAGAGCCACCATTGGCCATCAGGAATCCCTGTCCATGGTCCAACCTGCGCAGATGTCAACTGCTGGCACATCTGCTGAGGTCCTGCCAGTGACAAGGCCTACAACACACAGTCATGATCCTTCATCTCAGCATAGTGTTGTACACTCATCCATATCCTCTCTGTATCACCCAGGGCATTATGTGTCTATATGTGGTTTTGGCAAGGAGGACCATGCTGTGAGACATCAGTGAGGTCAACCAAGACTGAATTAGAGTGTGTCCAACAGTGTAGTACACAAAGCTGACTCATATTATTTCAATACCACTGTACTGTGATATGTTTCTGAAATAAAAATGTCTGCATGATGTTGTGTGTGATTTTTCTTTTCTTGTGTTATGATATTATAAAGATATGTAAGTGCAGCACTGATGTATGTCCCTTATTGTTTACCATGCAGTGATAAAACAAACTGAGTATGTATGCATACCTGTGTCGGATGTGCCTTGAGTTCATGTTTTTTTTTACACATTTGCATATGATCATGTTTGAAATGTTATGCTCATGTTACGTATGATGCTCAGTGTGTACATCTAGTTGGTACTTGCCATTAGATGCAATGTGTGTGTTGCTGTGGTGGGGCAACATATAAACATCAATGTTCAATTTGTGTACTCATGTACATGTGGCTTGTCATGACTGAAATGTCTGAGTCAGATGTTGCCATGTAGCCTAGGCCTGTACTAGTGGTCACACCCCACATTGCCTATGTCTGTGACTTCTGTCCCCTATGTCATCCTGCTCTTCTTCCAATAACTATGGGATGTTTTCTTCTGACATTTGTGGTTCTTGTGATAGTTAATCCACATCTGCAGCTGTAAGACCACCATGTGCTCAGGTTAGCATGTTGTACAGCAAGGCAGACACTGTTATCATCTTTGCTGCCTTCCCTGGTTGTATTGCAGTGCATCCCTGGTTGTGTCCAGACATCTGAACCTAGCTTTTAATACAAGTACACACGCTATAGTGTTTCTGGTTGTAACATGTGCTCTATTGTAGGCCTCCTATGTAGGTCTGAATGCTTCACAGAATGGGGTCATTAGCCAGACCAAAAGAAAATAACCACAGACACTTGTTGTGGGTAGTTAGAATACATTTGGTCAGACTGGACATTGTTGAAAATGGCACCCTTAAGTTACATCCTAGCTGTGTTTCTGTACTTAAGCAATCCCTCAGGAATTTTGCCTTGCTTGAATGCAGCCCTAAGTCCACTCTCCCTCCAAATGGCATCATCATGGACACTTCCAGGGTGTGTTGCCATGATGTTTGCTATGCTGCCATCTGCTGCACACACACACAACTTGGCAGTTGATGGATGGCCAGCCCTTTCTGTTCATGTATTATCATTCTGCTTCTGGACGGCTGTCTTGTTAGGTATATTTGTCCAATCTATTGCACTGAGTACCGGGGTGGGGGGGGTGCAATGTTTTAGAACTGGTGCATTACATTTCTTTGCTCCATGGGTGTTAATGGGAAATAAATGTAATCATCCACCTTGCTGCAACTGCTTCCATGAATTTTGCCAGGATACAAGTGGCAGCTGCCTGTGATACTCCCTCAACAAGTCCAATCTGTTTCTGGAATTTTCCAGATGTAAGTATATCCAGACTGGGACACACATTAGTTTCAAGGGGGAATGAAGTATCCTTGCAGGGTCTGCACAGATATGTGTGTGTTACACGTTATAGACAGCCTGCACCATTTATCTGTCTAGACAGTATCTGTTGATTATTTCCTGGTCTGACAACTGGTTTAGTTGCAGCCTTGCTTTGACTCTAGCTGGCTGCCTTCTAGGACACACAGCCACATCTTCATTAATGGCTTACATCACTGCTACCTGTTGCAGTATATTAACAGCAGGTGGCATTGTTATATGTTGTTTTTTCAGTTTTTCTTTGGATTTCGCCATAATCCATAGTATTCGTATGAATTCCTTGGGGTCTGTAATATATTCAACTAGAATTTCAGAAATGAAGTTAGTGTGACTGTTTGGTGCATTTCAGTTGCGTTGTGTGTGCACAGTGTGTTTTGGAATCACACTGATGTGTGCGGAATCCCTACTTATTCTATGGTAAATAGTTTAAGTAGTAGTTAGTCTGCCTTCAAAATGTCTTCTGGAATCTCATCCGCAGCAGGTGCACTGAAGTCTTCCTTCAACATGCTAATCTGTCCACAAATAGCTTCCACAAACTTTATGGAATCCAGCCCATGGTTGGTTATTTTGGGGAGTAAAGCTAAGAGTTTTTGCCCTAGCCTGACAGTGGGGTGATATACATAAGGTGGTTGTCTTTTGGGAGTAGAGGTGAGAAAGCATGCAGTATATATTTTTAACAGCAGCTACATGAAATATATAACTGTGTCAGTTTGTCTTCTCCCCAGTCTAACACCAAAGGGGTACACAGAAGGTAGCTATCTTATTTTATTTGGGGGGGGGGCAGAGATGCAGACCACACCTCTCAACCTCTGACAGCAAGAAATCTGAACAAAGCCATAAATAAAAGTGTGACAAAGGCCCAGAAGTAGGGGCAGTTTTTGAATATTGCTCTTACAAACTTAGAAAGTTGATAAAATAACAGGTTTTGATTAGCATGAATTTTTCTGAAGGGTATGAAGTCTGAAACTCAAATTTATGTCATTTTCTAACATCATTTTTTAATTATTTGCCATTGATTTGCCAGAAAACCACAATTTTATGAAAAAAAGTCCAAAAATATTTGGCAAAAATCTGGACATTCTGTGAAAATCTGTACAGTTGAGAGGTATGAATTGCAGACACAATTCACAGATACATATATGTGTATATATATATATATATATATATATATATATATTTGCAAGCATTTTATTGTGATCTGCCATTTTGCCAGACACAAAACATGCTTGAAAGAAATAAATTAAAGACACTGGTGCAAATTTAGAAAAGCCTACACGATGCACTAAGACTGTGTGTGTGTGTGTGTGTGTGTGTGTGTGTGTGTGTGTGTGTGTGTGTGTGTGTGTGTGTGTGTGTGTGCGTGTGTGCGTGTGCATGTGCGTGTGTGTGTGTGTGTGTGTGTGTGTGTGTGTGTGTGTGTGTGTGTGTGTGTGTGTGTGTTGGTGCATGAAGCACACACGGTAGCACATAGTTTTGTATTCAGTAAGTGGCACTACACGATGTGTAGAGTTATGCAAATACAGAAAACATTGTGGCATACTGATAACAGCATAAGCAGATGAAGTTTATGCTAATCAATCAATCCAAGATGGAGGAGCTATTCAACAAGCTATAAAGCAAATGTGTAGACTCGGTGTAGGTTTTCCCTGCCAATTCCAAAACCTATTGGAATACAGCCACAGAAACTACTGTACAAATAAACAATGTCAGGGGCTGCAGTTGCTTTTGAACATGTGTTATGTACAACCAGCTCAAGTCTATGCTGCTGATGATGGTGGTAATAGACCTTGGTTAAGAAGAAGGGTGCTTAGACCCCATTTAACTTTCCATGATCTGTATGATGAGGAAATTGTAGAGCACTACAGGGTGGATAGAGACACATTTCAGGAACTCTGCAACCTCTGTCATCCACAACTGAAAGCAAGGGCAAACTGAAGGGAAGCAATACCTATGGAGACTAAGGTATGTATAGCACTTAGAATATTAGCCACAAAAACCTTTCAGAGGCCAACAGGGGGTATGTTGGGGTTGTCACAGGCATCAGCATCCAGGATCCTACATCAATTCCTGAATGCTATGCTACAACATGCCAGTGATTACATACAGTTTCCCAGTACACCTGAACACAGAGCTGCAACTATGCAGGGTTTCTGCTCTGTAGTACACTTCCCTGATGTTCTAGATGCCATAGGCTGTACGCATATTAAAATCAAAGCACCACTCAGGGAACAGGTAAAGGTGTACATAAACAGAAAGGGCTTCCACTCCATTAACTGCCAGGTCATGTATAATGCTAAGGGAATCATCCTGAATGTGTGTGCTGGCAACCCTTGCAGTTACCATGACTCACATATCTGGCCCAACTTCCAACTCTATCAGAGGTTTGCTAGGGAGGATATCCCACAGGGTCAATTACTGGTGATGCAGGGTATGCACTGGAGCCATGTCTGATGACACGCATCTGAAATGCACACCCACCCACTGAATAACACTATAATGAGGCACATGCTTCAACAAGAAATATCATGGAGCATGTATTTGGTCTGCTGAAGTCACAGTTACAGTGCCTAGATACATCAGGCTAGCCCTGCAGTACAATCACCATACATGTGCTGAAATTTTCATTGCCTGTGGCATCCTTCACAATATTATTCTGAGAAAACAGCTGCAGTAGGAACACCAAGGGGAAGAAGAACACATCCCACCACCACTGGCAAGGTCACCACAACCAAATGCAAGTGAGGAGTCAGAGGGGGAACCACCAGCTGCTGTGGGTGTAAGTAGACATTGATGTGCACAATATGTCCTCACCTTGGCCAAGAGGCAATGGATAGCAGACAGGCTCGCCACCTAAGGGGTAACACCAGCATCCTATGTACATACATACAGTAACATTGATACCAGGCAACACTCACAACTATTACCTACCCATGTAATGACTGTGTACTGCTAGTATTACATAGACTCAGCCCCAAAGTAAAACACTTGCAACTGCTGGACTATCAAGACAAGTGCTTAACATGGAATATGATAATAAATGTCTAAGAACACAAATGAATGGCAGATCCGTGCATCCTGTTACTTGCATAATGTAACTAAGTATAAAGTGTTTGATATACAGTTGCTGTTTGCAACATATCACACTAACACACAAACCACTGTTTAGTCCAAAACAAGAAATACCAATGGAGTACTGTATTGTTTACCAGTGAAATACGAGGATGACTACACCATTTCAAGAGCAAAATTCTTGAAACCCAACTTTTGCGGTGGCAAGACACATATAATAGTTTGCACTCCAAAGTCCAAAACAACAGGAAAATGGCAGTTTTTGCAGTCCAAGGAATAACATAATGAATAACTTGTTATAAATGCTTTCCACACAATTCTCACAAAATGTGTACACATTTGTGACACAAAAGTCAACTGCATATGATTGCTAGTCACCTGTCACTGTATCCAGCACTCCCCTGGCTGTGTCTATGGGCCATTTTAGAAGAATAACACCCACCATATCTCTCAAACTGTTATAGCAAGAAATTTGGACAAAGCAATAAATAATGGGGGACAAAGGCCCAACAATAGGTACACTTTTTAAATATTGTTGTTACAAACCTATAAAGTAGATATAACAACAGATTTTGCATTAGTATGAAGTTTCTGAAGGTAATGAAGTCTGCAACTCAAATGACTGTCAATATTTTCTGACTTCAACCCTCAATGATTTGACAGTGATTTGACAGAAAATCACAATTTTATGAGAAACAAACCAAAAATATGAGGCAAAAACCTGGGCATTCTGCGAAAATCTGTACAGTTGAGAGGTATGAGTCATTGACAATATAGTACTTTACATTGCCATGGAATAAGATAGAAGACTGTAAGGTAACCAGTTTTAACAGTAACGCTTGCAATGACAGTTAATAAGGTTGTCTATCTGTGAAAGTGAATGCATGCCAACAATGACTATGCCAAGAGTGAACTATAAGAAGTGCATACAGATAAAAGTTTTCTTTGCAACATGTTAACAAATCTAGCATGTACTTGAAAAATACAAGTATACCTTAGTAACATTAGAAGCCTACGGTGCAGATAAATCAAAAGGAATCCTCTGTGTTCTACAAACACATGTTCTATCACCTTCAAGTTCCCTAGCTACACGGTTACCTTCTTATGGTGTAGATTCATGCCATGCCTTTGAGCACAGTGAAGCTGCAATAAGGTGCAAACTCATCAGGATTGCTGAATCCCAAACGTTTGGTTTCATGTAGCAGGTGTGAACATAGTGTAGGCACTGCCTCACAATTTGTTGCTAATGGATTGCAAATGTGAATGATTTGTTGGAGGGAGAAGGAATACACAACAGTTCAGACTCCCTTCCTGCAGTCAGCCTATCACCCAGCACACACTTACAAAGTGTAGAAGTAATTGTAGCAAGCTTTAAAATAGAAGTGAACAGCACACATTTCTCAGTTTCTGTGCACTAATAGCCAAACTCTCCTTCCTTTAATGAAAACTGTCATGCAATATTGCCATACATTTTAAGGACAATGATACAAAATGCCCTATAGACGGCATGTCTGAGAGTATAGCACACATAAGAGGAAAAATGAACACAAAATAAACCTTAGTGTGCTTTGTAGGTTCATTAGTCTGACAGTTTAAATTCAGATCTGTGTCAAATTCTATCAATTGTGTTAAAATGTAGTTATGTTTCCTTTTATTTTTTTTAATATTAATATTTGTGCAATGAACAGCATAGTGCAAATATGGTAAAATAAATTAAAATTGATGAAAGTGACATATGATAAGGACAGCATAAATTAAAGTTTTGAATCAAGTGTGTGTGTGTATGTGTGTGTGTGTGTGTGTGTGTGTGTGTGTGTGTGTGTGTGTGTGTGTGTGTGTGTGTATGTGTGCAGCCCATGTGTTAAATATGGTGAATCACACGGCACATAGTTTATGTAGATAAGGGTTCAAGTCCCACATCTAACTTTTAGTGATGAAATGTAATAAAGACATTTTACAATAACAATGCATGTTGACCTTTGCCAATCTCATTTGCACATTGCTCACCACCTCACAAACATGGTGTGATGACCCAGATAATAAGCAGACATTGTCAGTTTCAAAAAGGATATATTGTTGCACCTTTTGCTTTCCATCGCAGAAACACGCTAAGTGGCACTGCACAATGGTCAGCAAGCTTCCACAACTACAGGTCCAGAACACCTGCAAACAATAGACAGACACTTGTCAATTTAAAAATGGATACATTATTGCATGTATTGTTTTCCATTGTGCAACACCACTAAGCGCCATTGAGCGGTGCTCAGCAAACTTCCACAACACCTGCAGGTTCTGAACACTTGTAGAGAACAAGCAGACACTTGTCAATTTCAAAATGGGTACATTCTATCTTGTGTGGTTAGCCACTGTGCAAACATGCCAAGTGGTGTTGTGCGGTGATCAGCACACTTACATATGAATGAATGTGAAAAAAATATACAGCTGCTGCCTAGTAGTTCCTGTGTCAGCTGGTGTAAGTTAAAGACTACAATACAGGTCAGTTTGAGTTCTAATCCAGTGAAGTCAAAAGTTTTATTACTGCTGTTCCACTTTATATAAAAATTCACAATAGAAAAATAATTACACATAGAAATAACTATGTATAGCATGATTTATTTATTTATTTATTAATTGCATTTGTTTACGGGGATAAGTCCACTGGGCCTAAAAGAGCCCATTTTCAGTGGAGGCCCGGGGAGAAATGCTCCAACGAGATACAGAAAAAATATAAACATTAATTAGCACAGAAGCAGAAACAGTGTTACAGATAGTAAATATAGTAACATATACAGAATATATACATAAAAGCATGGATCTAGTTTGATTACAGTAATATATACAGAAAATATACATTAAAGCAGAATTCAATGAATTCAGTCATAGTGGTATAAACAGAGATCAGTATTATTGTACTAGTATCAACAAGTGAAGATAAAAATAAATATGGAGAAAATATCATCAGTCACTAGTAGCAAAATATATAGTTTAGTAATCATACAAGGAGAATGAAGAGGTTAGGTTATAGAGCAGGAACATAGCCAGGAAGAGTTGAAATGATTTTTCAGCATTTGTTTGAAGGTGGTGGTGCTGCCTGTGTTTCTTATGGAAGGCGGAAGTGAGTTCCATAGTTTGGCGATGATAAAGGCATAAAGGAGTTGACCAGCAGGTAAGGTGGGTTTATCTACTTTTAGAAGTAGATGATTTTCAGATCTTAGATGCCTGCTGGACTGGTATTTGGAAAGTAGAGTTGAGAAAGCAGGACAGTCTGTGGGTCTGTAGATTATTTTGTGCACAGTAGTTAGTTGGGTGAATGAGAGATGGTGGGGGAGTTCCAGCCACCCTAATTGTTTCAGTGGCTTACAGTGGTGGGATGAGCATGTGGCCTTGGTGACAAATTTTGCTATTCTGTTGTAACACATAGCAAGTTTGGAATTTGTAAAATTTCAGATATTAGTGAGGAAAGGGGTACCATAAAGGAGAGAGGGTAATAAAAAGGTAGTTTCAAGGGTTTGTCTAGTAGAGAGGTTAAGAAAGTGTTGGTGCCTGTAGAGCATACCAAGCTTTTGGTGTCTTTTTTTGATGTTATTGTTTATGTGTAGGTCAAAGTTAAGGTTTTCATCTATAATAATACCTTGTAATTTAGTGTATGGGACAACTTATATAGTGGTAGTGTCTTGGGCTTGTATAGTGAAGAGTTTTTTAACAAATGGAGTGATTTTCCTAGGAGTAAAAATTACTAGTTTAGTTTTTTTTGGATTTAGGGCAAGATGATTGTTAAGCATCCAAGATTCAGTAGATGTGAGGGCATTCTGGGTAATTTGCTGGAGTTCAGAGCTGGAATTTGCAGTGCATATTATTGTAGAGTCATCAACATACTGGATTACTGAGCATTGTAGGAGAATGGTGTGAAAGTTGTTAATAAAGATGCTAAATAAGAGAGGACCAAGTATGGAGCCTTGGGGTACCCCTGTGGAAGTATTGAGGAAGGGAGAGTAAGATTGTTGCCATTTGGTGGATTGCTCCTATTGGAGAGATAGCTGTTGAACCATTGTAGGGTAGGGGGAGAAATGTGAAGGGTGGATAGTTTAGAGAGTAAGATAGCGTGGGAAATGGTATCAAAAGCTTTGGAGAGGTCAAGAAAAAGTGAAGCAATTATTTTACCAGAATCCCATGCCCAGTTAACTGTATCAAGGAAGAATAGGAGGGCGGTAGTGGTGCTGTGTCCTGGTCTGAAACTGGTGCTGAGTGGGTGATAAAATTTGATTTTCATGCAGGTGGTTGAGGAGTTTGGCATGGATGCATTTTTCCAGTATTTTAAAGAGGGGTGAGAGAATTGCTATGGGTCGAAAGTTTGTGGTGTCTGTGTTGGTGCCACCTTTGTGTAAGGGGAGAATTAATGATTTTTTCCAGATGTCTGGGACAAGAGATTCTTTAATTGATCTGTTAATGAGTATGCTGATGGGATAAGCTATAGAGTTTGCTGCTAGCTGCAGGAAGTGTGGGGGTAGATTGTCAGGGGCCAGAGTACAGGGTTGTAGCTTAAGTAAAAGTACTTTTATTGTGCTGGTGGATATGGGGGGGGGGATTTTAGGTTAGGGTTAAGGGTAGACTTGTTTTCTGGGATGATTTGGTCATCAGCTGTCTTGGTGGTGGAGCTGTTAACTGTAGGAAAGGTGACGGTTAGGTTAGCTATGGTGTCAATGAAGTAGGAATTGAAGAGGGTAGCAAGTTCAGTGGGAGGATTTTGTGGGTCAGGGGATGGATTGCTTTGAGAGCCTGGGTGTAATAGTTGGCTGATGGAAGACCAGAATGTTTGGGGATTATTTTTATGTTGGCTTTGTAGGTGGAAGTAGTGGTCTTTTTTATCAGTGGTTATTAGATGTTTTGCCTGGTTACGGAGTTGCTTGTAATGTAGTAGGGTTAAGGGGTCTTTGTTTTTCTGCCATGATTTCCTGATTTTATCCCTTGTGGACATTACGTCTTTGGTGGATTTTGAGAGCCAGCATGCATGGTTATGTTTTATTCATTTTTGGCGGGTGGGTGCTTGCCTATTTAGGATGTCTAGAAATGTTGAGTTAAAGAATTCAACAGCCTCATTAAGTGTTAGGAATTTGAGGGATTTCCAGTTTACTTTAGCTAAGGTTTCATTAAATATGGATGATTGGAACTTAGTAAAATTTCTGGAAGATTTATACTGGTGTTGGCCTGTGGTTGGAGTAGTTTTGCATATGATATATGCTGGGTGGTGGTCACTAATGGTATTAGGTAGTATGCCTGCACTAATGACATTGAAAGGGTGGGACACTAATATGCAGTCTATTGTGGAGCCCCAGTTGTAATTTTTGTGAGGTCTAGTGATGTCTTCAATTAGTTGGGAGAAGTTGTAAAGATTTATGTTTTTTGAGGGGTCGTTGTGGCCTATATCTAGCCAATCGATATTTACATCACTTAGAATGATGGTTTCATTATCAATATTTTGGGAAGTCCAGGCAAGTATGTTTTCTAATATTGGTATGTTGTTTCCTGAGGGAATATAAAGAGCAATTAGGCAAATGTGTTTATGTTTGTTAAGTTTTAATATAGAGATTAGTACTTCAGCTGGGGACAAGTTGGGTGTTGGTTTTGAGTAGGGGATTAATGTGTAATTGTTAGGGAAAGGTATTGCTACTCCTCCACCTCTCTTGTTGGGTCGATCGACTCTCAGGCATGAGTAGCTTGGGGGAGAAATTCAGTGTCTTTTATATATGATTTCAACCAGGTTTCAGTAGCTGCTATAATATCTGGGTTGTACTTAGAAATCCAGGCATGGAGTTCAAGTATCTTGTTCCTAAGGCTTTGGAGATTTATGGTTGATAGCATAAGAAATTTGCTAGGTTTGCTGGAGCTGAGGGGGGTCTGGTCCTGGATTGGGTTGCACATCACCACACTGGGAAATAGTGCTTTGGTAAATTGTGTAGGTTATACTTCTCAGTTTTTTCCTAAAAATGGTGCAGTTGCTGCTGGTGGTGTGATAAGGGGAGTGTCTTTGGAGAGGTAGAATTTTCACTTTGCATAGTATAGAGGTATTAGCTGTGAATAAGCTAGGATGGATATCTGAGTAACTTGATAATTGTGGATTATGGGTGCTGGTTGTACAGGTATGTGCAGGAGGTATGTTGGGTGCCTAGAAAGTTGTGATTATTGTTAGGGGAGAGAGTGTAAGTGAGAGAAGCAAGATCAAAGTAATAGTTGTGATGGACATGATGGTTGAGTGCAGTGAGATAAAGAATATGAGTAGGATAAAAGTAGTTTAGAGGATGGAGTAATATATGGGCTTATTTAGAAATGGGTGGGGAGGTAGAGTACAATAATATATACGTGTAACTAATGATCAGATCTGACAAACCAGTTCTCAGTTGCAATGACCACTCTGCATAGTAATGACTGTGAAACCAGACTTGCAGGCCAACCTTCCCCATGGCAACTTGTATAAGTTAAATATCCACAATGCAGTTATGCCAAGGCTCTAATCTAGCAAATTCCAAAGGAGTGCTTGTTTGGCTTGCTTGCTGTATGTACTCTGCCTGAATATTGCTGATCTCTGTCTGCATTTTATTTTGAATTGAAGTTTTTCATTTAAGGTTTGGTTACTTCTCTTTTTTATCTTTTTCTCATATTACATTTGTTTTATTTTAAGTTTTCTGTTCTGTTGGAATTTTAAGAGGTCTTGGCTACCATCATAGAAAAGTTAGCAAGGAATTCCTTTGCAAAAAGTGAACAAATCAGCTAATTAGTGGAAGGAGCTGAGAAATAGAATTCCTCATTTAGCTAGAAATATTTGGAGACATCTCTGTTTAGCTGGAGTGCTTGCTTGAGTTGCTTGATGAACTCTGCCTGGATTGCTGATCTCTGCATTTTTTTTAATTGAAGTTTTTCATTTAAGGTTTCGTTACTTCTAATTTTTATCTTTTTCAAATATCACGTGTCTTGTTTTAAGTTTTCTGTACTGTTGGGGTTTTAAGAGGGCTTGCTAGGGTCAGTTAGAAAAGTTAGCAAAAAATTCATATGCAAACAGTGAATAACTTCAGCTAATTAGTGCAAGGAGCTGAGAAATAGCATTCTCCATTTAGCTAGAAATATTTGGAGGCATCTATATTTATCTGGAGTGCTTGTTTGGCTTGCATACTGTACTCTGCTAGAATATTGCTAATCTCTGTCTGCATTTTATTTTTCCTAGCCACCCATCTGTTGTTGTAGTCTTAAACTTGGTGGCTTTTGAGATGCCCACCTCTACTATGAATCTGATTTTGGACAATCCTCACAGTTCTGTCTCATTAGCTCATTCTACTGAGTACAGAGAGATCATTTGGGAAGGCCCACCCCTAAATTTCTTAACCTTGAATTGTCTTCTGTTTTCTCCCTTCCAGCTTAACTAACAAATGCACTTTATTCAGCTGATTTTACTGTATTTGCAGTCTTTCCTACTTTAGCACTTTATTTTGCTTTAGCTGCTTGTTCTTAAAAGTGTTCAATTGCATTTATTCTGCTGCATTTATTAATGTTTGCTAGTAGCTGGATTAAATTGTAACTGTTATTCTAAGCATCTTAGTTTTGGTTTAAGTCCTTGGGCTTCAGGCCAGTTATTTTACATTAAGAAGGTTTGTGGTCTACACTGTTGTGGGAGGAGAAGGCATCCTCTGTCCTTCTGAGCTGGGAATTGCTGTTTGAAGGCTTATTGTGCCTGTTGTTCTAAATGTCTTTATTCTGGTTTAAACACTTGGGTTCCAAATCACTTATTTTACATTAGGATGATTTATGGTCTAAATTATTGTGGCAGGAGAGAATAGCTTACACCCTCCTAAGCTGGGAATTGCTAGTTGAAGTCTTATTGTGTCTGTTATTCTGAAAGTGTCTTAATTCTGGTTTAAGCACTTGGCCTCCAAACCAGTGATTTTATATTAGAAAAGTTTGTGGTCTAGACTCTTGTGGCAGGAGAGTTTAGTCTATACCCTTCTAAGCTGGGAATTGCTGGTGAAGGCTTATTGTGCCTATTATTCTATGTACCTTTTTTCTGGTTTAAGCACATGGGTTTTAAACCAGTTATTTTATATTAGAAAGATTTGTGGTCTAAACTTGTGGCAGGAGAGGATAGCCTACACCCCTCTAACCTGGGAATTGCTGGTGAAGGCTTAATGTGCCTGTTATTCCAATGTCTTTGTTCTGGTTTAAGCACTTGGATTCTACACCATTTATTTCACACTAGGAAGGTTTGTGATCTACATTCTTTAGGAGTATTCTACTGAATTGCTGCTTTGTTTAAGCAGTTTTTTACTGTTGTGACTGTGATTTTCTGCACTTTTAATTTCTAGTACTTGTACATTTTATAGCACAGGCTAGATTCAGGTGTACTGAATCTAGACTGTTCGGTTCATAGGTTTATAGGTATGTACTAGGCTAACGGCCCTGGAAACTTTATAAACCCAGCCCATAGAAGTGTCCTGGCATCGTGCTGCTGATGTTAGTTCCTAGTGCCTCTATCAAGTAGCGCCACTGGTGTGATCCCTGGAGTGAACTTTCTATTTCCCATTCACTCATCAATATTTTTCTTGAAGAAGCCAAGTGAGGTGCTCTGCTTGACATGTATGGGAAATCTCTTTCAGAGCATGGGCAGTCTCTGGATTATGAACCTGTCCTTCCAGCATGTTCTGTTGATTGTGGTAATGAGGTTGAGGTCTCTGGAGTGTGTGGTGCAGAGGGATTGAGATTTCTTTAGCTGTAGCCATTTCTAACAGAGCTGGGGTCAGACATGGCTTTGTAAGTCAAGCAGAGATCACCTTTTAGTAGACAATATGAGACAGAGAATAGCTGGAGTTTTTTGACTCTGTCCATGCAGGACATGTGTTTAAGGCCTAGGATCCTAATCGTGAAGTACTTTTGTGGCCTTTCCAGCTGTTGCATGTGTCTAGTGAGGTACATGCCAAATGAGGCATTATACTTAATGATTGGCCTAATGAGGGAAGAGTAGACAAAGATGATGACCTCTTTCTTTCTGGATGCAAAACACTTGGTAATGAGATGTGCCACATAGAAGGACTTTCTAACCACAGTGTCAATGTGGTGGTCGAAGGAGAAGTTGCTGTTAACCTGTGTCCCCAGATCTCTTATGTGCTCAGTGGACTCCCGTCGATATGTTAATTAGTGGGAACTGAGTTTTTCCCAAAGGGAATGGCAATGCATTTTTTGGCATTAAGCTTAAGGCCATGGCTTTGACACCAGTCATTGGTCTCAGTGAGACCTTTCTGTAGGATGTCTCCATCACTTGAGGAGTTAATAATGACTCCCGGCTTACAGTCATCTGCAAACTTGGTCAGCCAGAGTCCCTCTGTGTTGGCCTGGACATCTGAGAAGTAGATGCCAAACAGGAGAGGACCCAGGACCAATCCCTGTGAGTCTCTACTCATGACTGGTCAGCAGTCTGACTTGGAATCCACTACTTTCACACTGTAGGTTCTATCTGTGAGCCAGTTTGCAACCCACCTAGTGATATAGGGGTTGATGCCTAGTTTGGTGAGTTTATCAATAATTCCTGAGTGGGGAATGGTATCAAAGGCCTTGTCTAGATTGAGGTAGGCTGTATGAACTGCCTTGACCTCTTCCACAGTTCTGATGACTGACTCAAAGAATTCATCCAGGTTGAGCAGGCATGAGCTACCTTTCACAAAACCAAATTGCGTGGGATCTAGAGTTTGGAGATTCCCTATATCCTTGTTAATTAGGTCCATGATGATGCACTCCATAGCCTTACATATCAGACTCATCAAGCTAATGGGGCAATAATTCCCAGGGTCTGTAGTCACTCCTCCTTTATGGAGAGGGATTACTGTAACAGTGCACCATTTGGTAGGAACAAAGCCTGAGGTGAGGCTGTGATTGAACAGGGCAAACAGATGTAGTACCAGTTCACTTTGTAGTTCATGCAGAACATATCCATGGATATTGTCAGGTCCCATGGAAGCTGTATTCTTGGCCTTGGAAAATGCAGCTTTAACCTGTGCTGCAATAATGCTCGCTGCCCGGCATTCCTCCGGTATTGTGATTGGTCCTTCAGGGGGAGAGAGGGGCAAAGTTGGCACTGAATCTGTTAGCCAGTATGTTGGCAATATCTGTTGGCTCAGTATAGGAAGTACCTTTATACAGTAACTCAGAGCAAACCTGAGTATTGCCGTGGAGATTCTTGATATAACTATAGAAGGCTTTGTGTTTGTTTTTAGTGTCTGCCACAATTCTGCCTTCATAGCTGGCTTTAGAGGTTTTGATGAGGGGATCTCAACTTTTGTTGAGGCTAATAAAGGAATTTTTCCAGTCTTGGGACTTCATCTTTTTCTGCAACAGTTTCTGTTGTAGAATTTATTAGTGGCAGGGATCACCAGATTGGCTTCATTTTTTTTGGAGGAGAGCATCTTGGTTCTGTTGGGTATGGCTAGTTCCATGCATTTATGTACATGTTTGTACAGTGCATTGGTGTATGATTCTGCAGTCATGCATCTATTTTCCATTGACATGGGTGCCATGAAGTAAGCTACCCCTGTTTTTAGGAGTCCAAAGTCAGCTTTGGAGACGTTTTTCATGCTGGTTACCTTTGCGGGGGTGTGTGAGTGAGATGTTGATTTCTATAGTTATTAGTGTGTGGATGGATCTAACCAGGGAGGAACTGACTATTGGTGTAGAGCAATGGTTGCCCATGTTTGTAATAACCAGGTCAAGAATGTTGCTTCCTCTAGTGGGGGTAAGAATGAGCTGGTCCAGGGCATTTTAACTGATGAATTTCAGGAAGAGTTGGGCCATTCCAGGAAGCACTGGGCCAGGTATTATTTGAGCACTAAAGGCAGACATCTTACATTAAGAAGCCCCCCCTGCACCCTTGTGGCAGAAGTGTGTGGCAAATACACATCTGAGTTGGGGATTTCTGGAATAAGGCTCAGGAATGGGCTGTCCCTTTGGTTACTTTGTTTAAAATCATTACATTTTGCTTGTATTTAAGTGTTGTGTTTATGTGGGTTTGCACTCAGTTTACTGGGGCCGCTCAGAGATTGGTGACTTTAGCCAGAGATCTGGAGTGAATTGGAACTAAATCCAAGGTACCCATGAAATCTGCTAAAAATAAGTATTTTTAAAGCCTACATTGCACTTTGAGAACAGTATTCTACTGAATTGCTGCTTCATTTAAACATTTTTTTGCTGTTGTGACTATGATTTTCTGCACTTTGAATTTCTAGTACTTCTGCATTTTATAGTATAGGCTAGATTTAGACTTGCTGAATCTAGACTGGTTGGTATCACTTAAGCACTTAAACCAGCCATCATACATTAAGAAGGCCCCCTGCACCCTTGTGGCAGAAGTGTGCAGCCTAGGACCCATCTGAGTTGGGGATTACTGGAATAAGGCTCAGTCTTGGGCTTTCCCTTTAATTTGTTTTAAAATCAATTAACTTCACTTGTATTTAAGCCTCATATTTGCACATAGCTGCAAATCACGCAATGGGGTTTAGCACATCTGTGTATAGCCATGCATAGAAGCGCACACACCTAGAAAGGCAATTTTCCCTAGATATCTGCTAGGGAAACCTCCTAAGCTCCCCTGCTTCACTGTGCACAAAGCAGTTGCACACTGCTGCCCTGCAAGCAACTCAGTTGTGCATTGTGAAGCACTGACACATTTTTCTACCCCTAGCTATCCATAAAATAGCCACTTCTTGTTAGTCTTACAGGAAAACCTGGTCCATCTGGCCCACTCCCCACTAGTTACTACACTATATACGGGTCTGATATTGTCGGCACGACAATATCGATAGCGAAGAATATCGGCCAGGTAAATGGAAATCTCCATAGTGGGAGATTTCTGTTTACTTCAATGTAGTGCGGTCTTGGAGCTGGTATATTTAAGTAACGGGGGTGTGGGGGAGTCAGCGGGGCTTGTCCCCTTGCCTACGCCCTTTATTTTTTTTTTGTTTGTTCTTTTTTGTTTTTTTATACTCATTCGATATTTTACTGCATCGATCAATTGTGTTTGACATTTATTGCTTCGATGCAGTAAAATTTTGATGAGGTAATATAAACCCGTATATACCTGCCATAATGGATGGACAGTTTCCCACCATTTCTTCAGCCAACCTGATTGACATGGGCATCTTGAGGCAATATAGCAATTGCCTCATGTATACTGATGATCAGTTACTCCTATAACATACAAATACAACATGAAAGATGTATCTATACTATGAATTTGGAATCAATTCTCTCACATAACAACAGAGCAGATATCAAATGTGTTGACAGCACACACATTTCTCCTCTTGCACATAACAAGCTCACAACACATAAACCAACATATGTGGATGTACTCACTAGAAGCCTACCCAAGCGCAAACATACTGCACACACTGCAGACCTTACAGAATCCTTTGCACATAATAATACACACACACCAGTGTCTCAGCCAATAAGCCCCTAAGACAAAACACCTTAAAACCAAACGCCTTTGTCATAGGTGACTCAATAGTGGGACACACAGATGTCCCCCTCACCAGACTGGACAAGGAAAAGATCACAGTCAGCTGCCTGTCATGTGCCAGGATCCATCAGATCATTCACGCACTCAAGTCTCTCAACAAGTACCATTATGACTTTGTCATAGTCCATGTTGAAGTGAATGATTTGAGGTGCACCTCACTGGACCATATGAAGAGAGACATCACTGAGCTCTCAGATTATGTATTCCAGGCAGTTATGTCGTTATGGAACACACACCAAGAAATCTCCAAAGGAACTCCAGGCAAGAGCAGAACTGAAGTCAAACTTGTTAAGCAACAATTTATTTCCACAAAGCTTTTCGTTCAACTGATAGCCGAACTTCTTCAGACAAAATATGATTGACTTCAACAATTGGCTTAGCTTTTGGTGTCAGTCTAGGGGAATCCAGTATCTGTCAGCCTGGGTAGATATAGTTGACAGAACATGCTGCTTTGCCAAAGATGGTCTTCACCTGTCAAATCTTGGCTTTCCATTACTGGCAGAGGTACTCGCCTCCCCCATAATACCTTTTTTAGGCAATGTCATAATAACAAAATTCCCAATGTAAAAAAATCCACTAGATACAAACTCAAGTTTATGCTGCTTAATGCTAGGAGTCTAAATCAGAAACTGCACTCACTGGAAGCATTCCTTACCTTGGAAGATGCCGATGACTGTGCAGTCACAAACACATGGTTCAAGGTCGCTGGAAGGACCCTGGCCATGCAAGGCTACAATGCCTTCCACATGTTCAGACCTCAAAACGAGCATGAAAGAACCAAAGACAGAGGTCTATTCATCTTCATTAAAGACAAATACACCAAAGACTAGTCAAACAGTATGACTCCCTAGAGCTACTCTAAGTCCAATTAACTGTAGGTAAAACCCTCTTCCATATCATTGGTAGCTGTAGGTCGCCCATCATGAGCCATGAGAACCACTCTGCCTACCTGGACCTACTTGAGTCACTGAATATACAGCCAAACACTTTGGCCATTGGTAATTTCAAATATCCTTCCATCAACTGGGAGTCATACATGAGTACAAACACTCTCACCCTAAGATTTCTGGACTTTTAATACAAATGCTCTGAAACAGATAGTCTACATCCCCACAAAGGGGTCAAATGTCCTAGACTTAGTACTCACCAACATAGGGGGTCTCTACACTACCCACTGTGCATTGCCCTGCCTGGTAAGATTTGATCATAAATCAGTTTTGTTTGAAGTAATGATCATACATGACCCCCTCAAGAGCCAAAACGATGAAAAATTTCTCCAAAACAAACTATAGCATCTTAAGCAATGGCATAAATAGTTTCAAACCCCCTGCTACAACTGTCAACAATGACAACTATACAGAGGTGTATTCAAATGCCCTGTATAAACACCTCTAAAAATCTACAGATTTAGCTGTACCTGAATGGATCAAAACAAGGTCCTCACAAAAAAAAAAAAACAAGCAACCCTGGTGGACATCAAGCATAAATAAGTTATACAACAATAGGAAGAAACTAATGTCTAAGAACAACAGGTAACTGACTCAGCAGAAGAATGACACCCTCCACAGGTTGAAAAGCAAATTAGATTTCTTGCTAAGTCCTCTAAAGCAAATTATGAAGCTAAACTAGCATCCCTAGCTAAGGATAATCACAAGGCATTCTTTAGCTACAACAGAAATCAAAAAGGGAAGGCCCAGCTTTGTGCCAAGCTAGTACTGGACTGTACCACTCCTACTAACCCTGAGGATATTGCCAACCTGCTAGCAGACAATTTTGGTCAAAGTTCACCTACCTGTCCCCACAAGACATACCCCAAACCATACCTGTTACCAGTCCTCTACCTAGCATCTCCAAATTGCAGGTCATAAATGCATTCTTCATGGCCAAAAACAAAGAATCTATGGGACCGGATAACATCCCAGGCTGTTTAATAAATGGTATAAAACAGGACCTAGTGGAACCCCTTGCCACACTCTTCAACCACAGCCTAAGTACTGGCTTTGTTCTAGCAGAGTGGAAAACAGCAACAGTAATTCCCTTGCACAAAGGAGGTCCATCAACAGACCCTGGAAACTATAGATCCATAAGCTTAACCAGCCTTATCTGCAAGGCCATTGGAAGAATCATGATGGACCTTATCAACAAAGACACAGGTAACCTTCAAACTATTGACCTGACCCAATTTGGCTTCATTAAGGGTAGATCATGCTTATTGAACCTGTTGGACTTCTTCAAGATTGTCACTAAATGCCTGGATGAAGGAAAAACATTACTTACAGCTTATCTTGACTTAAACAAGGCTTTTGACAAACTCTCCCACTCAGGTATCATTAGGAAACTCACCCATCTGTGGTAGAAGGATACCCAGATAGTTGCAATAGTAGGAGCAACAGGTCTTATAAAAAGAATCTACAATCATATTTAGATATGCTACCAATACATGTAACTCCAAAAGAATTACAGAAGAAGTCATTTTTGGGCACATTGTGGGTGTTGTGAAGAGCACTTTTGGCTGACATCGAAGAGTGACATAATACTAATTTCATGAACTTTAATAATAGTTTGACTTAGGACTGGAGTCTATTCCCATCATGGCATTAGAAACCCAAAAGATTTGGAGAAATTAAAAAAAACTGGGAATTAACCCATATGCCACTAGATGGGTAGCCAACAGTTAAAATTGGGGATTATGCCTCTACCAGCAGACCAGTTACCAGTGGTGTACCACAAGGAGCTGTGCTGAGCCCCCTACTGTTTGGAATCTATTTCTCAGCAGTCCAGGCAAAAATAGATGGACTGCACTTACCAAGTTCGCTGATAACTGCAAACTGGATGCAATCACTGAGTCCCCCAATGATGCTGACGTACTACAAAAAGGGCTTATGCAGACAGATGATTGGTGCCAAAGCCACAGATTTAAACTAAATAAAAATGTGTTATCCTTCCTTTCAACAAAGGTGAAGTCCCTGCAAATTACAATATTAACAGTAGCTCCCTTAGCACAAACTCTCTGGTGAAAGATTTGGGAACACAGGTTGACAGCAACCTTAACTTTGATCACCATGTGTCCACAGTGGTAAGGAAAGCCTTCTACTTTGCACATCTGATAAGTACGGGCATCGCATCCAGAGCTAAGGATGTTATAACTCCCCTGCATCCATCCCTCATCAAACCACTAATAAAGTGCAACACTCCATTCTGTATGTACCTCACCAGACACCTGCAGCAACTGGAGAGACCTCAGAGGCTTCTCACCAAGAAAATTCAGAGCCTTAAACACATAACCTACATGGACAGACTGAAGGCCCTTTTACTGTATTTTGTATCTTATGGGATGCTGAGAGATGACTTCTGCCTGCCTATAGAGCAGTCTTGGACCCTGTTGTAATGGAAATGCTGCACATCTGCAAACCAAATGGGACAAGATTCACTTGCTCTAGGGATCTTAACCTACCCTGCAATGTTAACAGGACACACTGGAGAAACAGATATGTCTCATAGAGATTGACACTCCTCTGGAACAAACTTCCAGTTTCATGTAAAACAGAGCTCCTCAATGACCTTATTTAAATGTAACTCAGATAACTGGCTGGAAGACCATAAATCTACCCCCATGGGTGTCACCTATGTCCCACTTGGATAAGGACAGTTGGGTCTGATCATAGACTCACCCAGCAAATATAGACTATACAACTTGGTCAATAAGGGAACAAGGGTATAACATGGCTAGGCTTATAAAAGGCGTAGGGTCAATAGCCTAGTAACCTCCTATTAGCCTATGAAGCTATTAATGCTTCTCCACTCAATTATAAAAAATAAAGAAGAATGTAAACATAATTTTAAATAACAATAACTTTGTATAGCACTGGAGCTCATATGAATTATATGTGTGACTGCGAGTATACTGACAATTATGGTTTTGTAATTAAAATTGTCTTTTCTGGCCATGGATGGAATTCATACTTCAATGATAGTCATATATACATGAATTTATAAACCAGGACCTTGTCAGTTCACACACATACATGGTTAAACCCTCACTCTGTCATTTGTATATATAATTAATGAGCATGTCCGATAACCACTTCTTCTGTGACAAAGATGAAAAAACACCTGTGTGGAAGAATATGTTTTGTGTATTCTATATAGGTTTGTATCCAACATTGTACAAATTACTTTTATCAGTGTGTAAAGGCAACAAACAAAATCTGTCAAGTCATAAAATGTATACACCCAACACATGTCTGCAAAGTTAAAGCAACTAACAGGTACTGTAGCAACCAAATCATAAACTAATGGCAACTGTCACATTACCCTTCTTATTTCATATACTGCCTTCTGCTCTGTTTGGCACTGTTGTGCTTTGCTTAACAACCTTGCACACTAGGTATAAAATGTGATATCTCAAATTAGCAGAAAAACACTCTAACTGTTGCTGTTGGACCTGTGTGAACAAGTCAGGAGCTAGAAAGGAAGGTGCCAAATTTAGGGCTCAAAGATGGGGTGTACAGGAGGCCAGAATATTCACTGGACTCCTTGTAAATACAGCCATATTGGAGGGGAACTATACTGGGTCTCAATATTTATTTATTATTTATTTATTTTACATTTCTTAACCGGGATAGTCCACTGGACACAGGTCCATTTTCAGTGGAGGCCCGGGGAGAAAAGCTCCACACATATGAATAACATGAAACAAAAAACTACAAAGTTTACAAAGTATATTTAGATACAAAATGCAGTGAGTCTTAAATAATAGTAATATATTCATACACAGCAGTCACAATTAGTGAAAACAGAGAATTCTTACAGTAATAGTTTCATTAGTCTAAAGATATATATATAGTGACCTCAATCATTGCTGGAGGGAGTCATGTATAAACCAACAACTTCTTAAAGGTTATTGGGATCTAAACCATAACAATCTATTTTATTATATTGCAGGTATTTCTACAGTAATAAAATATAGACCTATCTGTTCCTCTTGAGGTGTGAGATAGTTAAGGTGGTGTAGAGTCTAACATAGTGGAGGGCCTAGCCTGGTGAAGTGCAAGAGCAGAGCCAGTTATTAGTGAGATGCAGTTTTAATGCCTTTTTGAACTGTATGAAGGATGTCATAGTAGTTATTGTTATAGGGTAGAGCATTCCATATACATCAGAGGCTTGGAATAGTCTGGCCAAGGCTGTCTCCAGTGTGACTGGCATTCCAAGCACTGGAGAGCAATGCAGGCACCAATATAATGACCTGAAAAGGTGCAAGCAGGAACAACTCAACCAGTGTCTGGATGACTTTAGGACAGCTGACATCCCACAGTTGGGTAAGTACACAGATAATGATACTTTAAATTAGACAGAAAGCTGGATATAGCTAAGACTGGTATGTATAATGCTCTTCTCTTTTTCTCCCATTTTTATTTTACATCCACCCAGGGGACAGCAGCAAACAGGGATGCCCATGCTGAGCATTTGTAAAGACTTAGAGAGGCAAGGGGTGTATATATATATATATATATATATATATATATATATATATATATATATGTATATTTATATATATATATATATATATATATCTATATATATATATATATATATATATATATATATATATATGTATATATGCAGCACAAAAGAATATTATTTTATCTGAAGCATTGCTCTTGTTTACATTATTAGCAAATTAAGCATGCATATCTTAACTATAAAATCAAGCATGTATGCTTCAGTCTGTATCTCAACCCAACTACAAGAGTCTATTGTAATAGTGACTTCAGATGTTGTGGGTTCAGATCCCACAGGTAACAAGAATATAATAAAATAATTCAAAAATATTACATAATAATTTCAACAAAATTGAAATACATGTCATGCTGTTAACTTAATCTGTATTATTTGATCAAGCATATATGCAATAAATGTATATTGTAAGAATTACTTACAGCAATCATCAGTGATATACTGTAATTTATGGTATGTCACATATGACAGTACTAATTATCTTCCTCTTTTTTTTGTCTTTTGCCCCACCCCTTATCTCTCTTTTTTATTTTTATATGTGTGGTCACATTTAGCTGTTATCAGTTTCTGACAATTCATAGGTTCATAGGTTCATAGGTTGGTACTAGGCTATCAGCCCTAGGGCCTATACAAGCCTAGCCATAACAATTCCCTGGCTATTTCTTCCCACATTATTTACTTTCCTGGACCCCTGTCTAGCAGGGCGACTGACGTGATCCCTGGGGTGAATTTCCTTTCTCCCATCCAATCGTCAAGGTTCCTCTTGAAGAGGTCCAAAGAGGCACTCTGCTTGACATGTATGGGCAATCTATTCCAGAGTCTGGGGAGTCTCTGGGTCAGGAACCTATCCCTCCAGCATGTTTTGTTTATTGTGATGACAAGGTTTAGATCCCTGGAGTGTGTAGCTCTGAGGGATTGGGATTTCTTTAAGTGTAGCATGTCCAACAGCTCTGGGTTTGACATGGCCTTGTATGTTAAGCAGAGATCGCCTCTGAGTAGACGATATGCGACAGAGTATAGCTGGAGTTTTTTAAGGCGGCCAGCATAGGGCATCTGCTTTATGCCTGTGATTCTTTTAGTGAGGTATTTCTGAGGCCTTTCCAGTTGTTGCAGATGTCTTGAGAGGTACATACCAAATGGGGCGTTGTATTCTATAATGGGTCTAATGAGGGATGAGTACAGTGGGACAATGACCTCCTTTTTTCTGGATGAAAAGCCCTTCGTGATGAGGTGTGCCACATAGAAGGATTTCCTGACTGTTGTGGCGATGTGGTTTCGAAGGTGTGACCACTGTCCACCTGTGTCCCTAAGTCTCTTATCACACTTTCTGTGTTTAGTGTACTGCCACCTATATGGTAATCCATGGATACATGTTTTTTCCCAAAGGGGATAACAATACATTTCTTGGCATTGAGCTTGAACCCATGGCTCTGGCACCAAGCATCTGTTTCTGTAAGGCCCTTTTGTAGAGTATCCACATCATTTGGGGATTCAATAATGGCTCCCAGTTTGCAGTCATCTGCAAACTTTGTTAGCCAGAGTCCCTTAGTGTTGACCTGTACTTCAGAGAAGTAGATGCCAAACAAGAGCGGCCCCAGGACTGAACCCTGAGGTACTCCACTTGTCACTTGTCTGGAGCTGGATTTGGAGTCGGCTACTTTTACAGTGTGGGTTCTATCAATAAGCCATTTAGCAACCCATTGGGTGACATAGGGATTAATGCCCAACTTAGTAAGTTTATCTATGATTCCAGAGTGGGGGATGGTGTCAAAGGCCTTGGCAAGGTCTAGATAGGCTGTGTGGACCACCTTACCCTTGTCCATGGCTCTGGAGACTGATTCAAAGAAGTCAATCAGGTTCAGGAGACAAGATCGGCCCTTCACAAACCTAAACTGGGTGGGGTCCAGTGTTTGAAGGTTGCCAATGTCTTTGTTTATAAGTTCCATGATAATACGCTCCATGGCCTTGCAGATAAGGCTTGTCAGACTGATGGGACAGTAGTTTCCGGGATCCAAGGTGGATCCCCCCTTGTGGATTGGGATAACTGTAGCTCTGCGCCACTCAGTGGGCACGAAACCTGAGGTGAGGCTATGATTAAACATGACACTTAGGTGAGGTGCCAGTTCATATTGTAGTTCATGTAGTACACAGCCCGGGATGTCATCTGGTCCCATGGATGCTGTATTCTTGGCTTTAGAGAGTGCGTTTTGTACCTGTGTGGCCGTTATTACTGGAATTTGGCAATCTTCCGGTATTGAGATGGGCCATTTAGGGGGTGAGAGGGGGTGAAGTTGGCACTGAATCGATCTGCCAGGATATTGGCAATATCCTTCGGATCAGTATATTTAATGCCATTCTGTTTTAGCTCAGAGCAGATCTGAGCATTGCCATTTAGATTCTTGACATAGTTATAGAATGCTTTGTGGTTGTCTTTGGAATCTTTGGCAATTTTATTTTCGTAACTAGCTTTGGAGGTTTTATGAGGCATCTCAGTTTCTTACTGAGGCTAGTAAGGGAGTTTTTTGCATCCTGGGATTTTCCTCTTTTCTGCAAAAGTTTCTTCCTTTTGTTGTAAAGTTTGTTTATGGCAGGGGACCACCAGTTTGGCTTCCTTTTTTTGGATGAGAGCATTTTGGTTCTATTTGGGATGGCACGATTCATGCATGAGTGGATGTGCTCGTACACTGCCTTAGTGTAGGATTCAGCAGTTGAACTTTCAGTTCCTGTCTGCTTGGGTGTCATGAAGTTTGTCACTTCTGACTTGAGTAGCATGAAGTTGGCTTTGGAGAAGTTTTTTATGGTGGTTTCTTTACTGGGGGGTGGGGGTGGGATGTGGATGTTAAGGGTGATTAGCTTATGGTCAGACCTGACGAACGAAGGGGTGACCATAGGTATGGAGCATTGATTTCCCATGTTGGTAATGACCAGGTCTAGGATATTGGAGCCCCTGGTGGGACTATGGATTAGTTGATCCAGGGCGTTGGAATTTATGAATTCCAAGAACCGTTGCGCAAAGGTGTTGGGACATGAGTAGTTTTCCCATTTAATGGCAGGGTAGTTAAAATCACCCAGTATTAGGGTGTTTGGTTCTATTCACAAAATGATTTACAGCACAGGGATGTAGGCCAACCAGTGTGGCTCAGCCTGCCCCATCTCTGTCAGATACCACACCAATGCCCAACACATTTGGGACTCAACCCGGCTGTACTGACTCTGCAGCTCCAGCACTACCTGTGATGTCAATATCAGGTAGCATTACCTGGCAGCTGGGTGCAGTGGTACCTTCTGGGAGTATTGGGAGAGGTGGTGATTTTGTCACCCACCAGGAGATGCCAGGCATGGTGTGTGAAGTCATGTAGAATATCACTGGTGCACATATCAGCTGGATGGAGAAGATGCTCACCAGAATGCTGGGCAAAAGAAAATGTCAAGCACTCTAACAACAAGCTGAGGAGGGGACAATGATGACAGTTCTGAGGGTGAGGACTAGATTCTCACTGTCCCCATGTTTGATGTGCATGGGCATCTGATATCCCCTCCCTGTCCCCAATCATAGTGTCTCTAAACCTGTGTCCATGATCCATGTCTCTTGTCTCATTTGTTTGCATCTGTGTCCTCACTTGCTCTCCTTACCTGAGCCTGACATACCTATGTCCCTTACCCAACATTCCTCTTTTACTGAAGTAAAAATACAAACATGGGCACCTGTCACCCCCCCCCAAAAAAATAATAATAAAAAAAAAAAAATATATATATATATATATATATATATACATATACATATATATATATATATATATATATATATATATATATATATATATATATATATATATATTGTCCCATACAAAGCTCTCCCCTTCACACTTGTGTCTTCTCGACACACTTGATTCAGTCCAATTGGCTATACAACATGGTTGTGTTGTTGTCACCCATCTTTGCTGAGGTTACAGTCCAAATTCATCAAATATTCTATCAATGTTCATTTTATATTGTTGAAGAAGTGGATAGCTATATTTCTTTCCTAATTTCCTAATTCCCTCTTGCACATTCCTGTATTGCTTTCCCTTTGTTCTTCCCCCTGCTTGCTCCCATTTCATCACTTTCCTATCTGCCCCATTTTCATACCTTTAATCTGGTTAAAAATAGAATCACACATCAGACATATGGACAAATGTCCTCAAATGAAGCCCTTCACTTTTTGTTGTATGTGTTGGAATGGGGTTTCACATCACGCACCAATGCCGAGTGACAAAACATGGCTCTTCACATCCTATGGCATGGTGTGGTTAACTGCACCCAATGCTGCTTAAACCTGCTGTACTAAGGAAGCACACAGTTAAAGTAGAATAAAAGCATTCATATTAAAAATGTCATATACATTTTTTACTAGTCTGATGACTATATAAATATGTAACTCCATATGTGTACTGTTGGCATATATCACGAGTACTGTCTGCTTTCATAGAGTACTTCACTGGAGATATTGCATATCACATTTCAAGTAATTATAACATGTAGCTATTTAATTACATCATGAATACATAGGTAAAAAAATAGAGCTGGATTCAAGCCCTTTATCATCTGTGGTCAAAATAAGAGGTCACTGCTGTCACACCTCCTGCCACAGAGTCAAGAAGGCAGCAGGTGTTTTTCTTCCACTCAGTAGTGTCCAAATTGCTGACTGCCACACCTCTCCACTTAGCATATTTGAGCGGATGAAATCAAACCAATGGAAATCTATAGTTTCTCAGTGAAGCAGAGACTGTGTTTGTTCATCACTTAACTACATGCAAATGGAGAAAGCAGTCTAAATAATTTTTTAAGGTTATACAATTTATGACAAATTTCCGATATGAACTACTTATAAGCACCATAGTATCTGTTAGTTGTGCCTGCTTCAGCCAGTGTGGATAAGTACTTCTCAAATTCAAGTAGATGTACTTAAATGTATATCTTGCATATGCAAGCACTTTGCCATCGATCACGCAAACCAGCTGCTCGGCAGTACACTATGGAAATCACTTACTAACATGTATTACCTATGTATACTGCCCAGTTAGTCTTCATCTCATTAAAATCCTTGCAAAAACACAACCAAAGGGAAGGCACTTTTTAATGACTGAACACATATTTACACTCAGTCATGTGTTACCTGTGCCTATTCACTTGAAACTTGGTATGTCAGTATTATTTCCCAAATCTCAACCACACTACTGAAATAAATAGCAAAACTGCACAGTTACATACCATGTACACCTTTATAATGACAATAGACATTCCGATTATCTTATACATGTATTAATTAATGTGGACAGCAGTTCTTCACTAACATGATCACACAGATATCACAAACTATGTTTGTGTCTGCATATGGCAATTTAAATGTGTAATGTACATAACATAGTCAGAAAACTCAGAACTGCATATATCTCATTTCTGCTACATGCATTCCTGACAGCTGTTTGCATCTAGTTTCACAAGCTGTCTCTTAAGGTATACCTGCTCATTAGAAACACAACAAGAAATTGTACATCCAAACTTTGCTTACCACTGTCATAACAGAATATGTTAAAAACACCATATAATGATGATGGCTCAACTGTACAGATTTTCGCAGAATGTCAAGATTTTTGCCTCATTGTTTTGCTCTGTTCCTCATAAAATTTGTGATTTTATGTATTTTTGTGGCACATTGATGAGGAATGAATTGACTAAATAATGATAGCCAGTTGAGTTACAGACTTCATATCCTTCAGAAATGGATGGTAACACAAGATGTTTTATTCTAGCAACCTTCTAAGTTTATAAGCAGGATTTCATGTCAGTGTTTGGCAAAAGGCATCACAGAGGGTAGTGGGACATACCTCTACCAACATACACTGTGGAGTCAGGCCAACAAACAGGAGGGGGATGTTCCAGATATGACTACAGAATGTAAGTCTTGCTCTTCTGCATTTGAAGTAATGTTGGTTTAACATGGTTTGTGTGGATATGGCTGGTCTACATGATTTAATACCTGTTATGACAGTGTTATGTGGTTGAGGAAACTCCCACCTGTAGAGCTATCTGCAGACTGGCCAGTGTTTGGAGTCTTACATGTGTTGTGTTACTGAAAGATTACCTATCTTTAGAAATGCAGTAGCATAGTCTGAGGATTGCAGTCAGTACATGGTGACAGCCATGAGAGTTACTGACTTCATATCCCTCATAAAACATATGTCACAACAAACCCTGTTACACCAGTAAATGTATGAGGTTATCACAGCAACATGTCAATATTGGCCCTGTGTTTGTGCCTCCAGCCACAACTCCATCAACCTTTGTACATATGTCATGCAGTAAGAGGTGCATATGTTCAGTATACTATTATTTATTGACATCATACCTGATAACAACCCATTTCTGACAAAGCAGTGGGATGGTGTACAGATGTATGTCACTAACTAGTGGGTGGTATGTGGGCTTGTGACCTCTGCTCCACCGGTTATTATGTGTCAGAACAGACAGGAGTGTGTGAATTCATAAACTGTGTGAGCATAAGTATTCCAGTATTTATGTGATATACACATTCAAAAGGCTAACATCCATATTGTCGGGCTTGGTCCACACGTCTTGCACTAAGGGGTTCTGTGTATACCTCTGAACTGAACAGAGTGTGTCAGACTGTCCACATTTATTGGTCATATCTCTGCTGTACTCCACAGGACCATTACTGTGATATCTGTGGTATTGTACAATGATGATCTTAGGATGTCTGTCAGTAACTGATGGCGTACATGTCAATAGCAGATGTGACCTCCCACACACAACATGTCTGTTAAGACAACCCCTGTTATAGTAGCAACAGTCTATATTTATACCTGCAATACTTACATGACATCCCCTTGCACTAAAAGGTCGCAACTATTGGTGCTGAGGTATGACTCCACTCCATGTTAAACATATATGTATTTATATATATATATATATATATATATATATATATATATATATATATGTATGTATACACATATACACACATATATATGTTTACACATATACAGATATATATATATATATATATATATATATGCACATATATTTATAGATATCTACACACACACACACACACACACACACACACACACACACACACACACACACACACACACACACACACACATATATATATATATATATATATCTATATATATATATATCTATATAGATATATCTATATAGATATATATGTATATATATAGGGTTCCTATCACGTAGTCGAACTTTTACAAGTTCGAACCACATATGGTCAAGACCATATATTCGAATTTGTAAAAGTTTGAGCGTGCGAATGGAAATCTCCATAAGTAGGGGTTTCCATTCACTTCAAGGTGGTGCAATCTCAAGTTGGTATATTTAAGTAGCTGGGGGTGTGGGGGGTGCAGGGGGGCTTACCCCCCCCCCTGCATACAACAATTTTTTTTTGTCCTTTGTATTTTTACTTTTTTATCGGTAGTCGAAGTTCTGTAACTTCAAACTTAATGGTTCGACCATTAGGTGTTCGGAGTTAAGGAACTTCGACTATCTAATATAGACCTTATATATATATATATATATATATATATATATATATATATATATATATATAGTTTCACTTCAATATCTTGAAAGCTCAAAATCCTGAATAGCAAAATCCTGAACTCAAAATCTCGAAAACTCAAAATACTGAAAACTCATAATACTGAATCTCATGATTCTGAAAAACATATAGGACAGCAACACTGACTATATTGCAGCAGAAATACATACAGAAACAAAGAAAAGACAAACCATATCAGTCTAAACCAACAGCACCCCCCCTCATGTGGGTGGCTGCACTCCCCACACCCCCTGCTACTTAAATATATCAACTCCAAGATCGCTCTTCACTACACTAAGATGAATGATTTTGTAGTATAGTACATTAAAAGGGAACATGACTAAGGTTACAACAGGCAGTCATGAAGCATGTAATGGTATGTTTGCCATTTTCTTCTGTGAAGTGCAATCTCAGAGTTGATATATTTAAGTAGCAGGGGGTGTGAGGGGCACAGCTCCCCCACTTGGGGGAGTGCATGGGGGCTTGCCCCCTGTTTATAATTGTAGATGAGTAATATGTTTCTGTATGTATTTCTGCTGCAATATAGTCAGTGTTGGTGTCCTGTATGTTTTTCAGTATTATGAGATTCAGTATTATGAGTTTTCAGTATTTTGAGCTTTTGAGATTTTGAGTTCAGGATTTTGAGATTCGGAATTTTGGGCTTTTAAGATTTTGAAGTGAACATAAATATATATATATATATATATATATATATATATATATATATATATATATATATAAATATATATATATATATATGTGTATATATACAGAGAGATCTATATATGGCCATATATATAATGCAATATACAGATGTATATAAATACATATATATGAATATTTATGTGTATGTACATGTACGCATAAATCTACATATGTATATATACATATATATATATATATATATATCTGCATATATATATATATATATATATATATATATATATATATATATATATATATATATATATATCCATATCCTTGTTATGTGTAAACATTTCTGCTGTGTATACCTTCCCAGATGTATCATACTGTATTTATCTAATATGTGTATATTTAGATATAATACCATACATGATTCAACAGTATTATCACTAACAAGTACTATGCCATTGTAGAAGTCATAGCAGTTGTTTAAAACTATACAGTTTGTGTACTGACAGATATATTAGAAAAATAAGAACTGTGTTCATAGCTGCAATGGCTTAGTGGTTAAGTTCTGTGACTATAATGTACAGGGTCCTGGGTTCAAGAACTGCAAGGGCTGATTATTTTGTAGCTGGGTAGAACAAGGGCTGTTGGATACAGAGTGGGTAAGGCAGTTCTGAGCAGCTCTAAGTGGGTTTGCATGACAGTAAGCACTGCTAACATATGGTTAAACATACACGCGCTTACAGAGTGTAGGCTTCGCTTGCCAGTGCGCAAATGTGCTTAGCATTTATATTGCAGTAATGCTGAAACCTGCTAAGCATGGCTCAGGCCTGGTAACCAGTGCTCACATTTCGGTCTGATAAAATAGCAGGGTAATGACATATTTAATAAGTGTATTTAACATGTACATAACATGTGTCTATGTGCTGTCATTACAGTAGCTAGGAGTGTGAGACTACCATCTGGGACACCTGACTATATATGGCTTGTATAACACTCTTTCCATTTGAATGTGTTACATGCATGGGTAGTATCCCAGGTTATATGCAGTCACACTGGCATGTAATGTATCATTATATTACTACTGTTGACAGTGCTTTCCCAAGTAAGAGTAGATTGCAGATTGCAGTACTGGAACCAAACACCCCTGCATGCAAAGATGAACTCCTAGTCTTCACTGTCGTGTTCCTGGTGTGTGAGCTGTGTCTCATTAAATATTTCCTACTGGATAATGATCTAACATGTGGAACATAACTGTAGACTACTGTGTGTATAGCATGTCAGTGAGGGCTGCTGTCATATAGTAATGGCATACCTATCGGTGTCAGACATCTTTCTGTCAACACATTCATCCTAATGCATAGCTAGTTGGCTAGCTGATGTCTGTCTGTCCTCTGTACAGAATGTCGGGTATCCATCTTGGCTACTTACAGGCAATCTATGTTTGACTGACACTGATATGTCTGCCCAGTTGTTTTATGAATGCCACAGCTAGGAATCCACAACCTGCATGCCCCACATGCCATGAATACCTTAACTACACTACCACAGTCAACAGAACATGCTTGGGTACAGGTCTCCAAGACAGACACTGACCATGTTATGTAATACATGTTGCATACATGTCAACAGGAGCACCTCACTGGCCCTCTGCAAGAGGCACCCAGATGATTGGCTGATGCATGTAACGCTCACCCTGAGGATCACTCCTGTGGTATCTGTTGATAGATGTCTTGCTGGCATATGGCAGGTGGCATGATACCACTGTACACACATCCCCTACACTTCCCGTCTGTCCATGGATAATAGCCTGGTACACACCTATGAATACTTGCACTGATGGACCCCAGTACTGACAAATGTGTATTTGTGCATTACTGAGAATATCAGTGTCTGTGTGTTTGTAGACCTGTAGTGGAGAATATCCTGAGGTCCTTCACACCCACTGCACCCCCCCCCCACTGCCATAGTTAGATATGGCTGCTGCTGCTGTACCAGACATTACATGTACCTTGTTACACTCTTCTCCCTAAGGGCTACCTGGGCCTTGAAGTACCAGCTCGACACTGTTGTACAAATGGGTTGATAGGCAAGGGATACCCACTGAGTTCTGGCAAGTGTGTGTATATCTGCATGTGTGTATATATGTAGGGTAGAGCATTCTGAGGCCACATTCTTCTAATACAATATGCCTTGCCACACAGTATTAGAGATAGTGATGTTACTGACCGCAGGAGAGGCATGATCATGCATCACCCTACTATGCTTGTGGCATGTGCATTAGATGCATATCACTGTACTGCACTCTTGGGATAGACAAGGGGTTGTATTGCAGTCCTGGTCAATGTGTGATGGTGGGTACGTCAGAGTGTTATCATGGGTTTCAGTGCATACAATATCCACTGTGGGGTGTCTGTGCTGGGTATACACTCTTTACACCATGGTACCCCCGGTATATGGGGTCTATATTAGAACTTCGAAGTTTCAAAACTTCAAATGTTCTAATATCGACCCCTATTCAGCGAAAGCTGAAAATATCGAAGCAACAGAAAACCATATTTTTTTCCTAGGGAAAGAATTTGGTTGTCCGTTTCTGTTGCTTTGGTATTTTCAGAGCTGTGGTGGAAAGTTATGGGTCGGGTTCAGGTAAATGTGCGACTGAGTGCGGGTTAGGTTAGTTAGGGTTAGGGTGTGGGCTAGGTTTGTGTGCGATTGTGTGGACATGAGGGTTAGGGTGGGTTAGGTGAGTTAGGGTTAGGGCACGGGTTAGGTATGTGTGTGATTGTGTGGATGTGAGGGTTAGGGTGGGGTAGGTGAGTTAGGGTTAGGGCATGGGTGAGGTGAGTGTGCGATAGTGACGGACCTTAGGGTTAGGGTTTGGGTCAAGGTAAGTGGATAGTTAGTGGTTTGTGTATAGTTTAGTGTAGGGTTAGGTGTAAGATTTTAGGTGTATGTGTGTGGATTGCTGTTTGTTTGGTGTGCTTGTGTTGTGTTTATGTGTTTTGGAACAGAAATTTTTTTTCCCTAGGAAAAAAAATTGCTGTTCTGTATGTTCTATGTGTTCAGCTTTCACTGAATAGGTGTTGATATTAGAACATTCAAAGTTTTGAAACTTCGATGTTCTAATATAGACCTGGTACATGTCCCATGTTCCACTGCATGGGGACGACTGTCACCATCAACCATACAGGTAACTGATAACACTATCCAGCCCAGTTATGCATGTGATGTGTGCAACATATCTGTAACACAATGGACACACTGACAAGGTAGTTAGCGCTGATAAGCCCACGTCTCTCAGATGTGTGTCTGACTGTTATGTGTTTGACAATGTGTATATGACAGTATATCACACTATGTATTGTCCAAAAACAACCAGTACAGCCCCCATTACCATACTGTACAGGCCTGGGGATGTTCTTCACATAACATGTAACCTGGAACATGCCTCATCCTAAAAGCTCTGTAGTGTGTGCAATTAAGGCCACACACATAAGTAGAACTACATACCTAGGTAGGAGTCTAGTCCCAGTGTTGCCAAGTAAGAGTGTGTGTGTGTGTGTGTGTATGTGAAGGAATCTATTTCCATTTGCAGAATATACATGTCCCAGGAGATCATCTGTCCGAGAACTGCCTGGCATATGCTAACATTTCACAGGTATCGTGCTGTGGACATACATTCCATCACAACTAGTGGTAGATGTGTAAATGCCCTCTTCCCTATAGGTGTGCAGCGATACTGGAGTTGGTATATATAGCTGGGTGTGCCTGTTGTGGACACAGCCACCATAATTGCAGTTACTGTTGAGTGTATCCCACTGCTTAGCTGGCTGTAATACTGTACAGTTCATGTTAACAGGTGAGGTAGCTGTCTATCACACTATCTGTGGTTCTACAGCACTTCTCACCCACCAAAGGGTAGGGCTGTGCCACCCACACCAGCACACCTATGTTTACTGAGTTGAGGATTGCAGTACATTGGGGAAGGGGACATACACCTGCCAGTACCATAGTCAATGACATTACACTAGCGGACTGCTTATTTCCCAATGTGTTGTTGTGCCTATTCTGGCTTGGTGGAATTACATAGGCTACAATGTGTTCCTTGCACAGGTAAATACATCCATGTGTACAGTATTCCCTGTGTATTGCATCAACACCAAAGCTTCTGTGTGTGTTATATACAAACATGAGGTGTGTACCACCCAGTACACTTACCATTGTCCACTGTAGAAGGGCTGCTGACAGCAGCCACCATGCACTCACCTGTATACACAACTCCTCCCAGACCAGATCAGCCATGTGGCACATGCAGTAACTGTTATACAGACCTGTGACATGTGTTCACCTGTACCCAGAATATGGCACAGCCAAGGTGTCACCACAGTGCCATACTCCTTGTAGGATACAACAGCAGACCATCATCTTGCTGACACATGGACCACTTCAACACAAACGGATTAATTATGGAGACCACAATCACTCAGTGTTAATAACAGCTATAATGCATCATGGCTGGACAGCTACACTTCCTGACATGTAAGCATTAAACTTTACTGCTGACAACATGTTACACAGCATTACGTTGGTACACTGTAGTACAGTCACAATGTACATCAGAACCATATTTGCCTGTCCCTGCATCGATGCTATGGCTGACAGGGATGTGGCACAGGTATCATCATATTCCCCGGGTGTGTTGTTGGTTTGCCAGAGACCTAGGCTGAGCCATATGTTTGATACCATGTGTGTGAGTGAGGGGGCTTAATTATTGATATGGCAGTGGTGATGTGGTGTGTGTAGGTATGGCGTTGCCCTAGCTGTGTTTGTATTGTGTGTGAGTATGCATGCAGACAGTTCTTCAATGTGGCTGCCCTATACAGGTGTTTGTCAGACAGCTGCAGACCATACCTGACAGGGTGTGCAGTTCACTGCCTCCGGCCACAGATATGAGAACTGTGCCTGCCAGGAGTTCCACGGACATGTCCAGGTACAAGCCATGATATGGTACTCTCTCCTGATGATGATATATGTCTGCTGGAACCAGGTCCCTCCTGGGACTGACCAGGACCATGTGCATGTGACCTGCTGTGCTGTGGTGTGGACAGTGCCCCCGTGCAGTGCTGCGGCTGGTACTGCCACTATGGGAGTGGCTTGGTATTCTTGCATGTCCACATTGACCTCCAGCTGTTGGTGTTGCTGGAATACATCCACGTGGCCATCGCACTACTCCCACCACATGCTCGAGCACGGAAATTCCATGGTCGAGGAGTCCCACCATCTCACCCATCCTTCTATCCATGACCTCTGAAAAATAACAGAGGGCACCTGCAAGATCATGGATGTTGTCAGTAACAGCTGAATGAGTAGCTGAGTAGCCCTCTGCAGCCTCAGAGCCTGTCTGGTGTACCGTTCCATATGTGCCTCCACCTCCATGACAGCCTGAAACATGCGTCTGGTGGTACCAGATGCAGCACTGCTGCCAGGGGCACCATGACCAGCAGCCCTCCAATAAGCACCCCTGTACATCTGCCTATGTGGTACCCCACCGCACATCTGGCTATGGCTGCTGTGTACAGAAACACATGCCATAGATACCACACTGTCCTGTCCCATGCCACCAACTGCTAACTGTCCCTCTGCTATGGCCATTAGTGATGGGATATGTTTAGGCATTGTGACTGTGTGCGGGGATGGGATGGATAACAGCAGAATGTGGTGGTGCAGGTTCAGCCTCTGACAACCCTGCCTGTACCTTAACACACCTATCATCATTTTCAGTGTCTGTATGGACACCAACATCAGCTTGCCTGGAGGAGGGACCCTGACCCACCTCACCACCTGTGAGCAGAAAACAAGAAATGCACTTTAAGACCTGTACATCATTGCTTAATAGTACACACACACACACACACACACACACACACACACACACACACACACACACACACACACACACACACACACACACACACAGATCCTGACATTCCACCATACTACTTACCTGTCCCTGAGTTTACAGACTGTCCCTAGTTTATTCTCTTAAGTTCCCCATCCTGCATCAGCCTTGAATAATTACAATCAATAATACCAATCATTAATGTATCATTCTTCTAATTGCCTAGAAAAGAGATCACAAAACATGACCTGTTACTCCATTACCTCTTTGACTTGATTGGAGGTGTTTTTTCAAAGACTCTGTGATGTCATCCAGTGTTCACCCTGGGTTTGTCCAGACATCTTGAGCATGGTCCCCATATGTTATGGGCTACTACAGTCACTCAATAATGTCACACACACTGGAGTGTCATCCATAACTATTGTTCAGTAGATGCAAGATCTGTTGCTCTATTAACTTTTTATGTGGACTACAGTAATATTTGGAAACACTCTCTGGTGTTGTCTAGTAATTCCCTATTGCATCTATAGTGCTGCATATGTGGATATTCTTTCACCTTTCTGCTTATTGCAATTAAAACAGTATCCTTGGTGTCTATTTTCCCTCCCAATGCATGTTTCATGCTACAGATATCATTATACTATCAGCTGTCCTGAGATTACATGTCAGAAAAGTATTCCTGGTGTCTCATGTGTCTGTCCATGTCCCTGTACTGCACAATTTCAAAGGGAAGTTGAGGAGTATGAACAACCCCACACTCACACATGTGCATACATGGACACGCACACAAACACACCCACACATACATCCTACATAACATCCTACATACATCAATCCCCCTCCACTCCACCAGATTTCACTTACAGACAAAATAACCCCCCACTCCCCACACACACATTTACAGGTGAGGTTGCACAAAGATATTACACACAGACCTCCCATTACTCATCTGTCAACATGCATGACATATGGCACTCAACAGCATGCAGTGCAGCTATAGTCAATCCCTGCTAGCAACATTATACATCTCTGTGATGCATGGATTGTGTAGTAGGTGATGCCCTTTCCCCTGTAACACACTGCACCCATGTACACAGTATTGCTGTGCACCTGTTTAGCACATTGGCATGCACTGTGCACCATACCTCACAGGTGTACACACCATTGCTGAATGTGTATTATTGTGTCAGTTATGTTTGCGCTGCTGCTCACAGCCCCTATGTGTTTGTCCGACACATAGCTGGGATGACATGTGGACAGATGTCATTTGTGAATGCCTAATGTCTCATTTACATATCTCATCATCAGAGGTGCATGTATGGCCAATACAATACAATTGCACTGACAACCTTCAAACCTTACCATGGCTATGGGGAGTGTACACACCCTTATTGATATGATGCCCTCTTCCTTGATACACCATGGGATCACATTACTGCATATGTTAACATTACACGAACCTGATATGTCACATATGACCTGTGCAATCAAATGCAGTGTCAAACAAATGTGTTGTGCAGATGCTGACTGAGATGCATATAATTTGTGAGTGCATATGTGTGCACACCCTTATTATGATGGTTTGTTGCACCTACTGTTATGTGTACTACAGCAGTCACTATTCCTGACAGGGGTATACTAGCATGGACCATCTGCATTTGCCAGTATATGGTCAGTCTGCCCTACAAATGTCCCCCAACTCTGCATGATTGCAAGGCCAACTCATGTGCACATCCCTTGGAGGTCAATAAGTGCCATCACTATTGCTGTGGATTTAGGGTTATGTCTGCCATAGTTCCTAACCTTAACTGTGTTCAGATACAGCCATTTGTAGTATTCTTTGGATCCCTGCTTCAGTGCACTATTGTGTCATGATGACACCCCACCCCACTCTCAGGCTTTTTGCAAATGCTTGACAACTATGGCCTACACATGTGTGTCATTTTGCAGTACCCAAACACTGAACACCGTGTGTACCAGACTAGTCCCTGCTAATGAATGGCAAGCATACAGGTGTACACTGGCACCGACAAGGTACGGATGGGGATGGTGGGCCTGAGGTGGGGTGAGGTGTTGGTTGTGCAGCACATGTATCTTAATTGATACTGCCTGTAGGTTTCCAATGTGGTCTTGGTATACCAGTACAGATAGCAATGCATGCCTTTTGGGACCTTTGCTGTTAAGCATACCCTATCTGTAGAGAGGCCTGACTGATGTTTCCTGTGGTACGACTTTCCCATCTGATTACCCTAACCCATGGGCCACACTTATGCAGAGTTCCGGCAATTGCTGACACAGGTACTGCACAGCTAGTACTTGCTAGACATTCCTGCAATTCCCTCAGTGCTGTGGCATGTTACTAGGCAGCCTACGTGATCAGTTTGCAACATTAATCCTGTCCCATACACCCTTGACACATACATGGCTGTCTGCACTGTTTCTACATGTCCAACTCCAGGGTGCTATCTGTTGGGTATCGGATCCATGCCATGGCATCTAATATGTGTGCAAGCCACAGCTGCCTCTGTTGCAGGTAAGTAGGCACATTTGACGGCCAAACATCTTGGACAGCAAACCATTTATTGGTGTGACATTGGGGGCCTGTACTGCTGGAAGGTCCATACTCATGAAGAATGCATGCTGTCAGTACCTCAAAAGCTGCTTCCACTATATGTTATCTGGAGTGTATGCACACATATGCTTCCAGTGTTTGAGAAGGTATGTATTCCCCATATTTGCTGCCCTAACATAAGATTCCATATTACACATTCATTGCTCATGTTAGGACCACATTGCAGGTTGTAAGGGTTGTGGGCTGCAGTATTGTGATATGCCATAGTGTAGATCTGTAACAGTTGCCATTGTAATAGTGGTATATACACTGTTGTAGCACTGTATAAGGGTGATGTTTCAGACATGTCCCTACTGTAGGCCATTTGTCCCACCATTATATTCATTTCTGTGCACACATCATGCAATGACAGGATGTTAGTTATATTGCAGGAGTCTTACATACCCTTCAGATACACCATCATGGTGATCACTGTGATACAGTGCAGTTAACAGCAACAATACGTGAACATGTACAGCATGCATTATGGGTAGGTGTGTTAAATGTTTGCATGGAATATACCATGGCCATAACATGACCGGTGTATTGGCAAACCTGAACAAACACCATACTCACCAGCTACAGGCTGCTGCCTTGGAGGTATACCAGACGGACCTACATAACTGTGTGAGAGATGTGATGTCAGTAGCCACTCCTGTGGCATTGGTACAGGGTGGGTGCAACATTACAGGACATCAACAGTACAAACCCACAATACTACAGATTATGTACATCTGTTTATTACTGCAACGTAGCATAAGACTATATATATTTCATCTCACATATGCATGATCTATCTGGACAAATGTGGATAGATTCTCAGCAGTGGTCTACTGATGTGCCCTGTTGCCTTACCTGCACACTGCTCTGCCATTGTTTTGGTATCACCCACCTCCACTATGCTCTCTTCCAGGTGTTGTGTTTGCGGATGGGCAGGTGCCCCGAGGCTGGCAAGGAGCTCATCAACATGTGTCTGGGGGGGGGGCTGGATGACATGACCCCTCCTGTTGCAAGCTGTTCCCCCCTAACCGCAGCAGCATGCCGACAGGCATGGCGGAGTAGATCAGTGCATCAGTGTCGGACCTGCTCATAACTGCAGTTATGCAGGCCAACATCGTTTACCATGTGAACAAGATCATTCCACAGGGCGGTCCTCTTCTGCAGATCATGGGCTGTACGCCCAAACAAGGTGTTGTAGTGCTGCACCAAGTATGTGATGATACACAGGCAGGCATTCCCTGGACATATTGCCTGAAAGACATAAAGAGGGAAACATGTCTGAAGACCTCATACTGCAAGGTTATTATAGTTGTTAATACACATCTCTGTCTCCCCACCAGCATATCTGATGCAACAATCTGATCACAAAAATCAATGGGTATGTCTACAGAAGACCTACCGTTGGGACATATATCATATTGTACAACAATTTGTGCTATGTGTTTGTAGTCATGTTCCATGTTGAAACACTATCACTGGTGGCCTGTTACTGAAAATGTCACCTGTATGCCATTGTAAGGGCCACTATGGTTCCATATATCCATGTGTTCTGTTTGCTATGGGACTACTGCACATCTGTTGTTTTGTGTTAATGGGGATATCTATGCATGCTGTTAGACATAATCCGGGAATGTGTAGAATATTACTATCCACATAGTTTCTATAACAGTGACACAATAGCATGTTTTGGAAACATTTGCCAGCAGAACCAACTCTCCCACCTCATCTGGCTATGTTACCAGGCCACATCACATCTGAGACCTACCCTGGGACCTCCTCATCTACTGGTCCTGCACTACCTTCAGGTGGAACCACCTCAGGGGATGGTGTTTACCCCCACCCCCACCCAGGAGCACACACAGAAAAGATCCTGTCACCTGAAGTCAATCCAGGGTCTAGTGGATAGGGTGTTCCACAGAGACTTGGTGGATATGCTACAGCACCTTGAGGCCCTCAGTACACACTCACAGGGTCTGCATGCTCCTCCTGCTCAGCCCCCAGTCAAGGCACCTTCAGGGCCATGAAGATGATGTTGTGACTGCCCACGGGTGGGGACCTTGGTCCTATTGTTACTATATGTGGGCTCATGGGCTTCCATATCCCAGACAACACTCCCCATCCTGGGTGTTTACCCACCACATGTGTCATATATGACCCCTGTATGCTGTCTTGTCTGTCTTCCAACCCAACCTACCTCCCCAAATATACCTACTATCCTTCCCAAATTACCCATCCCACCTTCACAAACAAGGGCAATGTGCTCCCAACATGGGGTTCACACCTGAGATAACCGACCATTTTGCACCCATTTTTAGCTGTATAGATATATATATATATATATATATATATATATATATATATATATATATATATATATATTATATATATGTGTGTGTGTATTGATATGTGTGATGTTCCCTCACACATATCATGCAGCACTGTCATTCAACAGTAGGGGACATGTATTTATATAAATATGTGTGTGTGTGTGTGTGTGTGTTTGTATGTGTGTGTGTGTGTGTGTGTGTGTGTGTGTGTGTGTGTGTGTGTGTGTGTGTGAGTGTTTGTGTATATGTGTGTGTGTGTGTGTTTGTATATATGTAGACATACATGTATATATATATATATATATATATATATATATATATATATATATATATATATATATATATATAGATGGCCATATAGGTGTCTGTATATCTGTAGACATACATGTATATTTGTATATATATATATATATATATATATATATATATATATATATATATATATATATATATATATATATATATATATATATATATATATATATATATATATATATATATATATATATATATATACATATATATCTATATATTTTATATATATATATATATATATATATATATATATATATATATGTATGTATATATATATATATATATATATATATATATATATATGTAGGTCCCCTTCAGTTTGCCAACATTTCAGAATGCCGACAACCATATGGCTGACACCATATGATTGACATTCAGAATGCCGACAATGAGGAACTGGCATCTCACTATTGTGCAGAATGGAAAGATTTCCATTCCTGCACTGTAGTGCGATCTCAGAGTTTGTATATTAACGTTATGGGGGGTGTGGGGCAAAGCCCCCCATGGGGGTGCAGGGGGTGTAGACCCTCTGCTAGCAGTTGAAAGGAAATGATATTTTCCTTTTCTGTGGACTTCTCACAATGTCAGCATTCTGAATGTCAATCATATTGTGTCAACCATATGGTTGTCGGCATTCTGCAATGTCGGCATTATGTAGGGGATCCATATATATATAGATCCATATATATATATATATATATATATATATATATATATATATATATATATATATATATATATATATATATATATATATATATATATATATATATATATATATATATATATATATATATATAATCTACCAGGGTGCATTCAGACATCAGGTCCACACTCTCTAGCTCTACTTCTTGCACAGCTGCACTGTTCTGCCTTGTTACAACACAGAGAGGTGTCACATGTAAACACAGCCTAACATTAGGGGGGTATGTATAGGGACAGATTGCAGGTAAGCCTATTACACACCTATGGCATTTGTGCATGCTACATTACATGTTAACATGACTGTCCTGCAAGTGGTGGGCTCTGATACTCACATGTCTATCATAACAGCATTACTTCCACCAACAGCTATTGGCCACACTAATATACATGTCTTTCAGTACACAACACACACTATGACGACTTACATCTTGTCAGTCAGTGCTGATCTGCATAGTTGACAGTTATGGCCCACTGCCCACAAGGACAGACACTATTGTCCATAGCAATTGTCCAGCTGGACACCATTACAACAACAACACCTGATGGCACATATATATCATTTCACATCATCTATCCCATTATTATGGACCAAGTACTACATTCAATTAAATGCATATATGCTTCACATACCTGTTGTGGGAATGTCATCTCTTCTGGATACAGTTTGCTGTGTGGATGGATGGATTTTTTTCTACTCTCTCTCTCTCTCTCTTTCTTTATATATATATATATATATATATATATATATATATATATATATATATATATATATATATATATATATATATATATATATATATATATATATATACATATATATGTATATATCTGTCTCTCTCCACTAAATGAGCGGCCTTTAATAGATTGCAGCATTGATTTTTTAGGTGATGCACATGATCAGGTGATAGCCTCTGCACCAATCAGTGTCCACCACTTGCTACCGACATGCAGCCTGCTGTGTAGTACTTCCAATTATTACTGTCATGGCAATCCACTACTATAAATTCCTTATTCATGTGGGCCTGGCGCCTTTACCTTTCCTGTATGGAGGACATCCTTCCTGTGTGTGGCCAGCAGTCTTACAGACAGCAGGTTGCAATAACTCTTACAAGAGGACTTGCAGACACAGGCCAGCTACATATTTGTATAAGGTTCCAGACCTACAGACAGTGTGAGTAGTGTTGTTATATACATTATACCACTAGTGTTACAGGGTTTGTGTGTACATACTAGTTTAGTATGCAATGCAGTCTGTCTGCATAGCTCTCAGCTGTGGGCCTATCCACATGATGGCCAGAGGATTGCCTGTTATGTTTTGTCTGTTCACCACACAGGGCTTGTCACAGATATATCACTGGCATTCTGTCTGTTGAGTGCTATCAGTACATGGCTACATCCATTTGTGTTTCTGACTTCATATTCCTGACTAAGGGTATATTGCAAACAATCCTGTAACACCAGCAACTTTTTCAGTGTATAACAACAATATTGCAAATATGACCCTGTGTTCCGGCCTCTGTTCTCCACTTATATATCAGGCTTTGTCCAAATGACATGCAGTAAGAGGTTGTTATTTAGTGGCCTGGGATTATGTTGTGCTGCCATTCCTGCCATCATTCCAGTGATGTTGTAGTCCTCACACATGCTATGGGGTAGGGTCCATATATATGTGGGCTACAGCTGGACAAAACATGTGTGCCCTTGTGCATTCCAGAGGTCAGTGTATGTAACACTGTTATATGCCCCTGTAAGTCAGTCTATGGGGGAGGGGTATGCACCAAATATAATTTAGGCTGTTACAACATGTGAGGGATATCAGTAGTAAGTCACCTTAAGGTACATGGCTGTACATTTTCATACATTTCACCTTGGGAACATTGGTGGCCTAGTGCTTACTGTCATACAGACTGTTTTGTTTGTCAGTGTGATAGTGTTGTTTTAAGTTAAGCATTGTTATGTAACAGATACATCTTCATTGTGACAACTTAATTCTTTTCCCCTAGGGGTTGAGTACAGAGTGTAATTGGAGGCTGTTGAACTACATCTGCATTACTTACTGTTGATTGATTGATTGTTATCTTCTGGTCCAGTCTTTCTTTACTGTTATACTACTTAAAGGCCTTGGCCTGGACAGCAACATATGCTATGCTTTCGGATTACTGTATAAAATGATCAGCTTGAGAGTTGCATTACTCAGTTAGTATGTATTTCAAACACCTAACAACTATATGACATAGGTTCATAGGTTCATAGGTTCATAGGTTCATACTAGGCTATCTGCCCGAGGGCATTTACAAGCCTAGCCCATAGTTTTGTGGCTTACGCCACCCCTTTAGTATGGGGAACTATACCCATTATTTTGCTGTGCCTCTGTTGAGCAGTGACACTGAGGTAATCCCTGGGGTATATCTGCGATCTCCCATCCATTGGTCAAGATTTCTCTTGAACAAGGCCAGCGAGGTGCTCTGCCTCACATATACCGGGATTTTATTCCACAGCATAGGGAGTCTTTGGGTGATGAATCTATCCCTCCAGCACGTCCTATTAATAGCGTGTCGAGGTTTAAGTCTCCGCCCTTGTGGCTCTGACGGATCTAGATTTTTGAGGTGAAGCATATTCATCAAATCTGGGTTTGACATGGCCTTGTATGTTAGGCAAAGGTCACCTCTGAGCAAGTGGCGACTGAATAGAGCTGGAGTTCTTTCAGTCGGGCAGCATAGGACAGATGTTTGAGACCCTTTATCCTTTTGGTGAGGAACTTTTGTGGCCTCTCCAGCTGCTGCAAGTGTCGGGTCAGATACATTCCAATGGGGCATTGTACTCAATCATTGGTCTGATGAGTGATGAGTATAGGGAGACTATGACCTCCTTGATCTAGATGAGAATCCCTTCATGATAAGGTGGGCAATGTAGAAGGTCTTCCTAACTACTTTAGCTACATGGGTGTCGAATGACAGACTACTATCAACCTGGGTCCCCAGGTCCCTGATAACTTCTTCTGTACTCAGTGGATTGCCACCTATTTGGTAGCTAGGGGTAACCTTGTTTTTCCCGAGCGGTATGACTATGCATTTTTTGGCATTTAACTTTAGACCATGGCTCTGGCACCAGTTATCCGTTTCTGTGAGACCCTTCTGAAGGATATCTGTGTCAGATGTGTTTTCTACTATGGCCCAGTTTGCAGTCATCTGCAAACTTTGTCAGCCATAACCCTCCTGTGTTTGCTTGTACTTCAGAAAAGTAGATGCCAAACAAGAGTGGGCCCAGGACTGAGCCCTGTGGTACACCACTTGTGACAGGCTTTGAGTCTGACATGGCGCCAGCAACTCTGACCCTGTGGGTTCTGTCACTCAGCCAGTTTGCAACCCATCTTGTGATGTATGGGTTAACATTTAAGCTGATGAGTTTTTCAATGATACCCGAGTGAGGTATTGTATCAAAGGCCTTCGCCAGATCGAGGTAGGCTGTATGGACTGCCTTTCCCTCATCAATGGCTTTGGTGACTGTTTCAAAAAGTCAACCAAGTTTAGAAGGCATGATCTGCCTTTGACAAAGCCAAACTGGGATGGATCCAAAGTCTGCAAATTCCCTATGTCTTTATTTATGAGGTCCATTATGATCCTCTCCATGGCTTTGCAGATAAGGCTTGTCAAGCTAATGGGCGGTAATTTCCAGGGTCGGTGGAGGCACCGCCTTTGTGAAGTGGGACCACAGTTGCAGTGCCCACTCCTGGGTACATATCCAGAGGTAAGACTATGATTAAACAGCTGTCCTAGCTGTGGGTTTAATTCTCGTTGAGTTCGTGGAGCACACAGCCGGGGACACCATCAGGTCCCATGGATGCTGTGTTTTTGCTTTGGAGAGCAGTTCTCACTTGGGCGTTGGAGATGTTTGGGGGCTGCAATCGCTTGGTATAGATATCTCTCCTTTTGGGGAGGGGAGAAGTTTGCACTGAACCTGTCAGCCAGTATGTTGGCAATGTCTGTAGGATCAGTAATCTTCACATCATTTTGAACTAGTTCTGAGCATATCTGGGAGTTTCCTCCCAGGTTTCTAACATAGCTAAAGAAGGCCTTATGATTGTCTTTTGAGTCTTTAGCTATTTTTCTCTCAAAATTTGCTTTGGATGATTTTATGAGAGCTCTTAGTTTTTACTTATAGTGATCAAGGGTGTCTTACCTTTTAAGGATTTTGCTCTATCTTGTAGTAGCTTCCTCCTTTTGTTGTAGAGTTTGTTTATGGCTGGGGTCCACCAGAGTGGGGGCTTGCCTTTGGTACAAAGAGTCTTTGTTTTGCTTGGGATTGCCTTATCCATGCAGTCCTGCAGGTGCTGGTAGAAGGCATTTGTAAGTGATTCAGCGGCTTGAGTACTGTTATCCGTGCTCGGGGCCTTAAAGGAGACCACACTAGTCTTTAGAAGTGTGAAGTCGGCTTTCGAGAAGTTCTTTACTGTGGTCTTTTTATTTCAGGTGGGGTGGGATGAGGACCTCCAGCGAGACTAGTTTGTGATCTGATCTCACCAGTGAGGGGTATACTTCGGTGTTGAACATTGTGCTCCCATGTTCGTGATGATGAGGTCAAGTATGTTATCTCCTCTTGTGGGGATGGTAACTAGTTGTTCCATGGCATTTGAGTTTATGAATTCCAGGAACTTTTGGGCTAGGGTGTTTGGGCTTGAGTAGTGTTCCCAGTCTATATTAGGGTAGTTGAAGTCACCTAGTATGATGGTGTTTGGTGATACATTTATCCCTCTAGTGTTTTCAGGAAGGCCATGTGAGGTTCCTGAGTTTGTGAGGGTGGCCTGTAACATGCTACAATTTGCAGAGCAGTCTTGCCTATGGTTAATTGCACCTGGATGGTCTCCGATGCATGCGTTGCCACCAGTCTTGAGGTGTGGGTGTCTTTGATGAATATGGATACCCCCTCCTTTCTTGGTATTGTCCGGATTTTGGGGCGGAACGCATGATAAGAGGTAAAACCTGATAGTGCTGGGGTGCTCTCAGGAGCCTTGAACCAGGTTTCTGTCACTGCACAGACATCGATGTTCTCCATACTGAGAAGGGCCTCGAGTCGTGCATTTTGAGATTTAGACTTCTGGCATTGAGCAGCATTACCCTTAGTTTTTTCCTTTTTGTGTTCTAGGGTGGTAGGTTTAGAATTTGAGCCTTGCCTAAAAAAGGCACTATGGGGGTGGCAAGAGCCTTTGCCAATATCCGGAATCCCAGGGGTGACAGGTGCAAGCCGTCCCTTGCGAAGCAGCGTGGCTTGTCCAGCATGTCATCCCAGGCAGACAGACATTGGATCCCCTTTGAATGACACCAGAGTTTAAGCCAATTGTTAAAGCTGATCATCTTATCTCTGTATTGTGGCATCATTCTTGGTGAAGGTAGGATACTGCTCAAGGTCAGGGTCATACCTGCCTGGGCTACATAATCAGAGAGCTCCTCAATGTCTCTTTTCATGTAGTCCAAGGAGGTACGTCTCAGGTCGTTTACCCCAGCATGGACAATGACTGAGTCATATTTGTACCTGCTGTTGAGAGACCTGAGTGCTTGCGTTATGTGGCGGATTCTAGCGCCCGACAGGCAGCTTACTGTGACCTTCTCCTTACTCAGTCTGGTGAGCGGGACGTCAGTGTGTCTGACTATGGAGTCACCAATGACTAGTGTGTCTAGCATTGTGTTTGGCCTTAAGGGCTGTGACTGTTTGACACTCTGACTGTGAGGTCTATGTGTTGCAGGTGTTGTGTTCTGAGGTGGTGGTTGTTTGGGTGTCTGCTTTGGTGGCCTCTGCTGTTTTGGTAGATTTTTGATCAGAGCCGCCGAGTATGTCTTTGTGTGTTTATGTGTATGACATATACAACTGTAATAGTACACAGATATTTCTTATGTATGCAAACCTGTGTGTGGTGTCATATCCTTTGACTGTTCTGTGGGTATATGTTTCATGCAATACTTGTCTTTTGTATGAGAGCATCATACACTATCCATTTTAAAGGGTGGCAACTGTAGGAATACTGGCTGTTCAATATGCTGTGCACCCACTACATATGTATCTTCCTATACATATCTATATGTAGTAATATATGTATATGTGTGTGTATATGTGTATTTACATATATATCTATATATACATGTATGTATATACATATATATATATATATATATATATATATATATATATATATATATATATATATATATATATATATATATATATATATATAAGGTCTATATTAGATCCCCGAATGTAAGGTAAGCGAACGGTGATTAATCAACCCCATGTAAGCAAAAGCTTACAAAACCAAACTGTCTGAACAAAATCGCTGTTCCAACAAAAAATAAAAAGAAAGCACATTAAAACATGAGATGAAGTGGGGGGGCTTCACCCCCACACCCCCGACGTGGGGGGCTGTGCCCCACACCCCCCCTACTTAAATATACCAAATCAGAGACCACACTACAGTGCCAAAAACGGCAAAGTACAGAAGCGACCAAGCAAATTCTTTCCCAGGGAAAAGAATTCGCTTACATGCCACTTCAATATTTTGCAGCTTCAGTTTTGTCAGTTCAACCAAGACGCATTCAAAAACATGCATCTTCGGTCTGCTGATAGGAACCCTAAATATATATATATATATATATATATATATATATATATATATATATATATATATATATGTATGTATCTGCATAGATATATATATATATATGTGTGTGTGTGTGTGTGTGTGTGTGTGTGTGTGTGTGTGTGTGTGTGTATATGTATCATTGAAATGTTTATTGCTTCCACATTGTACGTTCCCTATGGTAAACAGACTGTACTGCATGATATGTTACTGATACCATCCTGACATCGTACAGGTGGGATGGATTACTATTAACTTCTTATGGCTATGTTGTGTAGGGTCCTGGTTATAGGACTTGCAAGTGTTGATATTGTGTTGCAAGGCAGATCTGTTTGGCTTTGGGGGAGGGCATGATATCAATAATTACAAGAGGTACTTAGATATGGCCCGCTCAACCCCATTAACGGTGCCTTTTGTCATATCTGTATTTGTTCTGTTTTATATCCATCTATATATATATATATATATATATATATATATATATATATATATATATATGTGTGTGTGTATTTTGATATTTATATATATTTATATATATATATATATATAAATATTTATATATATATATATATATATATATATATATATATATATATATATATATATATATATATATATATATATATATATATATATATATATATATATATATATATATATATATATATATATATATATATATATATATATATATATATATGTATATATATATATATATATATATATATATGTATATATATATATATATATATGTATATATATATGTATATATATATATATATATATATATATATATATATATATATATATATATACATACATATATAAATACATTTCCTGTACTGTTGAATGACTGTGCTGGATTATATGTTTGTGAAAACATCAGGGATATGTATATCTGGTATGGCTTAGTGATAAATCACTTTGGCTGTGGGGTACAGTGTCCTGGGTTCAAGACTTGCAAAGGCTGCTTATTTTGTTGCTGGGCAGAACAAGGGCCATTGCATACATAGTGAGTACGGCCCTTTTAAGCAGTTGTAAGCGGGTTTGTGTGATGGTAAGCAATGGTAACGTCCGGTTACAGTTTCTTATACTCATTTAGCTTCTAAATTGCTTAACCTGTGTAGGCATTGCTTACACCCACGCAAACAGGCTTAAACCCACTTATTGCTGCTTAAAAGTGCTTACTCCCACTTACCCTCATGCTAATTTTTTTAAAAGAAAAGAAAAAGGGTTGATAGGAAAGTAGTGAAAAAGGGGCACAAAGAGGTAAAGACAGTAGGGGAAATAGCTAGGGATGTGTATGACGGGTGTAGGGAAGGTCCTTATCTGCCCATTTCTTCTCCAGTAACAGCTGTGCATATACACTGATTTGTAGGTAGATTTGAACACTCATACCCCTGAGAGAGAGATGAGGACAACAATAATATGTTGTGAAGCCAATTAGACCAGATTACATGTGTCCAGTGGACATGTGTGTGAAATGGACAGCTATGTATGGGGCGAGATTGCCCTTTTTTTTTTTAGGCTTAGGTTGGGATGTTGGGGGAGGGATAGTAGGTATATTTGGGGAGGTAGGTTGGGTAGGATGACAGAAAAGACAAACAAGACAACATACAGGGGCTGTATATGACATGTGTGGGGTAAACATTGGATGGGGAGGGGTGTTTGGAAGTTGGAATCCCATGAGCCCCCAAATGGAAATAATGGGACTGAGTTCCCCACCCATGGGCACTCACCACTGCACCTTCATGGCCTCAAAGGTGGCTGTGCTGGGGACTGGTTAGAATGGGCAGGCTGACCCCCTAGATGTGCCATGCAGCCCTCAAGCTGGCATAGCAGATCTCTGAACTCCCTGCGGAGCTCGCTATGCACCAGACCCCTGACCTGATGACAGGTGATAGTATCCTGTCCTCAGCCACTCCCTGGAGGGCAAGCCCCATCACCTGAAGTGGTTCCACCTGAAGGTGGTGGAGGAACAGTGGATGTGGGCCCCAAACATGCTGGTGCCTGGTGCCATGGCCAGATGATGTGGGAGAGGTGGGTCTGCTGGGACCAGTCTTCCTAAATGTGCTATGGCGTTTCAATGTTAAAACATATGTGGGTTAGCAATAGTTAACACATTCCAGGATTAAGTATAACAGCATGCATAGATATTCCCATTAACCCAAAACACATGAAATGGAACAGTTGCATAGCAAACAGAACACATGCATATATGGGACCACAGTGACCATTACAACAGCATGCAGGTACATTGATGGCAGCATGCCACCAATGTGAGAGTATTTCAACATGGCATATGCATAGAAACAAATTTCAATATTTATCAAAATAATAGGACATATGTCCCAACAGTAGATTTAATTGTACACATACCCATTGAGTTGTGTATTTAGATTATTGTTGCAGATTTGGTGGGGGGGAGAAAGATGTCAATTAACAACTTGTATATCCCTGTAGTTCTCATTACTTTCTTAGTCTGTGCTGTAATCTGTACCTTACAGGTATTATTACACTACCCTATGGCCTTAGTTTGGACAGTGGTATGTTTGTAGACAACTATATATGTGAACTGTGTTTTACCTGGAGTATACACCACTTACCTGGTATACCTGTGGAGGTATTGTTTGTTAACATTACCTGACTGTTTCTACACATATTCCCAGATTCCAGGTTGATGTTATGCACATACCTCTTCATCTCTTATTGCACACACTCTGGGCAAGTCTTGACAACATGCAGGTGAAACTGGGACATATTTTGACTATTGCCCTCATAAATCTTTGGTGAGTTGCTACAATGACAGGTTTGTTTTTATATACATTCTCTGAATATTTATAGGTCTGACAGTCAGCTATATGTCATTAAATGCTGCCTAAATATCAGAGATCATCACACTGATATGTCATGGGGACAGGGTAATAGGCAACAGATATGGACCAATTATCTGGACATTCTGGACAAATCTGTACAGTTCAGGGTTATGCTTCTGCAAACAGCAAACTACCACTCCCTGGATTCGAACCATGGCTGTGTCTTCTAAAAATAAAACAGTGTACATCACAGTTGAGTGTGCTATATAGATATTGCTGTGTATATCTTCTCTGATTTATGTCTATAAGTCTCCCATGATTTTACAATCTGACCTTTTAATTACAACACTCTTATACAGGGTTTCCTAGACAATTTTATTATGTAGCACTGTGTGGATGTCAGTGATGAGTGATACCTTATTATTCAGAGAAACTGCAATACTAACAATGCCATACAATACCAGACTAAACAGTACCAGTCCAGGATTTCAATCTTTTATTTCTAGGCACAGTTTTTGTATCTGACAGACCTGTGGGGGGAATGTTTGTTAACACTACCTGAATGTTGCCACACATTTTACCAGATTCCACATTATTATTAGGTACATACATCTCATTCCTTTACTGCACACACTCTGGTTATAGCTTCACAACATTGGTGGTGGAGATGGGACATACTTTGTTTATAACTCTCATAACATTTTGGTGAGTTGCTAGAGTGACAGTTTTTTTCTTATAGATATATTTCTGACAGTTATGATGTCTGACAATCAGTTGTATTTCATTATTTGCTGCCTAAACCTCTGGGATCATCCCACTGATTTGCCAGGGGGACAGGGTGACAGGCAGGAGAATTACGCCAATTATCTGGACTTTCTGACAATATCTGTACAGTTGTGTAGTATGATTCTGCATACAGCTTACTACCACTCCCAGGATTTGAACCATGGCTGTGTGTGCTACAAATACAATACTTCATGTTTCAGTTGAGTGTGCTATTTGGATTATGCTGTCTATCTTTTCACTGTTTTCTATCTAAGTCTCCCTCAGTTGTACAATATGACCTTGTGATTACAACAGTCATATACAGACATTCCTACACATTTTATTTATGTAGCACAGTGCGGGTAACAGTGCTTAATACAACAGTACTATTAAGAGAATGCAACACTACATTATAATATGATATCAGAGTAAACACAAGCAGTCCAGGAGTTAGATCTTTATTGCCAGGCTGTTTCCCTTTTATGTACATACAACCTATATGAGACTCTTCCTGCCATATTGTCTGGTTTATTCAGTACATGCCATACACAACACAGGTTTTATACTGGCAATTAACTTTCTACTACTTTTAGATTTATTTCTTATGACAGTACATGCAAGATTATTACTAACCTGCCTCACAATGCAGCCTCTGCAGCCTACAGGCATGGGCTTCCTGATTCACAACCCGCTCTGCTGCTGCTGTCAAAGACATAAGAGGGATATTTAGCCATACCTATCCATAATATACATGATCTGGCAATTATTAAACAGGTAGTAGAATGATACTTACACACGGCTGGGACATCACCCAACTGCCTAGCTTCTTGGATCCACTGATCCAAGAGCTCCTTCTTCCTCCTTTTTAGGTCAGCATAGTGATGTCTGACCTGCTTACCAGTTTGAGGGATGCCAGTGGCACTGGTGAGGTCACAGGTGAGATGGTCCCAGGCTTCCGCTTTCTATTAGGAACCCTGGTACTGGTCCTGCAGCAGTCTCTGGTCATGGTCTTTTACAAGGAGTCATTCCATGACTTTGGACTCCTGGATGCCCAAGCACTGCGCTCAGAAACATGATCCTTCTCCGACACCAGCCATAGTGCCTACAGGACGAAGCTGCAACCAGTTATGAGATGTATTCCCACCTGTGGGGTTTAAATAGGGCCAATTTCCCACACTTTGCTGTGACTGGATGGTTTTGAAAATGCTAAGCTATGGGTAAACTTGCTTACCTAAGGTTGGCATTGCTTAACCAGGTATACCTATGAGCAAATTGATTTAGCTGGTCTATGCATTGTTTACACCTAGTAAGCAGGGGTGTGCAATGCTTAGCATTGCTCATTTTTGAATTTGCACAATATTTGCTGTTTGCCATTGATTTATCGTTCTTTACATGTTATATATTTGTTTAGTATCTGTGATTCATGTTTACTTACACTGTATGGGGTCCTTGTGTTTACTGGGGGATTTCACCACTTTATTACAATGACACCTCACATCTGGACTTAATGCAGTACTCCCATTCACATATATATGTTATGTAGTAGGTTATACAACATAAAACTGTTTATAGATTCCTTTCACATGTACATTGTGACTTTGCTATAGTGAGGATCTGTTTGGGTATACTTCCATTTTATGTATGGCTGTGATGGCTTACTGGTTAACTGCTGTGACTATAGTGTATAGGATCCTGGGTTCAAGATCTGCAAGGCCTGTTTATTTTGTTTCTGGGCAGAAAAGGGGCTGTTGGATACAGAGTGATTAAAGCACGTTTAAGCAGTTGTAATTGGGTTTGCATGATGGTAAGAAATGCTAACTTCCAGTTAAATATGCTTACGGAGAGTTAGCTTCAAAATTGCTTAACCGGTGTGTGCATTGTTTACCCCCATGCAAACAGGCTTAAACCCACTTACTACTGCTTAATAGTACTTACTCCCACTTACCCCTGCACTAATTTAGAAAGAAATTAAACATGGGTCTTAGGAAAGTGGTAGATTTGGACACTCTATGGATTTATCATTAATTACACATTATATCTTCATTTAGTACCCTGCCCTGTTTCAAGTGTACATATACTGTATGAGGCACTTATGTTTATTCTGTGGATTTTACCACATTATTACAATGACACCTAACATAGGTTATACAGCAAAAAAATGTTCAAGAAGTGAGTTCTCATGGAAAATGGAATTTAATACAGTGAGAATTGAACTGGGAATGACTGCTCACACTATTGCAGTACTGCTTTTGTTGAATGTATCTTGCTATTTATCTTCTTGTGCTATTTAAGCTACAGTATGCGTAGCTAAGCAATGGGCAAACACGTACATCTATGGTTAAATTTAATTTGTGTGATAAGAAAAATTCTCTACTGCTATTTTCTCTAGGAAGGGACAGGTTTCAGTTATTGCTGAGAATTCCTGCATGCATCTGCACATTTGGCAAACATCCTAGCAACCCCCATACCTCTCAACATCTTCATGGAAATTATGTGGTCAAAGCTTGACAACATGAGGTCCAACTATGGGCATATTTTAATTATTGCTCTTATAAACTTGGGAAAGTTGCTAGTGTAACAGGTTTGTTTTAATATACATCTTCTGATGGATTTGATGTCTGAAACTGAAATGTATGCCATTATTTACCAACTTCAATCCTGAGATCACCTCAGTGATTTGCCAGGACAAATGGGGTACTGTATGGGAGACAAATTTGGACATTCTATGATGATTTGTACAGTTGGGAGGTATGCAGCCTCCTATGAGCATTCTTGCTCATTGTAACTGCTGAACGGCACTTCCTGAGTGCAGGGGCATGTGTATTGTGAAGGCTCTGCTCTCAGACAGACCCCCTGCACTCATCCATACTCCATGTCCATTTAGGAGCAGAGGCAGTGCGCCTTCATTACTATGCATGGCGCACTGCCGTGCTGCCCTTAAACGATTGTTTCTGTGCAGGAATAACTTATTCCTGCATGGAAGATTAGTGAATCCCAGGGTATTTTATGTACATGTTTATTATATTAAAGTTTGTATAACTAATTCAACATGTATTTAACTGTCTATTTTAATATTTTTCATTTACATATTGTCTTTGTCACATGGCCTGGGTTGTGAATGATCAGAGTCCATGAACAAGAACTCCTATCTGGTTATCAAATGCTCAATAACTAAATAACCAAACAAACAAGTAGGAAACATCCTGCTTTTCTTTAAGCTCAAAGTTATTGTAGCTCTCATATTAAAGTCTAATAAACCATTATCTAAAACTTGTATTGGATGCACTTAATCCCCAAAACTAAACATGCTCATTTACTATTCCATATCTCATCTCTCTGGGAACTTGTTCTATACTTTTTTGAAGAATATGTGTACTGTATAGAGTTTAGCTTTATATCAGAACATGAGGTAACCCCATCACCTGTATGTATATTCCTAAATAATTCCCAGTACTGGGAAACAGATTACATTCTTGGTCCTCTTGTCATTTCTACCACACTATTCATTCCATTTAAGTCTCCACTATTCACTCTTCATGGAATGCTATCATACTCTTTATCACCTCTATTTTTTATTTTTTATTTTTTTTGTGGACAAGTGAGATATATGCATTATGTACTGTCACCATATAACCCTATGCATATATCCCTACAACCAACATAACAACCACAAACATCTATTAACAAATTTTCAAGAGCAAAAGGGCAATGCCTCAAGATCAGGGACATAACACCTTTCTTCTAACCCCTTCAAAAAGAAAAGGCTACTCAAAATTCCCAGTTTACCCTATTATTGTAGAGTCATGATCTTAATTTTCCAAATTTGTCTCTTGAATGGCTACTATTTAGTACTGAAGCTTTTTTTTAAATAAGTTAACACTCTTCTTTTTCTTAACTGCATTGATTAAACCATTAAAGTTTTAAGCAACAAACATTACCCTCCCTTCTTCTAACCATTTTTTCTTATTCATTTGTGATTGCGTAAGGTCACTGGGTGTAAGTATGCCTTTTCAGGGGTGATCTGGGAGAACCGTCTTCTTAAGTGACTTTTTTAGACTCACACAGTGGACATACAGACAAGAAAGGAATCATGCCCTGTACCCTTCAATACAGAAGGCAGCTCATTAACAGCTTAGATCCATAATCTGTTGAATTAACTGCTAGGCATTGGATTAGAGTAACTTCTTCTGTATTCAGCGATAGACTATAATACAAATTATAGTCCCTTTTGAATCTCTTAAAAGGACACTGCTAATTTCATAAACATACACTGATTATTTCTGAATAAAACTATTGATGCAGCCAACAGAACACATTTTCATATTTCTGGATTATTTTATTAAATTATACAACAATGTTTAAAATGTTTTGTTTAATTAACTGCTATAGTAATACAGATATTATTTTCTAAAAATGTGACCAACAAACACCCAGCATTACAAATTATTATCTGCGCTATTAGGCAAGGGCAACTCCAGAACTCGAAATGTCAAATATTCTTACTTAATCCCTATTTCTCAAAACTTTGTGATAAATCAAGGATCTTGTATAATCTGCCTTTTGTGACCTACATTATTTGCTGTTGATTCGGCAGTTAGATTTAGAGAGAATGTTCCTGTTTTCATTTCCAATAAATAGTATGTATGTATGATATATCTGAACCAAGAGCTACCTCTACTCTCTCCCAGAGTAAGATGTGGCAAACACATTATCCAGCCTAAAAAAACAAGCATTCATAGTTAGTCAAAACATATAATATTCTTTCTGTTTCATTTTAAATGCAATTTACTCAATAGGAAAAAATAAGTAAACAGAACCTCTGAAGAAACAATCATTTATTCTTAAGATGCCATTTTAGTTCACACTGCAGGCAATTTATTTTATAGTGCAAAGCACAACTTTTTCAGTTATTTTACTTTCATAACTCACTATAACTTCCTACATTTGAATCATTCTTATGATTTTCTATACATCAGTAAATATCTTAAATCCAGCCAAGACAAAAATCGTAGAATATCACCTCACAATACATTATAAATTTAATCTTTCTCATGCTACACAGGTTGTCTCATAACAACCAAAACACATGCTCTTTTTTTTTCTTGTATACATCCAATAGTCATTATCAAAAAACAGTAGCTTCTCATTCACCTTACACAATTCCCCTCAATTCCACAACAGTGAGAGGAAGTGATAATTTAAATTTGTGCCTTATATCTTGACAGATTATGCTATAGGTATTTGCTATTTGCAGTTGTACCCGGTATATACAGGCTATAGCCCACATGACCTTTATCTGTCTTTCAAACATGTAAAGCAGTCCTATCTTCCTACATCTCTTTCACTGTTGCATTGGTACTAGAATTCTGGACAAAGCCAAAAATAATATGTGGGGGGGGGTGCAAATTCCACAAACTAGGGACTGATTTTATAAAATATCTTATAAAGTTGCCTTAAAAAAACAGGTGTTGCATTAGCATGCATTTGTTCTGAAGTAAATAAAATTTGAAACTTACATGTTTATTATTATTAGGCGGCTTCAATGATTTGCAAAAAAAAACACAAATTTTATGAGAAGCAGACTAAAGATACCAGGCAAAAATTTGGGTAATCTATAAAATTCTGAACACATTAGAGGTATGTCCCTGGCCTTCCACTTTTTCAGTTACTTAAGTAATTCAAATGTTACTTATGGAAGCACTGTCTTCCTATCCAATTAACATCCCATTTGCTGTTTCTAACTCAAACAAGAAGATGTTTCTCTTTTAAATCCTTATTTTCTCATTAGTTCTACAGTGGAATATTAACCACAATCCAGCAAATCTGAATTTATGGGCATTGCCCCTTACAATACCTATATTAAATTATTTCCTGAGTTTTGTTTAGTAGAGGTTCACTGGTCTGAGACTGACATTCTGTGAGTCAATGAAAATCCAGTTGGCTTTTCTAAATATAATCATGTTACACAGGTGTGTGTGTGTGTGTGTGTGTGTGTGTGTGTGTGTGTGTGTGTGTGTGTGTATATATATATATATATATATATATATATATATATATATATATGTGTGTGTACATACTGCCTTAGAAACAAATTTATATATTGTACATTACCCTCTGCTTGATTGTACATTGCACTATGCTAATTCACTAGAATGTATATACACATTTTTTCTATGTAATTAGTCTGAAATAGACTACAATTATTTATATTTCTGTATTTTTTTATTTGTGAAATGTTTTGAATTTTATCCAGGCTGAGCCTTGAAATTGGTGAATATTGATCAGTGCACCACCCAGATAAACAAAAATAAAAATAAATAAATAAATGTATACAAAGAGAGAAAGAGAGAGAGATGCACACACATATTTAAATTTATGTAGATTTATCAAATGCACATTTTGCACACACATATTTAAATTTATGTAGAGTTATCAAATACACATTTTATCTACATACTTCATATCAACACATTTTAAATAAAACTTATTTTATCTAAAACACTAAAACATATATAGTAGAAAACACATTTAATCTATCATTTGTCAGAAGCAAAAAAAATAAATAAATAAAAATACACGTCCAAAACCTGTTTTTTTTCAGGAGGATAAGCACCCCTGTATCCCACACACCCCTTTCGTAAATATATTAACTTAAAGTTTGGCAGATTGAAATGTAAACTATACCCTTGGTGTTGCAATTTCCTTTGCACAAATTAACCTTGCATCAGTTTTCCTTTAGTACTATATTATTAGATTCAAGTATGTAGGGTCATTGCCTGCATGTCCCGCACTTGGTAATACCTTTATCAAGTAAAGAAATTATTTTGACAAGGTATTCAAATATTGATTTTAAATTCCTCCCCATCTTATAAACAAAGTTTGGCTCATTCCCTAGAATTTTTAGGGCATCAGAATTGCCCTTAAAAATTGTCCAATTTCTAGATATAATTTCTCTCACCTTCTTTTCCCCTACACCAAATGGTATTACCATACTATCACTGTGTTGAGAATTGTTCTTTGCCTTGTTTATAGTACCACCAAGGTTAGTTTCACCTAATAGGGCTTGAATTTAGTTTTCCAACCATCCAAAATTTGAGCCCTTATGGGGTCTAATACTTTGGCGGGGTATCATCTGTTTTTAAACATGTTTGTAATAATTTCCATATCTTGGTGGAAACTGTTGGTGTCTGAACACGTGTGCTGCCCAGACAAGTTGCCCCTTAAAAATGTTATGCTTGGTGAATTTAGAGTGACAGCTTTTGTAATCTAGGTAATCATTAAAAAATGTGTGTGTTCCTGAATATCTTTGAAGTAAAACAACCTGCTACCTGTTTTTTTGAAATTGCTACATCCAAGTAGTTAATGGTTGTGTCAGAGGTTGTTGAAATAAATTTAAAATATGTGGATATATTGTTGAGGTGCTCTACAAACACTACGGGTTGCTTATCTGACTCCTTCCATATGATAAACACATTATCCAAAAATCATAGATATGTGAACCATTTTGTATGGAATTCAGAATTAAATACATGTTTCCCTTCCCACGTGTATAGGACCACGTTGGCATATAATGGGGCACAACTTGCCCCCATTGCCACACCTTTCAACTCTTTGTAATATTCACCTTCAGAGTAAATAAATTATTTTTGAGAATAAATTCCATTCACATCATGACAAAATTTAGCAATGTTTCACTGAAGTTTGTCAAAGTCCTTGCTGCCTCATAAAATAGTTCAAGGCCCTCTTCATGTAGAAGTGATGTAAATAGGTCCACTACACCGACTGTAGAGAAACAACAGTCATTAGAATACCACATCTGGTTGAATTTAGTGAAAATCCCAGGAATCCATTAACAAATAATGTACAGGATCAAGTACCCCTTTGAATAACCTCTCAATAAAGACACCTAGGGAGTGTGTTGGACTCCCACTAGCTGAAATAGTAATCCTAAAAGAGGGAGCTTCTAAATTCTTATGAATTTTAAGTATTCCAATTGCTACTGGAATAAATGGAGACTCTACTCTTAGAAAGTTGTAAAGCTCTGCCAAGATAATCCCTTGCATAAGTGCATCCTCTATAAGAAAACATATTTTTCTATAAGCAACAAAAACTTCATTTTTTGAGGAAGTTTGATATTTTAACTCATCTACAAATACGTGAGAAAGAGAATTTGTATAGCCTAACTTGTCAAAAATAACAGTTCCACAACCCTTGTCAGGCTTCATAATCCTGATGGTGTCATTACTTCCTAGATTTCGCATTAAATCATGTTCATTTCTTGTTAAATTAAATTATTTTTTTTTAATCTTAGTATATTGCTTATTAGAGAATGTTGAGTGCAGCTCAGCTGTGCACACATTCTCGAACACCTGAATCATAGGATGAAGGGGGGGTTAAAACAACTCTTCCTTTTAAGCTTCTTGTTAGTTGAGTGGAAACCTCTATCAACAATTTGTTCTTTAAATATTAATTTAAAATTCAACTTCCGTGAGAATAACTTAAGTTCAATAGAATCCACTGTGCTTACCTTAAATTAGGGTACAAATTTAAACCCTTTAGTAAATAATATAAAAAAGTCTCATCAATTTTTAAGGAAGTATAGTTAAAAATATTAAAACCACCATATGAATTCAAACTATCATTGTTGTCTGTTGAAATACAGTTATTATTTAAAGGGGGGGCTCAAACTTGTTTCTTCATGTAATGCCTCCATGCATTCCCCCTCCCCTGCCCCTCTGGTAGGTGGTGTGCTGATGATCCAATAAAAACTTTCCTGTCTGTTTTTATTGTAAAGACTTTCAGATCTCCTCAGGGGTGGGTGCTCTGAATTGTATTCATTTCTATTATTAGCACCAAAATCCTGTTGGAAAATTTCTCTACCATCTGAATATTCCCCCTCCTCTCTCTCATGAACATTGCAGTCTGAAACTGTATGAACATTCTGGTTCTGATGGTAATAAGACTTAGGAAAGGGATATAATCTTTTGTTAAAATAATCTTGATTATCTTTTTTTTAACTTTTTTTCTTTACATTTTAAATTAATAGAAACATTA
>NC_056747.1:995478817-995566317 GCF_019279795.1 Protopterus annectens
GGTGCACAGTGACAGTTATCCCACTCCACAAACAGGGTGCCACCACTGACCCCAGGAACTACTACCCGATTAGCCTGACGAGCCTCGTCTGCAAGGCCATGGAACACATCATCCTGGAGATTATAAATAAAGACATAGGTAACCTCCAAACTCTGGACCCCACTCAGTTTGGGTTTGTAAAAGGTAGATCATGCTTCCTAAACCTGACTGACTTCTTTGAAGCAGTCACCAGAGCAGTAGATGAGGGTAGGGTGGTGCACACAGCCTAGCTTGACCTCGCCAAGGCTTTCAGCACCATCCTCAACTCTAGTATTATAGATAAACTCACTGTACAGGGTATAAATCCATATGTCACAAGATGGGTGGCCAACTGGCTCACTGACAGAACCCACACAGTGAAAGTAGCTGACTCCAAATCCGACTTCAGACCAGTATCAAGTGGAGTACCACAGGGTTTGGTCGTGGGTCCTCTTCTGTTTAGTTTCTACTTCTGAGAAGTCCAGGCTAATACAGCTGGTCTCTGGCTGACAAAGTTTGCAGATGACTGCAAACTAGGAGTCATAACAGATCCACCTAAGGACGTGGAAATTCTCCAAAGAGGCTTCACTGAGACTGATGCTTGGTGTCAAATTCATGGCCTAAAGCTCAATGCCAAGAAGTGCATTGTCATCCCCTTCAGGAAAAACACCATACCCATGAACTACCACATAGATGGTAGCCTACTAAACACAGAAAGTATGATAAGAGACCTTGGGATACAGGTGTACAGTAGTCCCTCCTTTGATAATAACGATGCCACTGTAGTCAGGAAATCCTTCTACATGGCACACCTCATCACAGAGGTGTTCTCCTCAAGAAAAAGAGAGGTCATCATTCCTCTCTACTCATCCCTCATCAGACCCATTCTAGAGTACAACACCTTATTTGGCATGTACCTCGCAAGACATCTACAACAACTAGAAAGGCCACAGAAATACCTCACTAATAGGATTACCAGCCTCAAACAGATGCCATACGCAGACTGTCTCAAAAAACTCCAGCTCTACTCCATCGCATATTGCCTACTCAAAGGCAACCTCTGCCTAACATACAAAGCCATGTCTAACCCAGATCTGATGGACATGCTACAATTAAAGAAATCCCAATCTCTCTGGGCCACATGCTCCAGGGACCTAAACCTTGTCACCACAATAAACAGAACATGCTGGAGGGTTAGATTCCTGTCCCAGAGACTTCCCATCCTCTGGAACAGACTATCCAATCATGTCAAGCTCCTCATTAGCTCTGTTTATGAGAAATCTTGACAATTGGATGGGAAACAGGAAATTCACCCCGGGGATCACTTCTGTGGCTCTGCTCGACAGGGGCACAGGAAAATAATTTTCTTGGGTGGCAAAAGCCAGGGAACCTCTTTTGGCTAGGCTTATATAGGCCCTAGGGCCAATAGCCTAATACTTACGTATGAACCTATAAAATAACAGTACAGTGTGCTGTCCTATTAATTCTCAAAGCTCTAAAATAATAGGACGATGAGCTGTCATTATCTTATACCACTTTATGTATTTATTTGTAATGAAGTAAAATAACTGATTCATCTTGGAACCTTTCCACAACAACTGATTCTGTAATGGTAAGGGTGACTATAACATATGGACAATGTATCTCTAGTTCATCAAATAGCTTGTTTTTGGAAAATAAGGAAAGCAGAGAACATTCAATAAACCTTTGTAGATATGGACAAAACATGAAAAAAATCCACGCTTACCGTGAATGGGGGTTAGAATTGAACCCTGCTACCTAATGCAATAAGACAAAGCCCTTGCCACAAAATTGTCATAATGCCTTTTACCAGTCCTCTCTTTGAAGGCAACAGAACAGGGATCTACTGCCTCTGCGAATAAAACAGCAGATGTTGTCTCTTCATGTGTTCCACAGCTTTATGGCCCACTATTTGTACAAAAGGGTTGACCTACTGCTGATGTATACACTGGACCAGTGGACACACATGCACTGAACATGTGATCATGGTTATATATTCACATTAGCAGTGATCTACTGCCTATTTATCAACCATACAAAGAGCTTTCCAGCAGTTTTATTTTATTTATTTATTTATTTTATTTTACATTTGTTGACCGGGCTAGTCCAACTGGATATATGTCCATTTTCAGTAGAGGCCCGGGGAGAAAAGCTCCATATGTTGTACAAGTTCACAGAAAAGGCATGAAAATAATTACATGAGAAACAAAGCAATTTAAACATATGATTTAAAAAGATAAAATAAGATACTAGAATTTAAAATTTTTTTTTTTTTTTTTATATAGAGAGCATTAGTCTGGATTAGTGAAGGAGCAGAGTGAGCATTAGTCTGGATTAGTGCAGGAGCAAAGCCAGTGTTTATTGAGATGAGTCTTTAGTTGATTTTTAAAAATTTGGAAAGAGGTTAAAGAAGTGATATGAGAGGGTAGATTATTCCATGTTTTTCCAACAGAGTTGGAGAATAAACAGTCACCTGCATGATTGTGAGATTTACTAATATTAATCAGGAGTTTGTTGGCAGAGCGAAGTTGTTTCAGGTTATTGTATGGGGAAATAAGGCTAGAGAGTATTGGTGTATTGGTTGGCTGATAAAGAATCTTATGAGCTATTAAGATTTGTTGAAGAACAAGTTGCACATATACACCAAACAAATGGTCTGCTATATGTGTATGCATCAAACTAGTTTTGGTTACCTGTGTGGAAATTTACTGCAGATTAATACCCTACTGAACATGTCTACACCACATAGTAATCTATTATTTAAGAATATACTGGACTCATTTCCTGCTAGTGCATTCATTAGAGCAGTGAGCCATTGGTCTTGTATGAAACAGAGAAATGATTTACAGCTCATGTCAACAGCAAGCCAGTAGGTTCTTGCTCATGCATGCAGTAGACAGCAACCTACTGTCCATATGCACACCACACCAGTGAGTTAATGTTCAGTCATCCACTGCCCACTATTTACTTGCCCATGTGTGCATAAGGCATACCAAACCATTTACATCTCCCTATGCATGAACCAGACCAGTGACTTAATACCCGTGTATACAGCACCAGTAACCTAATGTCTGTGTATGCATCAGACCAACAGGCTGCTGCAATTGTATACACCAGACTGGTGACCTACTGTGTATATATCAGCTAGACCAGTGGTTAACTATCCATCTATGCACAAAAGCAGTAATCAGCCATCCAAGCATGCATTGATCAGTGACCCACATGCATGCATTGATCAGTGACCCACATGCATGCATTGATCAGTGACCCACATGCATGCATTGATCAGTGACCTACATGCATGCATTGATCAGTGACCCACTATCCAAGCAAGAATAACAGACTGGTGACTTACAGTGACCCACAGGCATGCATTGATCAGTGACCCACTATCCAAGTAAGAATAACAGACTGCTGACTTCCTGCCCATGCATTTACTTAACCCATAACCCATTGTCCGTAAATGCAACAGACAGCTATCTTCTACTTATTAATACACCAAATTAATTGCCTTCTTCCTATGCATTCACCAGACCATTGACAAACCATACATGAATGTACCAGACCAGTGATTCTTTTCAGACCATGCCTACACCAGACCATATTCTTTTGTCTATGCATGCAGCAGACCAATATATTATTATTCACACATACACCATAGCAGTGATCTACTTTTCATGCATCTATTAGGCCAGCACCCACCACCCATACATATACAAAGCCAGTAATCAACTAGCCAGGCATCCACATATCTGACCAATAGCCCACTGTCCATGCACATACCACACCAGTAGATTACTGCCCCTGCATGCACCAGACCATTAATCTACAACCAGCATCTGCAGTAGACTAGTGACTTATTGCCCACATATGCAACAAATCAGTGACCTACTGTTCACACATCTATGTCATCCAACAACCAACTGTCTATGCATGCATAAGACTAGTAACCAACTGCCCATGCATGCACTATGCTTGTAACTCTTTGCTTTTGCATGTACTAGGCTAATAACCAACTACTGTGCATACACATATCAGATCAGTTACCTACTGGTTATGCATGCCCTAGACCAGTAGCCCACTGCCCATGAATGCACCATAACAGTAGCTTACTGCCTTTGCATGCTCCACACCAGTGATTTCTAATAATGACCAGTCTATGCATTCAACAGACCAGTGGTTTCAAGTAGCCAACTTCCCATATATGCACCAATTCAATAACCAGCTATCAGTGCATGCTTATACTAGTAAAGTAATCCACTGTCCATGCACACACTAGACCAATGACCCACTGCTTATACAAACACTAAACCACTAATCTATTACTTATACATACATTAAATTAAGTGCTTGCTACCGGGCAATGCCCTAAGCAGTAACCTGCTGACTGTGCATGTACCAGAGCAGTGATCTTCTACTTATGTGTTTAGCAGATTAATTGCTACCATGGGACCATATACCAGGTAGTAAACTGTTAGCCATGAATGTACCACTCAGGTGACCCTGCTGACATGTGCACCATAACAGAGATGTACTGCTACCCATGTATGGGTCAGAAAACCTGTCTATGTATGTGTTAGACCAGTGATTAATGACTTACTCACTTTGCATGCATCAGATGAGTAATTACTGCCCATATATTACCAGGCCACCTGATGCACTTATTTATACCAGGCTATGCTCTAGGGAATTACAAATTATTTATAAACTATGCACAACAAATGTATGCTGTAAACCACTAAAGTAATTCTACAACAACGGCTTTCTTCCACTATGTGAGAGGCTTACTTTAATGAATAGCAATCGTCAAGGAAGGAGACAGAGTTGATATGGAAGCAGCTCATGTAAAGACACAATAAGTATATAATGAATTAAAAATAAATTAGAAAACTGTGCAGATTTAAAGTGCCAGTCCATGGTGTAAACATAAACAGATTAATATGACATGTCTCCAATTATACGCAGTTACAAAATGTTCACAAAATTGATATCATGAAATTCTTGACAGCAAAATTTGAGAGGTGAGTCTTGAGATGCATTTTGAGAATCCATAGCTAGTCAGTTATGAAAGATCAGAAAAAAACTACTTATTACTCTTTGTAGCATATGGGGTTTTAGCTGCTCTGATAAGCTACGAGTAATAGAGCATATGTATAGGAGCACAAAACATTTTATAGCTTTTGTCGCTGTTACATTTACTGCTACACAAATAGAGAGGTCAGACGTGAAACACACCTCTGCTGGACCAGCAGCTTTAAAAACTGTTAGACAATTCACTCTACCACACTTTTACTTATTTGTGTTACAGTATGAAGTGATTTCTAGCAATTAAGTTTGTCAGTTTTCTGACACAGTTCTGAAGAGGCTGCCTTGTGCCAACTTTAAAAGATGCACAACAAAACATCGTTGTAAGCTTATCTTTTTGCTGATTTTGGAGTATAATCAGTGCTTTCTATGTACTATGAATGATTTCAATAGATTTCTCTTCACATAGTCCAAGGAAGTATTTCTTAGGTTATTTACACCCACATGACTATGACTGAGTCATACTGTTTCAGTAACTGCACTGTCGTCACTAAGGCCATAGATAAGGGTAAAACAGTGCATATTCCCTACTTACAAGCTGGCCAAGGCATTTGACATAATTCTTCACTCAGGTAAAAAAAATAAACTCACAAAACTGGGCATAAATCTCTAAAACACCAGATGAATAGCCAGTTGTCTCATGGACAGGACATATGTGGTTAAAGTGGGTGAATCCAGATCCAGCAAGAGGCCAGTTACTAGTGGTGTGCCAAAAGGGTCAGAACTGGGACCACAACTGTTTGGAATGTACTTCTCTGAAGTCAAGGCTAATATGGAAGGCCTCTGGATGACAAAGTTTGCTAATGCCTTCAAGCAAGGGGCAATCACTGAATTCCCCCAATGATGTAGATGTCCTTCAAGAGGTCTAGATCAGATAAATGATTGGTGCCAGAACCATGGCCTAAAACTAAATGCAAAAAAATGTATTATGATACCCTTTGGGAAGTCAAATACTTCCGAAAGTTACAACATCAATAGCACACCCCTTAGAGTAGACTCAGAGGAGAGATCTAGGCACATAGACAGATTGTAGCCTGAACTTTGACTGTCATGTGCCCACAGTGGTGTGGAAGTCCTTCTATGTGAAATAACTTATAAGTAAAGGTGTGGCATCCAGATCCAGTGAAATTACAGTCCCATTGTAGTCAGCCCTCATCAGACTGATAATCGAGTATAATGTGCTTTTTGACATGTACTTGACTAGGCACTTATTACAGCAGCTGGAGAGACTTCAGAGGTTCCTCATAAGGAAAATACAGGGTGAAAACAACATGTCCTACACAGATAGAATAAAAGCCATATCCCTTTACTCTGTCTTCTACCAAATGTTAAGGAGTGACATATGCCTGACCTACAAGGCACTCACAGATCCAGCCCTGATGGAGCTGCTACACATACACGAGTAAACAGCACAAGGGTCACCCGGTCTAGGAATCCAAACATAGTGACTCAAATAAAACATGCTTGAGAGACAGATATATGTCACAGAAATTGCCCCTTCTTTGGAATGGGGTTCCAATTCACATTAAGAAGAGCCCTTTCCTGTCCCCCTTCAAACACAGTTTGGATCAATGGATGTAGAATTGAAAATTCACCCCTAGCGTAGCTCCTATGTCCTTCATGGACAGGGGCAATCTGTAATATACTCAAGAAATAGGCACAATGCCACTGTCTTGCCCTTTGCAGCCATATATTAGGTAAAATCAGTTTATATTGGCTAGGCCTGTAAGGGCTCTTAAGCCATTAGCTTAGTAATCTGCTATGAACCTATGAACCTATGAATGCATACTGTCACCTATCCTCAGTCTTTGTAAATATGTCTTTATTTTTATATATTTCAGTATTACTTGCTTTTTTTTCCTTACACATTTTAAACAGAATAAATAACTTTACTGAGCTTACTCATGGGTATTTGATCTCTAGGAATATACTCCCTCTGTATCTTCTGTTTTCCCTTAAAATATTATTTCTTTTTCATCCTATACAGTTTATAACATAATTTATTTCAAAGGTTAGGTATGAAATATAACTAGACTAGTTGCTAGTTGCTTAATGGCATACATTTTTATAACATAGACAAGTATGCTGTGCATTGACACTCGTGCTAATACCTACGGCTCATTTTTTTCTGCTTCTTAATATTATTATTATTTATGGGTTCTGCTAAATAAGGAGAATATGTGATGTAATTTGGGGGAATTTCGTTGTATTAAAAAGGTGCAGTGTAAGCTGATTAGGAACCATGAAGTAAATCATTTTGTACAAACTAACATGTCGGAGTGTAACTTTTTACATATACAAAATTAAAAATAGAATCAAAGAAACGCATCTATTTAATTCTTTAGCATCTGAATGATTACAAGAGTGTGTATACATGTGTGTGTGTGCATTTGCGTGTGTGTGTGTGTGTGTGTGTGTGTGTGTGTGTGTGTGTGTGTGTGTGTGTGTGTGTGTGTGTTTGCATGTGTGAAAGTATTGTGTGCACATTTGCATGCACAGGCTTTTTTTAATGTGGCTAACATAAGTTCTCATCACAAAAAATGCTAATTTTGACTGCTTGGTTTTACTTCTCACTTCTTCAATGGACGTGGTCAAAACAGATTCATCACTCACAAATCTGTCACTTATTTTGTTAAACAAATAAAATACCAAGGCAAGCAACCAAATGTCGGTCAATAGCAGCAAAAATCCAAAATATGAAAAACAGTCTTACCACCATGGCTAGCAGCATAGAATTTTAATACTCAAAAAAAAAAAATAAAAAAAATAACAAAAACATCATATGTTTTTAATTAATAATTTAATTAATAAATACTCTACCCCTAGCCGAGAGCGTGTCATACTTCAATGACACATTCCTAAACATTCTCGACTCTCATGCCCCAAATCGTCTAATTAGAACCAAGGACCGCATAGCTCCCTGGCTAACAAGAGAAACCAAAGCAAAAATTAAACTCCGTGACCAGGCTTGGGACAAATGGAGAGCTACCAAAACTCCCCTAGATCGCATTAAATTTCAACAACTTAGAAACTCCATGAAATCAGACATTACTCGAGATAAAAAACAGTATTTCTGTCACCTCCAGGACAAACACCAGACTAACCCAAAAAAGTTCTGGGCTGGATTTAATAACCTCCTCCATCCTGGTAAATCTACTACCCCAACCCCTGAGAAACTCACTGGTAAAGATCCAGAAGAAGTAGCCAATACCTTTAACACTTTTTTTACAGAGACCATCCAGTCCCTAGCCAATCATCTACCTACTTCTTCCCCCTCCTTAACTCTTCCTAATGACTCACCTCCTCTCTCCTTTAACCTACAACCAGTATCTACCTCCTATATTCGTACCCTATTAAAAAAACTGAAACCGTCCACCCTAGCGGCCGATCGTCTCCCAGCGGAATACCTACAAATAGCGTCTGATGTCATTGCCTATCCCATATCAATCTTGATTAACAGAACCATAACTGAGGCTACCATCCCCCCCATTTGGAAAATTTCGTACATCATTCCACTTCATAAGGGAGGCTCCTCCACGGAAACATCTAACTATAGACCTATCGCAATACTGTCTCCAATAGCTAAAATTATGGAACGGTGTGTTCACAAACAACTCCTACACTACCTCACCCTCAATAATCTTCTGTCTATAACCCAGCATGGTTTTCGCCCCCATCACAGTACAACCACTGCCCTCCTCTCCTTTGTTGACTCAGTCAATAGCAACCGTAACAAAAAACTAATATCCTCTGCTCTCTTTCTTGACCTATCGAAAGCTTTCGACATGGTTAACCACCAGCTATTACTCCACACCCTGCAAACCCTACATCTTGACAACTTAGCTCTAAGCTGGTTTAAGGACTACCTTTCTGGCAGGCAACAAGCAGTCCAATGGCAAAATAGTCTATCTCACCTGCTCTCTAACAACATTGGTGTTCCACAGGGCTCCATACTTGGTCCCCTTCTTTTCTCTGTTTTTATAAATGATCTTCACACAGTCATCCCCAGAGCCACCTGCATTCAATATGCAGATGACTCTACCCTGATCTGCTCTGAACTTTCTCTCCAGAATCTCCAAGCAGCCACCCAACAATGTTTTGCCAAAGTTGAAAAATGGTTCTCCGACCTGAAACTCATACTAAATCCAACTAAAACCAAGTTACTTCTATTTTTCCCCACGTCCACCACTCCCCTAGCACAAGAATCCCCACCTGCTAATCCTAGGACCTTCTTTGTGGAATCCTTTAATGGCACCATCATTGAGCCTGTCTCCTATACCAAACTATTAGGTGTTACTATCGACCACAAGCTTAAATTCGATATGCACATTGCCCAAACCATTAAGTCAGTTAACAAGAAACTAGGCTCAATGTACAGAATTAAGAACTTTCTTACTCCTCATGCAAAATTAACCATTGCTCGTACTCATCTCCTTTCCACCCTACTATATGCCTCTCCGATATTTTCCTTCCTCAATAAACGTGAGCTCAATAACCTCTCTACTACCTATCATCATATTGCCAGATTCATAACAGGTACACCCTATCATACCCACCATTGCTTCAACCTCAAGAAACTTGGCTGGTTAGAACTGCCCAATCTTCTTAAATTAAACCAACTCACGGAAGCATTCAAAATAATTAATCAACCAGATAAAACCCTCTCGCTGAGCAAAATCCTGACCCCCTACACCAACTTAAGTAGCCTTCGATCCTCAAACAGTATTCAGGTATTAACCATCAAATCTAATAACTTGGGCGGCGATGCTCTTTATGCTAACTCCATTGGAAAGCAATGGAATTCCCTTCCCAACAACCTAAGGCTCATGACTTCACTCAATCTATTCAAAAATAATCTCAGAGAATTTCTTAAGTCTCACTGGTTATGCCCATGTCCTAACCCAGATTAATTCCTACAGGTCTCACAGTACCTTTACTCTCTTCTTCCTCTCAAATTTTTTATCTAGCATTTCACTACCTCCACATGTACCCATGTCATGTGACCAACTCAACAAATGATTGTCAAGCTATCAGCATGTAAATGTAGATGTTTTCTTGTTTTATTATTATACTAATGTAGTTTCTTCTATCTAATTGTAGTGTGATACTTCTCTTAATTGTGGGAGCTTTTCTCCCCGGGCCTCTACTGAAAAAGGACATGTATCCAGCTAGACTAGCCCGGTCAACAAATGTAAAATAAATAAAATAAATAAATAAAATATAAGAAAAATAATAAAAACAGACTAGCGCGTTCACATTTCCGTGCTTATTTTGTTCTTAATGGGTTCTGTTTTGCTGCTTGAATGATTAGTTCTTAGTATCATTTATGCTTTCACAGATTCAGGATGCAACTGTCGAGAATGCTGAAATTCTTGTGAATCTTGACAATGCGAAACTGGCAACCGATGACTTCAGAACCAAGTGAGTATTAGATTTGTTAGGACATAATGATTATGCAAATGATGTAAATATCATTGTTTCACTAAAAGTACTTCAAATAGCCTGCCTAGATATTAATAATTAACCTTTCATATTTGATGTATTTTGGTCTGCTCAACCTTTACAGGATGATTTAAAATGAAAGAAACTGAAAATAAATAAATAAATAAATAAATAAGCATAACTGTATTGATGGTGATCACGACTTGCACATTCACAAATTATATATATTTTTTTATCGAGTCTTATATAATATACAATCTCTTGGTGGTAAAAAAAGACAACTTTTTGTATGATAGATTATTTTAATTGCCTATTTAAATAGAATCGATTAAAAAATAATGGTTGACATCTTTAAAAGTATTTGATAATTCTAAAATACTGGACGATGTGCTTGTTAACCATTAATGCTTTCAGTATCTGTTTACGTTTAAATTCAGATGCTTTGACACGGTTTTAAGATGATTTATTTTTATTAATCTATAAATCCTGGTTGATAATGGGCAGGATTTAAAAACATCAGCATAGCAAAAGTGTACAACCTCCACTATTCTGCTCTTGCTGCGCCAAATTCAACCCTCCCCTAGGATGACATCATCCTGAGGAGTGGGATCTAACAAATTCAATGCCTTTGCACGCCAAGTTATTGAAGTAAATGGAAGCTGCTACACCTAGGCAAGATAATGTGATTTAGAAATATTCCATGCTAGTGATCCTCATTACCTTGTCTGGGCATAGTGTGAAGCTGCCGTAGGACTCAGCAGAGTTTGGACGAAGTTGCTGAGCAGAGCAGCTATTTCTGTATGAAGCAACTGGTATTGTAGGTCACACAGCTCATACAGGAGGATTAGTTCTGCCATGAGGCTGGTAAGAACCACAGCTCCATGTGTAGGGCAAGCAGGTAAATGCAGGCATTTTGACCATCACAGCTTGCACAGCACCTGATTTATTCATTATCATATTACAGTAATGATGCTAGTTATTCCATCAAACAGTTTAATGAGTCATTCACAGGGATGATGGTGGAGCAGAGTGCAGCAGTGAATGGTAGCTTAAGTGGGGAAACTGCACCTTACTAAATAGAGTTACATAGCTACTTATAATGGTATGCCATACACTGTTAGGCTGCCTTACAGTGCTCGGCTGTTTTAGCACTGCCATGCTATACAGTACATCCCATTCCCAAGCACATCATCTACTTTTGTCTGGTAGTTAACACAAAAGACTAAAGCTGTTAACAATATGCTTCCTGTGGTGCAGGATTTGATTCACTCAGCCTTCATTTGTCTAGTGACCTTGTGTTACTTAACCCGACAGTGCTTTGGGTCAGTTAAGAAATTGAGCTAGGCTCCTTAATGGTCTCCAGAACTGGAGGCCTATTAATTACTTATACTACACAGTGGCATATTATGTTCTGGTGTGTGCTATGTAAAAAAAATGGATGTATATTTTACTCCTTAATAGACTACCACAATGTACATCAATGAGTCTTTGTAGTTCATGATACCATAGTAAACACAGCATGCAAGATGCATTTATGGATCTTGCAAACTACTTTTGTGTATCCCAGGGCCAATCAGAAAATAATAAGGTCAAGCTTCAAGTTCTCCCCGAAAACATAAAGTGAATGGTCTAGTAAGATTGCACTACTGAGAGAGCGCATCATTTAACATAGAAAAAATCTGATTCATATAATAAGATATTGTGATGTACTATAATTGGGGAATATGGCATCTGTAGGGACCTACAAATTATGGTTAATAACTTTCTGAAATTCAGAAGTTTAGTTCATATCTGCAGAGCATATGTAAAGATATCACTGATCTGTCCCTATAATCTGAGATCATAGTTTCACAGTATTATAGGAAGTTACTAGGCTAATGGTGCTAGGGCCCTTACAACCCTAATCACATTCTACCCTTATTTCAATGATCAGCACCTATTGCCCCTGTCCAAGAGGGATATAGCTGGAACCCCTGGAGTGAATTTACAGTTACTCATGCAATCATCCAGACTGCATTTGAAGAGGGCTAATGAGGTGCTCTGTTTGACATGAATTGGGAGTCCATTCCAAAGGTGTGGTATCCTCTAGGAAACAAATCTGTCCTTCCCGCAGGTTCTATTAATGTCACATACCAGGCTATGGTCTTTAGAGTGAGTAACCTGTGCACTATTTGACTTGTGGATATGCAGCATTTCCAATAAAGCAGGGTCAGAGATTGCCTTATATGCAAGACTAAAATCACGTATGTGTAGTCTGTATGAAACAGAATAAAGTGACAGTGATTTCAGATGATCCACATAGGACAGATGCTGAAGACCAGAAATTTTCCTTGTGAAGAACCTTTGTGGTCTCTCCATTTGCTGTAGGTGCTTGGAAAGATAGATACTAAAAGGGACATTGTACCTTTGTGGTCTCTCCATTTGCTGCAGGTGCTTGGAAAGATACATACTAAAAGGGACATTGTACTTGGTTACTGGCCTGATGAGGCAAGAGTACAGGGATGTTATAACTTCTTTCTTTCTGGAGGCATTTCCCTTATTTATGACAGGAATACAGAATGCCCTTTTTACCAATATGGAGACATGGTGATCAAAGTTAAAGTTGCTTTCAAGCTGTGTGCCCAGGTCACCATTGAGTACATACTTAGGGTGTTGCTATTGATGTGGTAGTTAGCAGGAACATTACTCTTACTGAAAGGGATGATAATACATTTTTTTGCATTGAGTTTAAGGCCATGACTTTGGCACCAATCATTTCTTTGTGTAAGACCCTCTTGTAGGATGTTGACATCATTTGGAGATTTTATGACCGCTCCCAGTTTGCAGTCATGAGCAAACTTTGTCAGCCACAGAACTTTAGTTTTTGCTTGTACTTCAAAGAAATAGATTCCAAACAGTAGAGGTCTCAGGACTGATCACTGTGGAACATCACTGGTTACAGGTCTGCTGTTGGAGTTGGATTCCCTTATTTTGACTATATGTATTTTATCAGTGATCCAGTTAGCAACCCATCTAACAATATAACAGTTGATAAATAGCTGGGTGAGTCTGTCATTGATGCCTGAGTAGGGGATAGTGTCAAAAGCATTTGCTAAGTCTAGGTAGGCTGTATGCACAGATTTCCCCTCGTCCAGGGCCTTGATGACTGTCTCACAGAAGTCCACCAGGTTTAACAGGCATGATCTTCCTTTGACAAATCCAAACTGAGGGTCTAGTGTTTGGAGATTACATGTATCTTTGCTGATAAGGTCCATGATGATTCACTTCATGGCCTTGAAGATAAGGCTAGTCAGGCTAATAGGTCTATAGTTCCTGGGGTCAGTGGACCTTTGTGGAAGGGAATAACGGTGGCTGTTTTCCATTCAACTGGGATGAAGCCTGTGCTTAGAATATGATTGAAAAGAGTACCCGATGGTGTTGGTAATTTTTGTTGGAGCACATGTACAATGCAGTAGGGATGTTATCAGGTCCTGTAGATGCTGTACTTTTGGCCTTAAAACGGGCATTTACAAGCTGTTCTTTAGAGAAACAAGGTAGGTGATAGGTGGTAAGGATGTCATGGTATGTGTGGCGAGTACAGGGGAGTGAAGTTTTCACAGAACCTGTTGGTCAACAGGTTAGCTATGTCCACAGGCTCAGTATATGTGGTATCATTAACTACTAGTTTGGCACAAATCTGGGTTTTTCCTTTTAGCTTATGGATGCAACTAAAGAATGTCTTATGGTTGTTGTTACTTGAGGATGCTAATTTGGATTTGTAGTTTGCTTTGGAGGACTTCACAAGAAGTCTTATTTGCTTGTTTAAGCTGAGGAAGGACTGTTTCCAGTTTAGGGCTCGCGCCCTCTTACTCTTAGACAGCAATTTCTTCCTCTTATTGTAAAGCCTGTTAATGACAGTTGTCCACCAGCAGATTTGCTCTTCCTTGAGGGCCTTGTTTTGGTCCTATCAGGTATGGCTGAGGCAATGCAGTTATACAGGTGTTTGTATAAAACACTGGTGTAGAATTTGGCATAGTTGCCAGTTTCATCTGAGGGGGGAGGTGCAGTGAAGCTATTTATACCATCCCACTAGAAGTTATAATCTGCTTTGGAGAAGTTTTTTAGTTTAGTTGCTGCTGGGGGGCGGGGGTGGGGGGGTGGGGGGAGTCAGGTGTGATAACTACTTCAAATGTTCAAATGATACTGACTTGTGGTCAGACTTCACCAGGGAAGAACTCACAGTGGGAGTGGTACAGTGGTCCCCTATATTGGTAAGCACCAGATCCAAGATGTTGACACCCCTTGTGGGGGTGCCAACCAGCTGGTCCAGGGCACTGGAGTTAACAAAGTTGAGGAACCTTTCGTCAAGTGAATTTACCCAGTTAATTGATGAGTAGTTAAAGTTGGACAAAACCATGGTGTTTGGATGTATAATGATAGAGTCAAGTACATCCATATAGGCAGAGTTGGTGTTGTAATTCTTGGAGGGGGGACTCTTGTAGCTGGCAATGATTGGAATAGGTATCTTGCCAACAGTTAATTGCACCTGAAGTATCTCCAGGGAATCATACTGTTTAACCAATCTGGAGGTGTATTTATCTTTAGTGACTATTGATACACCACCTCCTTTAGTTTTCATGCCTTCAGTTTGTGGTCTGAACATGTGGAAGGAGGAAGTGCAACCCAGAATGGCTGGGGTGCTCTCCACAGACTTGAACCAGGTATCTGTGACTGTACAAATGTCTGTGTCTTCCAAGGTGAGGACTGCTTCCAGTGAGTGCAGTTTCTTGTTAGCAGCATAACCTTGAGGTTGTTTTCAGATGGAGGTTTTAATTCGGGAATTTTGTCCTTGAGAGGGCAATATGGGGGTGGCAAGAGCCTTAGCCAGTTGCCAAAATCTCAGGGGTGACAGATGAAGACCATCTCTGGCAAAGCATCTAGGTCTGTCGATCATGTCATCCCAGGCTGACAGACACTGGATCCCCTTAGAATGACAGCAGAACTAAGCCAATTATTAATGGCAACAAATCATATAGTTATTAGAGATACAGAGTTTGAGATATAGTTTATCTAGATAAGAACAAGTACTTATGCCATTATTCAATTCATTTGTTAGATTTATAGTGATGTCTTACTGTCAGGGAACCGAGCAAATAAAATCATATAAGAAGATAGAAATCAGTACTGCATGTATTCACTAAAAATAAATTGACTGTTAACTCCATCATGATCAGAAAAACAGAAACCATTTGGGCAATTTTCAGTCAAACTCAAGCAAATCATAGGCAATTTGATTTTATTGTATAAAATATTGCAGAATGAAGACTTATTTTAAGTTAATTGCAAACAATTAAAGTTGTAGGCTGAATTCAGAGTTATTTTACAATCATGTATGCAAGACAAGTCAACATGTTCCAATAGCCATTAGCTAAGCACATAGCAGATTGTTGATGTTTCTGATATTAAGGCTTATTACACAGTGAAAAGAATAAGTAAATGAATGAAAGAAATAGTAAGGGAGGGAGGGAGAAGAGAGACCACCTGGCATGTAAGCATGCCGGAAGAAGTAAGAAGGGGATGCCCTAAACACAAGTATAATGTTCTACTTGCAATCTGAGATGAGGGTGAGAGATCCCATCAAAAATTCATAGACAAGTTTAAGATACTTACTAACAGGAAGGCAGAGAAAGCCATAATACATGTATCTGGTTTTGTCTCTTTCTATACCTTCCAGCTAGTAAAGCTAACCAGGACATCTCTCTCTCTCTCTCTCTCTCTCTCTCTTTCTATCTATTGAAATATTAATTTATTGATTTTATTGTATTTGTATTTCTTTACTGGTGTAGACCAGTGATCCACTTTTTTTCAGACCGAGCCCAAGAGTGCAATTTGGTTAAAAGACTTGCTTAGATTCACACATTAACCATAAGCTGTTGAGGGACTCAAACCTCATAACCTTAATCCTTTGCAGTAACTGCCAAATTATAGATAGATAGATAGATATATAGATAGATAGATAGATAGATAGATAGATAGATAGATAGAGATCCTAAGTTTTATGAATTTCCACACTACCATTATTTTCTACTAGTGCGGTGTGAAAAAGTTGCATTTTAATCTTTTATATTGCTAATATGGGTATTTCAGACATTTTGTCATGAGTCAGACATTGTATATAGGGGCTACCTTATATCAGCTTCCGTAGCTTGTGAACATCACTAACACAAAAGATTAGTAAAACATTAAATAAAATTAAATCCTAGTAACGAACCAAAAAATAATAAGGCATTATGAGTAGTTATACTACGTGTGAAGCCCTTACAATGGCCCAGAAATCAAGGAGCCTCAATCCATCACCACTAGCACCGGTGAGGGGTTGTACACATTGGGAGGATGACAAGTACACACACAGTAAAATACAAGTTTCCTTAAGAGCACACAGAGATCACAGTCAATCTGGAGGATGGCTTCTACCATTTTCTCCAGATCCACAATACGACTCCCCACTTTTACAACTATAGGGTTAAGATCTTAGCTGAGAGGTCAAGCCAAGACCTCCAGCACACTATATGTCCAACCAGTGCTTCGTGTCCCTGCCCAAGCTGCTGACACACACACACACTTTGAGATTTCAGTTATATACAAGCACACAGACACTCCTGGGAAAGGCTGGTACAAGTTTACTAGCTATGCCCGCTTCTGCCCAGACTATAAGGTAGTTATCATTGCCACCAACCCCTCTTTATCAGCTACTTAAGGCCCTTACAAAGGGTGACCAATCCTACTGTGTAATGTTACTATTATCCAAATGGTTAGTGTGACCAAGAGCAAGGCTATTTAGGAGTGGCCTGTACAGTGTCACTAAACAGATATGCAAGTATCTAAGAGCTAAAATATGTCTCACAAATATCAACCGCAAAGATAGGTTTAAATATATTTAATAATTAACAAAAGAACAAGGCAATACTCAATAGCTCAACACAGTTACTTCAGAGTTCAAAATCACAGGGAATATGTTAAAACAATATTGCAGGACAGTCTTACATCAATACAGAAAACATCTAAACTAATATTTATTATATTCCTATCTATCTCTAAAATAAATTACTTTTCCCTAGTTACTTGCTATTAGCAAGGCAAGTGGAGATGGTGAAGATGATGGATGTTTCCAGGTCAAAGACAAAATACAAAATGCACAGTATTTCTCTGAGAGAGTTCTTAAATTACTATCAAACATTACTGCTGGGTCAGCTTGGATGACATCACTGTTTGTCACCTGCCTTCAGTTCCCAGGCCAACAGACACTAACATAATTTTAACATCTCTGTGCGAGAAATACATATCTTTCAGAAGGTTGCCCAGAACTAGAAGTCATAAAACAATTAAACACTTTACATTTTAAACATAGGAAATAGTTCTTTCCAAGAAAAACTTCTAGTTCTAGACATCCTGTCTTCTTGCTGCAATGAAACTAACTTTTATAGCATATCATAAAGCAATTAATTTCAACTTATTTTCTTGAAGTTTTGTAAGTTAATCTTCTATGTTCCAGAAATGTATGCTGTGATTACATTCCTGAAGCTCAGTACATAACATACAGTTCTGTGTAAATCATATTAATATTCACAAATTACATAGAATTGTTTACAAAATTCCAACTAGCTGGGCTGGCAGTGTCACACTAAGGTTCAGATTAGTAAAATGTGGAACTTGTCTATGCTTCTCACCATACTTACTGTCCGGGCTGTTTATTAATTATAACATTAGTATATTCCCCTATAGCATTATGCATCAGATAAACTATAGCTACAGATAAATGTAACTAAAAAGGATTTATTTAAATGTTTTAGTAATAATTATGGATAAGATGAGCCTACGTAGATTAAATTAATTGCAACATAAGTTATATCTAAATGATGCCTAACATTTTCCTAAAATATAATTTGTTTAAAAGTAATTCTTTAAATGAACCAGAATGTAATTAAATGGTTTGTCACATTTAAATGCAAAATTTAAATGCACCATCATTAACAAAATCATTGGAACATATCAGCTGTACAAGATAATTAAGTCATAAGATTATTCTAGAAACTATGATGGAAACATATCACTGCACTGCTTTTCATTTCAAAAGGTATGAGAATGAATTAACATTCAGACAAGGAGTTGATGCTGACATTGCTGGAATGCGTCGGATGCTTGATGACCTCACTTTGTGTAGATCTGATCTTGAAATGCAAATTGAAGGTCTTAAGGATGAGTTGGACAACCTAAACAAGACTCATGAAGAGGTAAAGTATAATAATTACATGACCTCAGACACAATAAATAGAGATTTATGTATTTAACAATTGTTACTCAATAGTTGCACAACATAAATACAAAGCTATATACTTAAAGTTCAATAATTCAACAGCTGTCCAACTAAAAATTCCTTAAATGGTAGAATGTTCAGGAGTGCTTTAATAGACTATAATATTTAAATTCCACTTAGGCCATATTTCCAATTAGAGGCATACATTATTTATTTATTTATTCTGAAGGAATGAATTAAGAGTTCAGTATATATTCACAGAACCATTTTATCTGTTCTTACTTCATTGTTCCAACATATTCTCATTGGCTATGTCTATACCATTATAGTTGTTCCCATGGCAAATGCTTTTTAATGTTACAGCTGAAAACAATGACGTATTCCATTCTTTCAATTTTTAACTTATCCTTTGAACTAATGCTTATTTTTGTAGGAACCTCAGGGAAAAATTTATATAAACTTAGTAGACTGTATAAACTGTGTATCTGCCTTGCATCTCTTTTGCTAATATTCTAAAAATGCCTTCACATCCACCTTCAATAAAATAAATACACATAACTCCCACAAAGCTATTCTGTAACAAACTACTCCATTACTACATTATTTATGCATGATCTGATGAATGGAACAATGCATTAAGCCATGATTAGCTGATTTCAGATAAAGCCCAAGTGCTAGGCATAGACATACAAACCATGCAGTCATTAATGCAGCAGTCTAACTCATGTATATTAAATAATGCTGGCAATGTGAAAAAACATAATCATACAGTGTAATACATATAAGTCTTACAATGCATGGTTTTGGTATTGATCAACAAGAAAGTACACAATCTAAAACAGTGTTTACATGTTTGAGCTCCTTGGGAAAATAAATACAGAGCAAGATATGAAGAATTTATCTACTGGCTGAAAGTGCTTGGCAAATCACACAACTGTGACATTTAAAAGAATCAGTACTTTCACACCTCAAATTTAATTCTAAAGTTGTTAATGTAAATTTAAAGCCAAATATCCTTTCAAGCCAGGGCACCTTACTCCATGGACAAAATGTGCCCTATATTTCTTAGAAAATGATTTTTTTTTGCTATGAACCCACTAACGTTCGTTTAGTTTCTGTTTCTGCTCTGATTTCATCCACACTAAAAAGTCACTACTGTAATTCACCTCCATAAAACCAAAGAAAAAAAAAAAACACATACTAGCACAGACAGATTTAACCTTTAGTCCCAAAACCATGTTCTAGCTAGCAGTGAACATTCTGAAATAGAGTTTGTAGAATTCCATGGACTATTCTTGAAATCCTGATATAGCACAGATGCTTTAACTAGTTTTCTACAACCCAAAATCACTGCATCCATTTTCCTGAGGCACACTTACTTCAAAACTGATTAAAATTAAGGAGTGCATGGGGTATTACCCTACATGGGATGTGTGAAGGGCATGTCATAAACTACCTTATAATGTCTGTTTGATGACCTGGTAATCATGAAACTGCTGTGTGTGGCTCTGAAATATTAAAATTTAAACATATTTTAGCCTATATTACCTGCTGGGGACTGCACTGTCTCTATTACATCATGGTTTCAGAGAAGATTTTAGTACGGCAACTGGGTATAACGTATGCCTGGTATAATTTATACCAGCATGGACAATTTTCAAAGACCACAAGACTACTTACCATTTTGTAGACTTCAAGTATGTCCTTGAGGGTATTTATCATGCTATCCTGCACAGCATGCTTCACTGTCTGAGTTTGTGGGTTTGATAAATGATTATTTAACCAACAGGGTAATAAAAATGATTTTAGGAACAGTATCTTGAAAAGTGTATCCAGTATCTTTAGTACCATTATTTTTAGGACTTATTCTCTTCTTCCCCTTTATTATTAGACTGTTATTAAACCTTCCAGAAATCCAGCTAGTCATTTAGAGAGGCAATCTTCTATTGCTGGTTTTACAGGCCAAAAATTAATAAGCTATGTAACTGGCTCAAAACAAGCCAACAGTAATACAGAGAAAACCATCTCAGTGCAGTTATGTACTGCCCAGGCACTTAGAAATATCAGCTCTTTCTCTGCTTCGGACAAAGCAGGAGCTTCCATAACCTATGTTACCACATGCAAGTATCTTAGAGTCTAATTAGACTCCTCTTTGCCATTTAACATCTATGCTATTAAAATAGGTACCAGTGTTTTTCTTACTGATTCCAGATGCATGCAGGTGTATCTAAAAGTGTGTTTTTACCTACACACTCTGCCCATTCTCTAGCTATTACTGAAGAGACATTTCTTTACTTTGTACATACTGTACAAAATATTAAGCTTGTACATTTTTCTGGTACCCATGCATGCCAGCCTGCCCCCCCCCCCACACACACACACATTCATACCTCATTACTGGAGTGAGAAGTTGCCATTACACGACCACTATTCAGCTCGCCATGCAGACATTTTTTTGTTTGTTTTTTTCTGGCCCTAAACCTTCAACTGGCAGCTGACATGCACACTCAAATATATGTAGGCACTTGATGTGCCTTACCTGTGAGTGTGCAGTAGACTACTGCACATGCTGGACTTGGCAGAGACAAAATCTCTTCTGTAGTCCATATGCTATATGCTGTACACCTCTCTCCAGGAGGTACCATTATTGCTGCCCATTGGAATGCCTCCCTTCTGCCACAGGTGAGCTGATGTAGGCTGCTAGCTTCCCCATCATTTTCTATAGTGTCTATGAAACTCTTTGATCTTGGATCAACAGGGTTACACTCAGGGCTTCATCCACTGCAATATGAAGCTGTCACAAACTTTTAGCCTTTGATGTCTAACCACCTGTCACCAGATTGGTCAAAAACCCTTAACCCTGCCCTTTTTAATCTTAAAAGACTGGCATAGACACACTAACCAGATCCAGTTTCATACTATCTTCCATTTCTCAACAACCTCACGTCAACACCATATAAACAAGTATAAGAAAATGCACTAGTTAAAAGTCATATAAATCAAGGCATCTTTAGAGTTTAATATTCCTGAATGAAAGTGTTTTAGACAAAGTTAGATTTTGCATTAACTAGCCTATTCTGAAATTGAAAACATAATGCTGTCTAAATGTTCATCTAAAAATAATATTTAGTCATTTTATTTTACATAGATTCATTGAGATTCTTCTCTACTAATAATAATCTGACTGTGATATTATACTTCTAAGCATATTAAATATATAGTTTGAGTATACTGTATTAAATCACAAGTAGCCCTGACTTCATGTACTAATATCAATGCCATTGTGCTAATGTTCATCTCTATATCTTTATCTCTGGTGCTGGTTATGCATAAAAAGTGTCTGATCATAACTTCATGTACTAATAGCACTTTTATGGTACTAATGAATGCATCTATAGTCTTTACCAGTGGTGCTGTTTGTAAATAGAAATGGTCTAATCCAGGCTTTTTGTACTAATAGCAATACAACTGTGCTAATGACTGAGTTATTATCTTCATCACTGGTGCTGGCTGAGCATGAAAAGGGTCTTTTGGATCAGTACATCATACTTTTTATATAACTACATAAGCATGTAAGTAAGTAATCAAATAAATACATTTATTAAAAACAGCATTATAAACAAAAGGATGGGAGAATAAAGCATGGCAATATTGCTTTTGATAATGGAATTTTGGAAATAGAGAATATGTGAGTGCATTGCATGATTATATGTCCTGCCTAGAAATTGGGGCCCTCCATCCTGCAGTGCTAGTGATCTTATTTTGGGTACAAATGATCTAACATGTAAAACCAGAAGGCTCAATGGCTGCTTCTATTTTTATATAGGATAATAGGTTGCAGGACCTGTATTAGCTGACACCCCACTCTCAGAGTTTATTTATTGTAGGAGAATGCAAGGGGTACAGCTGTCTAAATCAAAATGAGGGGAGTTTCAAACTGACAAAATACAAAATCTTCTGTGAATATAATTTTGACTTTTTTCAGTAAAATGGCACACACACACAGTCATTTCATGTTTATCTGACTTAAATACTAACTTTGTATCATTTCAAGGTTATGTGATCATGGCTGGTCCATCCTTTTCACATTAAGTGAACAGGAATGCCAGGGAAGTTTCATTCATGAAAATGCAAAAATTTATACCTTTTGAGGAACTTCAGGTGACCATCAAAGTATCATAGTAATAATAGAAGGCTGTAGCTATTACCCGCATGACAAAGAGGAGAAGAAAGAGGAGAAGAAAGAGGAGAAGGCTGTAACAGGGTCGCAGGTAATGCAGGCCCAGTAAGAAGTCATGGAAGAGTACAATAAGCTACTTAAATAAACGTATGATTGCTCAGTCAGCTGTGTAGTAGACATTACATGTGAAGTAGCAATAGGAATTGGCATCACTGCATCACTCAACTCATTAGAGCTGAGTGACACCTCCAGGTGCTTCTGCAGTTTCATCCTACTGATGCCTCTAGGAATCAAATATTGATTGTTCGTTGTTTGCATTAATAATTTCAAAACCATGCTACACATAATGTTATTAATATATTTCATCTTAAAGCTTACACAATAGCAAACACACCTTATTGATGTTTCACCTTTATCTAGTGTAGGTAAAGCCATATTAACTGTTCTTCATATAATATTTAATTATTTTGCCATAAATGCCATGTTTTATTTTGTTTTGTTTTTGGAAGCTACGATGCAATCTTCCAGAGCTCCATTGATGGGAATGAGTTAAAAAAATGACCACTGTGTTACAAACATATCATAAATATGAGTGATTTACAGAAGTAAAGCTGACTGCACAAAAGCAAATGCAGCTTTTACTAAAAACAAATTATCACACTGAGTGTAGTTCATGGAAATGATAGCTAATCATGTCAAACTAACTCTAAAAAACAGGTCAGTCATATTCCACTGACCTACACTAAAAAAAAAAGAAAAATAATCTTGTTGTTTTCAGCTGCAGTTTGCCTACTTCTTTTCTTATAATTTTATAGGATATGAAATCAATGTCAACACAGCTTAGTGGACAAGTCAGTGTGGAAGTCGATGCAGTTCCAGGTGTTGACCTGACAAGATCCCTGGAGGAAATGAGATCCCAGTATGATGGAATGGTAGAAAAGAATCGCAGGGAAGCCAAGGAGTGGTTCGACAATAAGGTAAGGTATAGTCATAAAGAATGTAAGACAGAAATAAAGCGACCATGTCTAAATTATGGCTAATAATGTTGATGGATCTTCTTGCATTCTAGTCCATAGAACTGAACAAGGAAGTAACTACTAGCACAGAAACATTGCAAATCCAAAAGACAGAAATCACTGATCTGAGACGCACATTACAAGGCCTGGAAATTGAGCTGCAATCCCAACTCAGCATGGTAAGTCTGTGCCATGCTAGGTTTTATGTTTCTGTTTCTGTTACTGCATATCGGAAATTGTGACGCATTGGCATCACATATACCAGTGACTTGTAATTCAAGGTTCCCAAGAGTTATAGCTCACAGTAGTTTGTTCTACCTAGTCCCTCTGTGCCAGCAGCCATAGCACATGTGAATCTGCAGATCTTCTGGTCTCTGGTTCCATCCTATTGCAAGTACAGCCTAAAGCATTAGGATATGTGACCCCATGCTCAAAAAGTAGTTTTGGTAGGGTAGGCATCTACTGAAGATGAAAAGTATACATAGAAATGTGTGGATACATCATGTGTGTGTGTGTATATATATATATATATATATATATATATATATATATATATATATATATATATATATATATATGTGTGTGTGTGTGTGTGTGTGTATTTTAATTAGTTTAAGTTGTGTTTAGCAATATATAATAGGGAAAGTTCTGGCAATTTTGCATATTTTTCATTTTTTTTAAATTTTCACAGACATGCATAACAGATATAGATATAGATATAGATATAGATATAGATATAGATGTAGATATAGATATAGATTTAGATTTCCCAAGTCTACCAGAAATACTGTCAGTTCAGTTTTAGTAATGCACTTGAGTGGTGTTTAAAATGTAAATATAATTTTTATTTCTTAGGTATTGCTTTCTCTATATTATCAATAACTAATAAAGACAATTATTTTTGCACCTCTAAAATATGTTATTTTCATTGACATTCTTCTGTAATTGAGTTTGATGAAGAATTTTAACAGGCTTGTACTTTGAACCAATAACATTCATGGATCCTTTTGGTCCCTTTGGATTACTAAACAAAAAATAAAATAAAAAAAAAAATAACAGAGAAACAGTGTGAAATGCTGAAAACAGGTTTCCAGTATAAAAATATTACAAATAAATGCTTCTGTTCTTGTAATTGTATAATGATTCTACTTTGCATTATTGCATGCACTATACATGGTATATATGGTTATATATAAAAAGCATTTTTGTGAAACTGTACTAAAAAAAAAAAAACAACATGAGGAAATGTCTGTTGCTCAGATTGTGGCACACTGTGGATAAGGGAATATTCCCTTTTCCTCACTGTAGTGCGATCTTGGAATGAGAATATAAAAGTGTGGGGGGTGTGGGGGTGCAGGAGAGCTTGCCCCCTGCATAAACATGATTACTGTTTTTTTTTTTAATGTTGTTAGGTGTTTTTTTTACTTGAGTTTCGTGAAAGTGCTGTTTCGGTGAAAAAGCACTTTCGCAAAACTGTACTTGTCCATTTCCATTTCATGGAAATGTGTCGTCAAGCATTAGTCCTAGATCCATATATATATATATATATATATATGTATATATAAGCATTAGTCCTATATATATATATATATATATATATATATATATATATATATATATTTCTTATTTGCAATGGTGATGGACAGGTTGACAGATGAGATCAGACAGGAGTCCCCATGGACTATGATGTTTGCAGATGACATTGTGATCTGTAGTGAGAGTAGGGAACAGGTGGAGGAGACCCTGGAGAGATGGAGATATGCTCTAGAGAGAAGAAGAATGAAGGTCAGCAGGACTAAGACAGAATATATGTGTGTGAATGAGAAGGAGGACAGAGGAATGGTGAGGATGCAAGGAGTAGAGGTGGCGAAGGTGGATGAGTTTAAATCCTTGGGGTCAATAGTTCAGAGTAACGGTGAGTGTGGAAGAGAGGTGAAGAAGAGAGTACAGACAGGATGGAGTGAGTGGAGAAGAGTTTCAGGAGTGATTTATGACAGACGAGTACCTGTAAGAGTGAAAGGGAAGGTCAACAAGAGGGTAGTGAGACCAGCTATGTTATATGGGTTGGAGACAGTGGCATTGACAAAAAGGCAGGAGTTTGAGCTGGATGTGGCAGAGTTAAAGATGTTAAGATTTGCACTGGATGTGACGAGGGTGGACAGGATTAGGAATAAGTATATTAGAGGGTCAGCCCAGGGTGGAAGGTTTGGAGACAAAGCCAGAGAGGCAAGATTACGTTGGTTTGGACATGTGCTGAGGAGGGATGTGGAGTATATTGGGAAAAAGATGCTATGGATGAAGCTACCAGGTAACAGGAAAAGAAGAAGGCCTAAGATAAGGTTTATGGATGTGGTGAGAGAGGACATGCAGGTGGTGGGTGTGACAGAGCAAGATGCAGCGGACAGGAAGAAATGGAAACAGATGATCTGCTGTGGTGACCCCTAATGGGAACAGTTGAAAGAAATGAGTGATACTCAAAATGAGCACATAAGAAAACAATGACAACTTCTCTCCAAGCTACAAAACCCAGATCAATCATTGCCAGGATAGTAGTACTGTTAAAGAAAGTTTTTTAGTAATATAATGTGTAAGGATTGGGTTAGAGGCAGGGGTGGGTTTAGGGTTAAGGTTAACACACATGAATAGGGTGGGCAGAAGGGGTCTTGTACATTTTTTTTACTCTAGTTTCCCATTTTATTCAAATTTAAATTCTATTCCTCATACCAGTCCCTTAACTCTGTCTTTCCACCAAGCTAGCCATTAAATCTAGTTAATACCCTCCTCCTAAGCTTGGTCACCATGGCATCGCAGTTTGATTTCACCTCATTTGCAACCTGCTAGCCCTATGGAGTCTGTGGTGATAGAGGTGCCTTGTGTTGACTGACAATCACTTATTTCTATTTGATGTGTAATCAGCCTAAGAGATGTACAAATATATACTCACACTGGTAGCTTATCTCTCATAAATTACAGTTTTCAGCAAACAATATACCTCTAGTCCACTGCAACGCAACACTAACCCTCATCATACCTCTCAAGTGTACCTCATTACAAGGAACGTACCTCATTCGGGGTCTTAAAAAGTTCATATCCTCGAAGTTCCTCAAAGTTCCATATTGAAAGAGTCTGTCACACATTCAGTGTTAGGAATTTTTTAAGTGAAATCGATGGTAAGTAGAAATTAATCATATTAATTCATTAAAGGATCTTCTTTATAAGTAAAACCAGCATATTTTAACCATCCTATGACCTTCCTAGTTGAAGTTGTTAGTAAGCCATTAGTATGTGTTCCACATTTCGCCCATTTGTTCCACATTATAAAGATGAGTGTTCCTCATTTTGGAGATGGAAGGTTGAGAGCTATGGACCTCATACGCTGAGGTCCTAAAGAGGGCTCTTTCTAAGCCCCAGAGACAATGTACTAGTAAACCTACACCTCAGCCATATAGTCACACTTCCACTTCTACAGATGCAACACTCACACTGCTTCTTCTCTTGGTTTGAGTCATCCTGGTCACATGTCTGTATCCATGAGGTCCCCTGAGCATGTAGCCATGCAAGCCAGTTTGCTAGTTATAGATGACTCCATTATTGCTGTATTTTACCTGTCTGAACAAGGAGAGCATGGTGGTTAGTTGCATCTGGGTAATAAAATCTGTGGTTTCCCTAAGGCCTTTAGATAACTACACCCCAAATGTGTACAGGAGATCATCATTATCAATGTGTGTGTGTGTGTGTGTGTGTGTGTGTGTGTGTGTGTGTGTGTGTGTGTGTGTGTGTGTGTGTGTGTGTGTGTGTGTGTGTGTGTGAGTGTTTGTCTGTGTGTGTTGGGGGGGACATGAATGTGCTCCACTCTGAGAGAAATACAAAGAAAATGGATGAACCCCCAAAACCCATGACCGAGGCTTTGCACAAGCTAGTCTTGGGCAGCATCTTACCATCTTACCATCATCAGGAATGATTCCACAGTTAAAAAATAAGTAAACGAATAACTGATTTTAGCAATCGGCTCAGTGTTTGCTGTCATTCTCAACAGGTCCAATGTGTACCAGCATGACAGGTCCATCTACTTAGCAAGCAGTAGCCTTAACCTCTGCTCTCAGGACTTGGTAATATTAGCTATCCCCCTAAAAGCCTTTCTAGGCAGAGTCAGTCTTCTAGACATACCAGTTTAGCAAATCTTAATCCAGTTTATATCACTTTTATGCTGCTCACTGCTGGGAGTCTTAACAAAATACACCTTACCTTGAGGTTTTCCTGATCCTGAAGCATGCAGACACACACACACACACACACACACACACACACACACACACACACACACACACACACACACACACACACACACTCATACACTATTATTGACTAAACCTAGATTTTGTTGTGGTGTAATGAAATCACTCCTGCATTACCCAGGTATCTCCTATCACTCATTCAAACCCTCTGGTAATGATGGAGGTGTGTCACTATTTATCCAAAGTCCTATTGCCTCATGTTTAATTCAGCATGACACACTAACCATGAACTGTTAGAAATTCTATAGTCAGTAACAAATCTAATTACCCGTCAATGCCCATTATAGAACATGATGCCACCAGTTAAACATGATACATACCTAAACTCTCTTGAGTTTTCACTTATTAAATGTAATACAGCTATCCAAGAAGGTTATAACTACCAGTCCATTTACTGGCAAAGTTATCCTGCTACCAAACCAAATATCCACAGAAGTTCTTAAACTTTGTAAATGCCAGATCAGTTCTTTGGAAGAAACATTCCTTTACTTGAGACTCCATTTTCCTGGAACTTGTTCTCACAAACATAGGCCCTTCATGTTCTTTACCTGAAGATCCCTCATCCATGACTAAAAGTAACCAGATGGTTGTTACACTCTCCTTTAGAGTTAAACCAGTGTGAGCAAGTAACCCCACTATGTTTAATAGTGTTTTTTAGGTTTAATGTCACTGCACAAACTGATAAATTCTGTGGTACCAAGAGGGAGGTAACAGTATTCCAATCTCAGAATTTATTAGAACAAGTTTAGCACTTTTGTTCCGTACATCATAGAGAACTTCCTCAGAACTAAATCTATTATTAATGACACTTCTTTTATACATAATTAAAATCACATGATACACTGTTAGAATCAATCTACCAATTAAAATTTATTGCAAGGTAAAAACCTACACAAGGATAAAAATAGAAATAACAATGAACTATGTAGCGTCATAGTACTTCAACTTTGAAACAGAATTAATAGCCATTGAATCATTCAAACCTGGAAAACACGTTGCATTAACTAACATTTGCCATTTTAATTCACATTTATTAAGATGTTCTATAATAAAACCCCTTTTAGTTTTTGTTAGCTGCTCCATAACTACAAAAACAAAAGTCTGGTCCTTATTTACTTGTATGTGTCTGAAAAGGGCATTTGTGGTCTTTGATTTTTGTATATCTTGCATATGTTGATAAATTTGATTCTTTAGCATCCTTTGGATTTTCCCTATAAAAAAGGCAGGACACTTAGAACACAAAGCTCCATACACCACATTTGTGACACAGAACAATAATGCCCTGGACAAAATATTCTTTATTTCTAATTATGACGCTAGTGGTTACCAGAATGTTTTTGCATTGTGTAAAATGGCCACACTTAAACATTCATCAAGGTCTTTTACTAACTGGTTGATTTTTTCCTGAAACTCTCCAATAATGTTTTGACTGACCTATCTTTCTTTTAAACCAACATGGGCTTATTACCTACTTTCTTAAGAATTGTATTATATACTTGAAAGATCTCCCAGTCCTTTATCAAACAATCACCTCTGGGTTTACTATCCAAGCGGAATGTCAAAATAAATGCTCTATTGTGACTGATCTTTAAAGTTTTAGTGCTGCTTTTATCCATATTATGTGCATTACTGATTGCACTTAGTATAGGACAATAAATACCATGTGCTCTCTTGAACACTACTTTGTCCCTAATTTCCATTAAAAATTCTTGGGCATACCCTTTCCTAGAAAACATACCCAGCAATAGCTCACACTCTACAAGAAAGGTATCTAAATCTGACACCATTCTTGCCAGCCTTACTAGCTGCCCTTTTACTAGAGCCTATTTCTGGTATGTAGGATGCCAACTATGAAAGTGGAGGTAATTGTTAGAGAAAGTAGATTTTCTGTAAATGGTAAGTAGTTGACACTTTTACTTTGAACTGAATAACTAAACTTCAAAAAGTCTGCAATATTATTGACGAATTTCAAAAATGTACTTAATTTATCATTCGTGTCTCTCCACAAAATAAAAATGTCATCCAAAAAATGCATATAGCCTGAACAGGAGTTACTTAATTAACTTTTAAATAAAAAAATGCACCTCCTATTAGGTTGTGATCAAATTCTCAAAAGATGGGGCACAGGTAGCACTACTCCTGTAGCTTGTCTAAAATATTACTTGTCAAAATGCATAAAGTTGTTTTTTAATACCAACTCCATCAGGGTTACTGCCACACATATTTTTTTCTGTGTCCATTTCTGCTATCTCTTTTAACTGGCCTTCAAACCATTGTAACCCCAGCATATGTGGTATTACTGAATACAAATTATTTATATCAACAGTGACAACAATAACATTTTCATTAACCTCTAGTTCATTTAAGCCTAAAATATGCCAGGAATCTTTACAAATTTGACTTATTCTATTAATATTACTCTTGACCAAGTAGCCAACGTATCTCACTATACAATATGTTTTGGACCTGGTGGCATCTACAATAGGCCAAAAAGGAGGATCATCTACATTTTTTATTTAATTTTGGGTACCAAATATCCCTGCCACTACTGGTTTAGCATTATACATATATTCATATTCACTTTGGGACAATTGTCCTTGCATCAGCATGTCATAAAGGCAGCTATCTATAAGATCGTATCCCCTATTGATTTCACTTAAAGAACTTTCAGTGTAAGCTTCATCATTCAACATACTTTTCATTTTACTTATTTATTGACTGTCGTTCATTATAGCCAAACCTCTCTCCTTGTCTGGCTTCATGACTCTAATAGAAGAATCATTACAAGTGTCATTTAATATTAACTTCACAGTTTTAGATAGACTGAAACTTTTGTTTTCACTTGGTTTTGACAAAATATATATTTTATCATGATCACACATTTTTTTCAAACATTTGCATCTGAACGTTCAAGGGGGATTGAAACAACTAGGACAGCTTAACTTCAGCATACTGTTGCTGTTACTGTTTTCGGGAAACCATAAGGCAAGATTTAATTTCCTTACAAACAATTTCAGATCTAAAATTGTCTCTACTACATTTGCCCTTCTTGCTGGGACAAAGGAAAGTCCTTTAGCTAACACATTAGCATGAGCTAGAGGGACTGTTTTATCTGAATAAGTAAACAAATTAAAGTCTTTAAAAGAGTTGCTTAATATTTTCAGTTTTCGTCGGCTGTAGGTTTTATCTGTTCTTCTAGCTAATTCCTTTGCTCCTGATAATTGTTTCATTTGTTGTAATTCCATTTGGGTTTGGCTCCATGTTGAATGTAATTCTCCTTGCTCATCTGTTGATCTTCCTTACGTTGCTTCCCGCTGCTGACTCTCTCTGATCTCCTGACATCTAAAGGAGCGGCCCCTGCAACTGCTGAATTTTTATTTCCTTATACTGTGACTTCTTCTTGTTGAATGGTGATTGGACCATTACCTAGATTGTGGGAATGGCTACCATGGTAACCTACTGGTCTAGGATATGCCTCATTTATTGCATAGGCTTCCAAATCTCTCCTAAATTTCACCAACTTTCTGTTGAAAATATTACAACATGAATTGCCTACTGATTTGAACATATTTAAGTAATTGCTTTTATAATGTTTACATAAGAGGCCTTTTTGATGGAATTATTCAGCAAGTCCACCTCTTTTATTAATTGATCTATTTGAATGCTGTTGTATTTTATAATCACTTTCATAAGGTCACTACCCACTTTATCAAAAATTTTTACCAGTTCCTTATAATTTTCAGAGACATATTATACCCATTAGGTAGCTTCCAAAAATGCAGTCCCTTAAACATAATATTAATTTCAAAATTTTTCATTCATGTTCTCCAACAACAATTTCTTGAATATAAATACATTTCTTTTTAGAACTTTTAATTGATTTCTCATGGAATCATCTTTGGGGTCAAATTGTGGATTCCTATGTGTATTTGCTTGGAAATTAAAGTAATTAACTTTCCATACCTCATATTCAAACACTGGCTGTGTTTGAGATGCACCCATATTCACTCTAGGTATAGGATGAGTGAGAGGGAGACCAAAACATTCCAAACTATTTGATACTTCTTGTATTTGTATTGATCACCCCTGGCCATAGGAAGAATGAATGTCTAAATACTGGCTCACCTGCTGCAATAGTAAAGTAAGGTCTCTCATATGTTTTACATGTTCTTGCTCATTTAAACTGTTGTCTCTAATAGTATCCAGAGAAGAAGACATACTGGGAAAATTAAATACTCCACAGAAATACACCAAACACAAGCTGATAAATTCTGTGGTACCAAGAAGGAGGCAACAGCATTCCAAACTCAAAATTTATTAGAACAGGTTTAGCACTTTCATTCCGTACATCACATAGAACTTCCTCAGAACTAAATCTGTTATTAATGACATTTCTTTTATACATAATTAAAATCACACAATACTCTGTTAGATCCAACCTACCAATTAAAACTGATTAAACGGTAAAACCATACACAAGGATAAAAATAGAAATAACAATGAACTATGTAGTGTCATAGTACTTTAACTTTATAACAGAATTAATTGCCATTGAATTGTTCAAACCTGGAAAACATGTTGCATTAACTAAAATTTGCCATTTTAATTCACATTTATTAAGATTTTCTTCTATAATAAAACCTGTTTTATATTTTGTTAGCTGCTCCATAATTACAAAAGCAAAACTGTGGCCCTTATTTTTTTGTATGTGTCAGAAAAGGACATTTGTGGTCTTAGATTTTTGTATATCTTGCATTTGTTCATAAATTTGACTGTTAAGCATCCTCTGGGTTTTCCCTATATAAAAGGCAGGACACTTAGAACACAAAGTTCCATGCACCACATTTTGATGCACAACAATAATGCCCTGGACAAAAATATTTTTTATTTCTAATTTGGTTATCAGAATGTTTTTTTTTTTTTTTGCATTGTGTAAAATAGCCACACTTAAACATTCATAAGGGTCTGTTACTAGCCGGTTGATTTTTCCTGGAACTCTTCAATAATATTTTGAATGACCTATCTTTCTTATAAACTAACATGGGCTTATTACCTACTTTCTTAAGAATTGTATTATCTACTTGAAAGATCTTGCGGTCCTTTATCAAACAATCACCTCTGGCTTTACTATCCAAGTTGAATGTCGAAATAAATGCTCTTTTACAATTAACCTTTAAAGTTCTAGTGTTGCTTTCATCCATATTATGTTACTGTTTGCACTTAGTATAGGGCAATAAATACCATGTGATCTCTTGAACACTACTTCAGCCCTTATTTCCATTAAAAATTCTTGGGGTACCCTCTCCTAAAAAACATAACCAACAATATCTCACACTCTACAAGAAAGGTATCTAAATAAGATGCTACATAGTTCATTGTTTCTATTTATACCCTTGTGTATGGTTTTACCTTGCAATCAGTTTTAATTGGTAGGTTGGGTCTAACAGTGTATCATATGATTTTAATTATATATAAAAGAAATGTCATTAATAACACATTTAGTTCTGAGGAAGTTCTATGTGACGTATGGAACAAAATCACTAAACTTGTTCTAATAAATTTTGAGTTTGGAGTACTGCTGCCTCCTTCCTGGTACCACAGAATTTATCATTTTTGTGTTTGATGTGTTTCTGTGGAGTATTTAATTTTAACATCATTACACTCTGATGACCTGTTTTAATTCAAGTGTTATGCCCCCACGGACTCCATCACTAAGGTTGATAAACATACCTCTGGCACCTGTTCTCATATAAACTCCTACACGGAAGCTATCCTCTGACCCCAATTAATTTGGTTACACAAATGTAGACCCTGCCTCTCTAATCTTGCAGACTTCTAAAGAAATGTTATAGATGCCCTGGATAATGGCCAAACCATGCATAATCTTGACAAAGATTTGGCTACTACCTCTGACAGTGTCCTCATCCTGGTATCACTGATAAACTCAAACTCACTTTCCTAAACATTAAATTTTAAATAGTTCACAGGATAACCAATTAGCTGTCAGAGAGAGCTCAACTTGTGAGGGGCGGTAGTGCGTCACCATCTAAACGATTCAACACTAGTGGTATCATACAGGACATTTAACACTTGTGTCCAGCAAAAACAATAGTAAATGAAGTATAGTTTAGGACTATTTATAAGTGGACCAGCTCTATAGAGGCTGTATGGATGGAATCACAATATTTTGAAGCTTAGACTCTGGCACACTACAAAACAAGTAAAATATGGTAGTTTGTTAATGTTGATTTGTAAATACAGTTTGATTACTTTTGTATAAATGTAAATTTGCCTATGTCATAAGTGATAATTCAATAAAGGTGTTAAAAAAAAGATGATAGTTGAATTAAGGTGGCACTAGCTTCTATCCAGGAAAGTTTTATAATTTTAGGTGAGATGCAGTTATATTCAGGCCATATGAGAGAATTCCCTCACTATATAGAAGGCTTTTCTTAATGAGTGTTTTTTCCTGTGGGGATTTTACAATGCCTGCTTGTTTCTGAAGTTTAATTCAAAATATTAGTTCAATAAAAGCCTAATAAATACCACACTAATACATACAAAAATCATGAGAGGATATCATTAAAATGTGTTGTACAACATAGTTCATATTAAGTATATTTATAGAATAAGCGGGATATGAAAGAAAGAAATAAAGGACTTGCCTACATCTTACTTTATCAAGACCGTCTCCTTTCAACAAATTCCGCTGATGCTGACCCTGCATTATGATGTGTCCTATATTAGTGTTTTTATTGTTAATTTTGTTCTCATAACTGCCCTGTTTGAGGTGATACTTATTTTTCTGACATGTGACTATGATCTACAAATTAAAACAAAACTACTGCTTTTCTTATTTCCCAAAATTGGCCTCCTATTACAAGCATGAGACTCAATACTGTGAGTCCTGATACTGAAAATTAAAACTCGCTTATGAGAAAGAACAACAAATTGTGAAACTCACTGCTACAATTTTAAATCCACTTGCACCTATGATATGCTGGTCTCTGTCCCTCTACACACCTGTAACTTGCATATACAAATTCCAAGACTGTTTTATCTTGGATTATTGAGGATATTCTGAGAAAATTCACTTCCCAGCATTTTTTTTCTTTTATCGAATGTGGTACAACAGTTCAACGTCATTGAGGTGACGAAATCTTCCCTTTTTCCCATGGATGTTTTATCTTGGAGATGGTGTGTGTGTGTGTGTGTGTGTGTGTGTGTGTGTGTGTGTGTGTGTGTGTGTGTGTGTGTGTGTGTGTGTGTGTGTGTGTGTGTGTATATATATATATATATATATATATATATATATATATATATATATATATATATATATATATGGGTCTACCTGAAAATGTGAAAATGACGAAAGTGCAGAACGCCGACAACAAGAACACCGACACCGGAAGATCGACAATGGAGAAGACCGACAGTTGAGAATCTCGACGCTGAGAACACCGACATGTTAAGGTAGGTGTGCAATAGGGACGGACTTTAGGGTTAGGGCGTGGGTAAGGTAAGTGTATGATAGTGACGGATGTTAGGGTAGGGTACGGGTCAGGTAAGTGTGCGACAGTGACGAACTTTAGGTTTAGGGGCAGGTTAAGTGTGTTAGGGTTAGGGTGCGGGCAAGGTAAGTGTGCGATAGTGACAGAGTTACAGGTTAGGGGCGGATTAAGTGAGTTAGGGTTAGAGTGCGGGTAAGGTAACTGTGCAAAAGTGACGGACCTTAGGGTTACGGTTTGGGTTAAGGTTAGTGCATAGATAGTTGTGTATGTAAGGTTTAGTGTAGGTTTGTAAGGTTTTTGGTGTGCTTGTGTTGTGTGTGTGTTTATCGGGAAAGGTATTTGTTTTGTTGATTGTCGGGATTTTGGTTTGTCAGGCATGTGAAGTTTCGTGTTTTTGAACTTTCTTTTTTTTGTCTTTTTTTCATGTTTGTTATTTTGTTGTCAGTGTTTTGGCATGTCAGTGTTATCAGGTAGACCCATATATATATATATATATATATATATATATATATATGTTGTTGTTGTTCTTCTTCTTTCGGCTTTTCCCGGTTAGGGTCGCCACAGCGGAACTCCAGTGCGCTAATGATTGGCAGTAGATTTTTACAATATCAAGGTGCCAGCTTGACGCCCAACTTTCAATGAAGGCACGCCCATTCACGCATGTCTTTCAAATGCCACTCAACTGCTATATATACATCTATATATATATATATATATATATATATATATATATATATATATATATATATATGTGTGTGTGTGTGTGTGTGTGTGTTTGTGTGTGTGTACCAGTGGGAGTGTAGGGGGGCACAGGTTTGTCCCACCCAAAATAAAAAACAGTGGATTTGGTGTTTTTTGTCTTGTTTTAAGAGGTTTAGTGAGTTTGGTGAAATACTGTAGATCTGAGATTTGCAAGTTTGCTGTATCAGTGTTTGATATAGTTTGTCTCATACAACTGGCATAGATCTGGAGTCAATATATATTTCCCCACTTCTTAAACTTATATTCTCACTGGTTTTATGATCAGGATTATGATGGTTGATGTTTCAGTGGCCAGCATTTGATAATAGCTTTTGCTATTTTCATGTAGTACACTGAAATCAAACAGGAATGAAAATTAGCCTCCAAACTGATGATTTTACATTGAGAAATTGGAAATAATTGGATAGCAAGATTACTGTGAAGTACAGCTCCTGTTTCTGAAGCTGTTGACCAAAATGTGAGTTTCGATCCAAATGGCTGAGAACCAAACATTTGAGGGGACTGGTAAATGAGTGAATAGTTATAAATAAGCCTACCTTTGTTTTCAGGGACAGTCAAGGTATTGCAATTAAGCCCAAAGTAGGTCACCGCAGGGAAGCTTAAGGCAAGCAATAATGTGTAAATGATGTCCGATATCCTCATTAATGCATGTGAATAGAAGTGTGCATGCATATTGTGCATTATTATTCAATGTCACTTCACTGGGATGGGATCTTTGATAGGAATACTCTGACAGTTTTCTGTGGTATGATAGCTATGGTGCATGACATCCTGGATTTCACTCTTGCAAATTGAAAAGTCACTGGGTATGCGTGGACATGAACAGCACTGTGCATTGCTCCTTTCTGCTCTACTCTAGACCACCATGAGTAAAGCAGGTAAGATCTGGTTAAGAATACTTAATAAGATACTTTCGCCATGACAGACAGGCAATTAGCTAGAATAAACACATTTGACACCATTTTCTTATGAAAATAACACAAAGATAGGCCATAACAGTTACAAGATACATCGGCAACTAACAATTACTGCAATACAACTGATTTTGTCTTGTATATATTTGGTTTTCTTTCAGGCTTGTCCAAGTTTATTATCCACTAGATTTCTGGATTTCAGTGTGGTGACCCCTAACCGGGAAAAGCCGAAAGATGCAACAACAACAACCAGTGTTTTTATACATATTCTGTTTTCTGCATGCTGTTATCTTATCTAATTTATTTTCTAATGTAGTGTATGTGTAATAGTATATCAGTTTCTTTCAAATTACCATGTACTCCTTGGTTCCCTCCCTCATTACCACAGAAACTTTTCTGAGATATTACAACCCTGTTCAAGTTTATTTTATTCAAATGAATACACCTAAATATTGTGCGAACAATAAAAATAGTAATGCAAACAAACTGGAAAGCACATAGCATCAAAAAATTCAAAAGTCACAAAATTACTAAATTAATCATTCAAAGACAAATCAAAATATAAAATTTCAAGGATCTTTAGAACCTGAAAAGTGTTGAGGATTTCCTTAGCTTCCACGATTCCAAATGTACAGAAAAGAGGGCATGAAGAGAGCCAGTAACAAATTAGGAGCATTGAAGAGAGAACAGATAAAGCAAGGGCAGAACTTTGCAAATGGCATGAGCTTGAACACATAGCCATAATAAGCATTATATGGTGTAGTTTGAGAGATACCTCTTTGTGACAGGGCAGCAAAGTTTGACCCCAGGTGTACTTGATCTCTTTTTACATGCTGTACCCTAATTAATAAGCATTGTAGTGATCAAATGGAGGGAAATCATGGCCTGCATTCACTACCCCAGGGACAGCCTCACATGGAATCAGACACCATATGATGGTAACATTTTTATAATACAGGCACAAGGACCTAACAGTTAGCGCTTGGTCCTTTATTACTAGTCTGTCATCAGGGATTACTGCAAGACTGTATATCTTAAACATATATTTAAGCCTAATACCAGAATAGGTGATGTGAGGGCATACAGCTAGAGCACTGGGATACCAAAAAGTGGTGTAGTTTGACTTGCTATTCATCTTGTAGGTGCTGCGTTTTAACTGATTGCCTACCATCCAATGGTGGTTGCAGTTCTGAACATCTGCAAGTGAGTTCACAGCAGTGAAGGTATCCTGAGGGCAGGTAAGGTACAGCTGTACATCATTTAGAATAACAAGGGTAAGCAAAGCCTCTTCCCTGTGGAAGATAAGAAAGAGAAGCATGGCATACAAAGGTTAGAGATATGCACGTCCTCTGCTATGCTGTATTCGGGTCTATATCACAACATCGAATCAGTAAATGTTGAATGCTCACATGAGCGAATATTCACATCCTCGAAGTTGATATATTTTGTTTGTAGTACAGTGAAGATCAGGATGTTTGCCCTTTCCTCACTGTAGTGCAATCTCATGGTAGGAATATGTATTTAGCGGGGGGTGCGGGGGGGTGCAGCCCCCAACAATACAGTTTTCGAGTACATGAATATTCGCTCATGAGAGTGTTCGACATTTACTGATTCGATGTTGTGATATAGATACCTGTATTCACATGGCGGATTCTTGAAACATGTCTGAGAATGTGCACACCCACAAGGGAAGGATTATGAAGTCAGTACGTCAACCAGTGAGAGAGGGTTTACAACTGGGCCATAGTCAGGGCTTTGCATCAGAGAGCACTTGTATATTTCTTCACTATATCCAGGATGTATCATAATATGAATTGTTATGTATCATAAAATACGTGCATGCAATGCTATACTTGTGACTTTATTCAGGGACTCTTTTGAGCATTAGTTGCTCAAGGAAGGTTTTCATACTGGCATTTATTTTTAAATGACCTATTACTCAGATCTGGCCTTTTTCATATCAAATTACCCATTGCCCAGGTTGATACTTTGGAAATCAAAATAGCAACTTAAATCACATTTTTGACAATCATTGTCACTACCCTAATATCCATAGCTACATTAAAGAATTACAAAATTAAAACAATTTCAAGAACTATCAATGCATCACTTGACTGATTATGTGTGTGGTCTCTGTCAGTAGTTATCATTGCTCTCAAGGAATCAGGGTCAAACTTAAGTTACCTACTTTTAAATCTAACTCCTCTAGTGCACACTGCATTGTTTAGGATAAACCATTTTTTTTCATCTTACCTTTAAGCATCTATTGCAAGACCACCAGTTATTGGAGAGCCCACATTCTGCCTCTCAGTAGTCATCTTGGGATTAGTGCTTCTGTTTTCTCCTGGTAAGAGAAGGAGTGCAGTTACATTATTTTCTGGAGACTGCTGATCACCAGAAAGCTTAATAACTGCTTTATAGATGACACTTGAAATCTGTCCTTATATTCTGATCCTGGTGAGAGTAGGAGTAGAGTGCCTGACTCTTTCTGGTTGGATAGTAAGTGTCTGTGCTTAACAACCTGATTGGTCTAGTTGCTATTCTAGGCATCTACCAGAAAAAGGCTACAAGCCTGCAGACCGTTGCATCATCTGGGACATGACTGTGTATCAACAAACAGGCTGTGGCCTGCTTCTCTTCTTGGGATTGGTGCTAATGTTTTGCTTCTGGTGAGAGAAGAAGCAAAGGAGCATTGTATCCTAACAGAGTGAAGCTGTGCTGAGACCAGCATTAGTAGTAGCCAGACAGTAGCCATTCATGTGACTCCCCTCTTTTCATCACTCTCGACAAGCTAATTCTTTATTTTCAGTAAGTAGTGCTTGATTTCTTCCTAACTTCAGAATATCTGGCTAAATACTTCATCCCCAAATTTTCAGGGTCTACGTATTAGCTCACCCTCAGCTGTTTGGCAGTCCTCTGTACAGGCTCAGACACCTTGAGTGACATTTTTTCCTTTAAAATGAATATATAAGGAAACAGCTCCAGTACTTAGTAATAATGACCATCCCTCCTGGCATGTCTAAAGGTCAGTTCCTTGTGCTTTCTCCTATTAACCTGGTGAACCTGGCATTATGAGGCAGTGTAGCAACTGCCTCATGTACTCAGACAACCCTCTCCTCTTACCTCCCAACACTCAGGCTTGTGAGAGATGCACTATATATCTAAATTAGAAGCCATGCACTCTCAAGCCAAGACTGGAATAGCTGGTCAAGAAAAGGTCAACACCTGCACCACACCACATGCGACACATAGCCCTCCAGAACTCCTACCATCACAGCTCTCACATGAAAACACAAACCACACACCCACCATCGTGGAGGCTCTCAATACCGAAACAGCAGAGACTTCCAATGCAGAAACGCACTCGACCACCACAACAGAGCACAAATCACAAGACACATAACTCACCTACACAGTGTGCCCCTCAACCTAAGCCCCTAAGGCAAAACAGCTTTCCCAATACACTAATAATAGGTGACTCGATAGTGAGGCACACTGATGTCTCACTCACTAGGTTTAATAAGGAGAAGGTAACAGTCAGCTGTCTATCAGGTGCCAGAATCTGACACACAACACATGCATTCAGGTCACTCCACAACAAGTACAATAATGACTCTGTCATTGTTCATGTTGGTGTGAATGACATGACACACACCTCCCTGGACTACATGAAAAGAAACATGGAGCAGCTCTCGGATTATGTGGCCCAGGCAGGTATGACCCTAGCCCTGAGAAGCATCCTACCATCGCCCACAATGATACCGCAGTACAAGCACAAAATGATTGATTTCAGCAATTGGCTAAGTTTCTGGTGTCATTCTAAGGGGATCCAGTATCTGTCTGCTTGAGATGACATGATTGACAGACCTTGATGCTTTGCCAGAGGTGGCCTGCATCTGTCACCCCTGGGTTTCTGGATACTGGCTAAGGCTCTTGCCACCCCTATAGTGCCTTTTTTAGGTGATGTTCCAAAGACCAAATTACCACTGAAACAGCTATAAATAAATTCAATATGAGGGTCATGCTGCTCAACACTAGAAGTCTAAATCTCAAGATGCACTTGCTCGATGCACTCCTCAAAATGGAGAACATCGACATTTGTGCTGTAACGAAGACCTGGTTTAAAGCAGCAGAAAACACACCCGCATTACCAGGCTACAAATCATTCCATACCTTTTGGCCACAGAACATGGACCAAAGCTCCAAAAGCAGTGGTGTCTCCATATTCATAAAGGATGCGCACACCTCCAGACTAGTAGCCCAGCATAATGCATCTGAGATACTTCAGGTACAATTAACATTGGGTAAGATGGCAATTCAGGTTGTAACCTGCTATAGGTCCCCAACCATGTCCCAAGACTCTCACTCCACATTCCTAAGCACCCTGGAAACTATTAGGGTCCACCCAAACACTCTCATATTAGGTGACTTCAACTACCCCTCCATCAACTGGGAAAACTACTGATGCACCAATACACTGGCCCAACGCTTCCTGGAATTCATCATTTCCGATGCCCTGGACAAGCTCATTCTTACCCCCACTAGAGGAAGCAACATCCTTAACCTAGTTATTACTAATATGGGTAACTGTTGCTCTACACCAATAGTCAATTCCTCCCAGTTTAGATCCAACCACAAACTAATCACCATGGAAATACACATCTCACCCACACCCCCCGCAAAGGTAACCACCATGAAAAACTTCTCCAAAGTAGACTTTGGGCTCCTCAAAACAGAGGTGGCTAACTTCACGGCACCCATGCCAATGGAAAATAGATGCATGACTGCCGAATCATACACTAATGCACTGTAGAAACATGTACATAAATGCATGAAACTAGCCATACCCAACAGAACCAAGATGCTCTCCTCCAAAAAAAGGAAGCCAATCTGGTGGTCCCTTGCCATTAATAAACTCTACAACAAAAGGAAGAAACTGTTGCAGAAAAAGGTGAAGTCCCAAGACAGGAAAAACTCCCTTATTAGCCACAACAAAAAGTTGAGATCCCTCATCGAAATCTCTAAAGCCAGCTATGAAGGCAGAATTGCATCAGACACTAAAACCAACCACAAAGCTTTCTATAGTTATATCAAGAATCTCCATGGCAATACCCAGTTTGCTCTGAGTTATTGCACAATGGTACCTCCTATACTGAGCCAACAGATATTGCCAACATACTGGCCAACAGATTTAGTGCCAAGTTTACCCTTCTCTCCCCCCTAAAAGATCAATCATAATACCGGAGGAATGCCAAGCACCCAGCATTAGTGCAGTACAGGTTAAAGCTGCATTGTCCAAGGCCAAGAATGCAGCTTCCATGGGACCTGACAATATTCCTGGATGTGTACTACATGAACTACAAAGTGAACTGACACCACATATCTGTGCCCTGTTCAATCACAGCCTCCCCTCAGGCTTTGTCCCTACCAAATGGTGCACTGCAACAGTCACCCCCTCTCCATAAAGGGGGAGCGACTACAGACCCTGGGAATTATCACACCATTAGCCTGACAAGTCTGATATGTAAGGCTATGGAGAACATCATCATGGACCTAATTAACAAGGATATCGGGAATCTCCAAACTCCTGATCCCATGCAATTTGGTTTTGTGAAAGGTAGATCATGACTGCTCAATCTGGTTGACTTTTTTGAGTCAGTCACCAGAGCTGTGGATGAGGGCAAGACAGTTCATACAGCCTACCTCGATCTGGCCAAGGCCTTTGATACCATTCCCCACTCAGGAATTATTGATAAACTCAGCAAACTATGCATCAACCCCTATATCAGTAGGTGGGTTGCAAACTGGCTAACAGACAGAACCCATAGTGTGAAAGTAGTGGACTCCAAGTCAGACTGCCGACCAGTCATGAGTAGAGTCCCACAGGGATCAGTCTTGGGTCCTCTCCTGTTTGGCATCTACTTTTCAGAAGTCCAAGCCAAAACAGAGGGACTCTGGCTGACCAGGTTCACAGATGGCACATCGATGGGAGATCACTGAATACTGAAGGTGTTATAGGAGATCTGGGGACACAGTTTGACAGCAACCTCTCCTTTGACCACCACATTTCCACTGTGGTCAGAAAGTCCTTCTATGTGGCACATATCATTACCAAGGGTTTTGCATCCAGGAAGAAAGAGGTCATCATCTCTCTCTACTCTTCCCTCATTAGGCCAATCATCGAGTATAATACCTCATTTGGCATGTACCTCACTAGACACATGCAACAGCTGGAAAGGCCACAAGTACCTCACGAAGAGGGTCCTAGGCCTTAAACACATATCCTACATGGAAAGACTCAAACAACTCCAGCTATTCTCTGTCTCATATCGTCTACTAAGAGGCAATTTCTGCTTGACTTACAAAGCCATGTCTGATCCAGCTCTGTTAGAAATGCTACATCTAAAGAAATCCAAATCCCATACATGTCAAGCAGAGCACCTCACTGGCCCTCTTCAAGAGAAATCTTGATAAGTGGATGGGAATAGAAAGTTCACCGTGGAGATCACTGCAGTGGCTCTACTTGATAAAGGCACTGGGAGCTAACTTCAGGCGGTACAATGCCAGGGCACTTCTATGGGCTAGGCTTGAAATGGCTCCAGGGCTGTTATCCAAGCACACACCTATGAACCTATGAACAGCAGAAATGCAGCTAGGGTCAATGTAACTGTAATAATCTGATCACTAAAATGTAGTCATCGGGTTATTACAATGAGGTACTTTCTGCTACTTGTGATGGGGCACTGACTTATGGTATTGACACAATGAACCTCTGCTCAATAGATTAAGGGACACATCCAGAAATAATCAGGGAGAATCAGGGTCACTTTTAAACTACTAGTACTATTAAACTGAAACATTTCTGGAATACGAAATTGTGAATGAATATAAATTTTCAGCAAAAGTGTAGCTTGGGCAAGGTGAGAGGGGCAATTGTTCTGGATGAAAAGTGTTGGAATGAAATGATCAGTAATCCATAACCAGCTAAAGAGCTACTGAGGCCACTGTTTTTTGGTATCACATATGGCACTGACTGAGTCAGCTGCACATCTGATTTTCTGAAATAAAAGGAGTCTGTAACTCTAATTATTGTCATTATTTATTGTGTAATTCACCACCTTTTCTCCAGAGGTCAACAGTTTTAAAGTCTCTTAATAAAGTGTCAACATTTCTTACAGATCTGAGTACTTCGGCTTTGGTTTCTTAGAGATACAATTGGAATCAAAACCAGGCACATCCCTGAAAACCAGGCACATCTGAGAGTTATGGTAGTATTACTATTACCAGGAATATGTCTCAGTGTGACTTAATGTAAAAGTAAATAAAAGTAACAAAGTAAGAATTTGTTTAATGAATTGTGCTCCTTGCTAAAATACTTAACTAATGCAGTCATAATCTCTGTTCCATGGGTGCTTGTAGAATGAATAGTGTGACTACCAACATATCTGACTTGTGATTCGTTTCAGAAATATGTTTAATGACATCATATGGACATAATTCCAAACACTGAAGACTGTTATTTATCAACAAAGACCTTGCAATGACTGCATAATCATTGCTGTTGTGGTGATCTGTATATTAAGTAAAAAGGCATATGATTATCCAACCACCTCTTTATTTGTTGTCTTTTTCCAGTGTAGTGAGTAGGTTCATTTGTTTGCAAAAATATAACATTTTTTTTTGGCTCCACCAGATTAGATCATCAGCATTGTTAACACAGTACAATATTCACAGTATGATATTAACAACATTATGTCTGGTGCAACATGAGTCAACTAATGACTTTATAATCAGTTACTGCAAAGTGTTTACAGCCATTTCTGTAACCTGCTAATTATTTATTTTTTTCAGAGGAATGGTTTGCAGAGCAACCTGGCTGAAACAGAGAGTCGCTATGGTACTCAGCTTCAGCAGATACAGGCTATAATTCATGAGACTGAGGCTCAGCTGACTAATCTGAGAGCCCAGCTTGAAGGCCAAGCAACTGAGTATAAGTTACTCCTGGACATCAAAGCACATCTGGAGCAGGAGATCAATACATACCGCCACTTGTTAGAAGGAGAAGAGAACAGGTAAGTAGATACAGAATATTATTCCTGAGCTCAGGAAGAGTGAGCCTGTGTAAAATAACAACTGCAACAGTGAGGTAGTAGAATATGTTAGCAAGAAAATGTGACCACATGAACTTCGCTCGGTTTAATGTTCTTCTTTCAGCTTTTCCCAGTTAGGGGTCGACACAGCTGAACTCCAGTCCGCTAATGATTGGCAGTAGATTTTTACGGTGCCGAGGTGCCAGCTCGACAACCAACCTTCAACTAAGGCATGCCCATTTATGCATGTCCTTTGAATGCCACTCGACCATGGGGAGGACATGCAGACTCCACACAGAAGGCGCTCCAGCCGAGAATCGAATGGGAGAACCTCTTGCTGTGAGGTGACAACGCTACTGCTGCACCACCGCGGCTTCTTGCTGCACCACTGCAGCTTAGCTTAATGACAATGTTAAGGGTTCACTGCTAATAAGTAAAGTATAATATTCGTTTGCAGGAGGAACTACTTTGGGAGGGATTACAGATAGGAGATAACGTGCTATACAAGGGAAGATAAGTTTGTTGTAGTCACTGTTATGTCAAAATGAAACCAGTGTGCAAGATTTGGGAGGACTGTGGCCTTGGTCATCAAGATACTTAGATGAAGTAACAAAGACATGAGATCAACCACTACAGGAATAATTCTGCCTTTTTACTGGGCACTGGAAAGATAATGGATTGAGTTCAATTTCTGAGGTTCATTTTAACAGGGGTATTAAACCTGTGAGGTTTGCTAAAACATGATGAAACTGGTGAAAGCTGGTAAAATACATGTTACATATCCTAATTCATATAATATTAGCAATCTAAATTTGAAGCTGCTGGGGTTTGGTATAAAATGTATATATATATATATATATATATATATATATATACACACACACACATATATATATATATATATATATATATATATATATATATATATATATATATATATATATATATATATATATATATATATATATATATATATATATATATATATATATATACACACATATATATATATATATATATATATATATATATATATACCGACTCTGAGATTCCTATACTTCAGAGAAAAGGGAATATTGTAAGAAATGACATTTTGGACTTAGTACATACATAATAAGTCCAATCTTTTGGCCATTCAGCCTCCATATTTCATGACTCACTCTAAGGGATCCCAGTATTTCAAATGGTTACCAATTAAGGTGTCTACCTCACAGACAAGAGGTACAGGGTTTGTTCTCATTAAAGAAATTGACTAGGTTTGAAATGATCCACAAGGGCGGCTACTCTAGTACTTGCCTATAAATTTATAAACCTGTGCCGAGTGAAATAAATCACACCCAGAAATGCACATCCCAGTCTATGAAATTATACATTCCCCTTGCTGCTCATTAGTCGGTCTATCTAAACTAACCCCTGCATCCCAACACAAATCCAACTCAAGCATCATCTAAATCATTCCTGTCTAAACCATGGACCAACACTTCCTTATAACTTACATAGCCAACTCGATTAAGATGGGTATCTTGAAACAATGAAATAATTCCTTATGCTTTCAAATGATAATCTATTGCTCAAACAGCATAGCACAATGCGTGAGAGATGTACATATATAATTGCATTTCAGAATAAAATCTCTCGCAGAGAATCTCAGATTTGAGGATCATCAGCAATACTTTAACACTATACCTCACCGCAACAGTTATGCTGCACATAATCCTTCATATGTTGCGGTTGTAAAGATTAACTTGTCTAAACCTCAAAGACCTCCAAAATGTAAAACAGGGACAAAACACCGAAACAACACTGTATTTTTGTTAAGTGTACCACTTTCTGAAAAAAAAAAAAAAAAAAAAAAACAAAAAAAAAATTATATACTTGTTTTCCTGCCTTTCTAAGCTAGTATAGTCCAGTTTTCAGGTTAGTGCTGAATTCAGGGCTATGTTACAAGTTTCTGTGTCTGCCCATACCTTACTTGGATAGAAGGAAGTTTCTCTGTTCACTGTGAGAGAGGGAGCTTTGTGCAATCTATCTGTCCCTGGAGGAGGGGTTTCAGCGCAGAAATTAGTAGTTTATTGGCCATTTTGGGCTAATTTCAATTTCTTTAATTTCCCTGCTATAAAACCCACATTTGCAAGGTTTTTGTGCTAGTATACAGCTCAGCAAGCTCCTGCCTGGTGCCCTGCAGAGTTCTACAGCAGCAGAGAGACAAAAGAGAGACTTTGGAGTGATTAATTATCATGTTTCTGCATTTTCTTGCTTCCTTTAGCTAATTCCACCTAAAACGCCGATTTTCTAGAGTTTCTGTGATTTAAAAAGCTTGTTTCAGCTACATATTGTACATCTCTCTCTCCTCAGCTGCCCATAACTATAGGAGTCCCACAGGATTCTATCTTAGGACCACTACTATTCACAGTCTTCACAAATGACCTCCACACCTCCACACAGCATGCATCTATAATTCAGTATGCAGATGGCACTACCTTAATCTGTGCTGCACAAAACATTCCCACCCTCCTGCAAACAACTCAACTAGCATTCTCTGACGTTGAAAACTACCTTACCAAAGCCCAACTTATCCTCAATCCAAAGAAAACTCAGCTTATGATTATAACCAGTTCTAACAAAAACACTAACAGTCAATTCACTATCTACTCCACAAATGCTACTCCAATTGCTCCAGTGGCACAGGCTAAGCTACTGGGAATAACCATAGACTCCCACCTAAAATTTGATAGTCATCTGAACTTAACTATTAAAAAAGTACATGCCAAACTGGGGTCACTCTACCGTATCAAACCATTTCTTACCAACAACACAAGTTCAGCCATTGCTCGCTCCCAACTTCTACCCACCCTACTCTATGCATCTCCCATTCTGACTAATCTCAACAAAACTGAACTAAGCAAAATGGAAGCTTGCTATAACAGAATTGCCCGTTTTGCTGCAAATTGCTCATATAGAACTCATCATTGTACTGCTTTGAGACCGCTCCACTGGCTTGAACTGCCCAACCTCCTAACCTACAATCAGCTCTGCCTCTGTCATTCTATTACCTCCCCAATAAGTGTCCTGCCCTCAAAAACCTAGTTTAACATCACTCAGCCAAAAGGCCTCTTAGATCATCAAGCAAACTACTACTAGAAGTCACCAACAGCTACAATAGCTTTGGAGATGCACTATATAGTAGTTCAGTGGCTAAAAAATGGAACTCTGCCCCTACTAGCATTCAAAACACATCATCCAAAGCCTCCTTTAAAGACCTTATCAGGCAACATCTCAAGCAAAGTTGGCAGTGCCATGATTGCTCCCCAGGCTAGTGAAAGCGGATAACATATGCATACTAAATCTAGAGCAATTTATAATAGTTTTTCAATCTTACTCACAAACACTGGCTAATCTACAATGTATGTACTGTACCTGTGTACTATGTATGTATTCTACCTACATTCCAAAGTTCAGCTGTACACCACAAATCTATTACTTATCTTTATTTTTAAAATTAATATCTTTTTTGATTGTTCTCTCCACTGTAACTGTTAGTGCCGCATGCCACTGTAAAAACATGTCTCTTGTAATTTGTGTGTATACTGATTATGTCTAAATAACTAAATGTGTCTGTAATTTTTCTTTGTGGAGCTTTTCTCCCCGGGCCTCTGCTGAAAAAGGGCCTTTTCGGCTCAGTCAGACACCCCCGGTTAACAAATGTAAAATAAAATAAAATAAATAAATAAAATTTTACTGCCTGCACTTTAACAAAGTCGTTTTATGTTTAAATTACCTGTTTAACTGTTGTAGATAACACACTCTAGTGTGATAGCCATTTCTGTGCATTTAAACTGTTTTTTTTTTTTTATTGTATCTGCTTTATTTTCTGAAAAAAACAAAAATATATACTTGTTTTCCCCCATCTTTCTAAGCTAGTATAGTCCATTTTTCAGGTTAGTGCTGAATTCAGGGCTGTGTTACAAGTTTCTATGTTTGCCCATACCTTACTTGGATAGAAGGAAGTTTCTCTGTTCATTGTGAGAGAGGGAGCTTTGAGCAGCCTATCTGTCCCTGTATAAGTGGTTTCAGCCCAGAAACTAGTAGTTTATTGGCCATTTGGGCTAATTTCTATCTCTTTCATTTCCCTGCTATAAAACCCGCATTTGCACTGTTTTGTGCACCGGGCAGTGCCAGTTAGCTAGGATATAACTATTCCGGGCTCCACAAAGTCTACTCTTCAGTTTTTCTCTTGGAACTAGACAAACTTTCAACTTAAGCACTCAAACCATTCACTTCTCATCCTGGCACTTGCTCAAAACTCATAGCAAGCACTAATAAACCTTAGCACTAGACCCCCCCTATACTGCAGAGAAGGACAAAGCTCTCTATTCGACCTTACCAGCCAATCAGTAAAACAGTTCACTGTACCTATCCAGGCATGTCCAAAGGGCAGTTTCAGGTGTACTCTCTGGTCCAACTGGTGAATCTGGACATTTTGAGGGGATGTTACAATTGCCTCATGTACACAGACAACCCTCTCCTCCTTCCAACAAACACTAATACATGCGAGAGGTGCAATTATATAGCCAAACTAAAGGGTAAGCTCTCTCAACCCAAGACTGGACCAGGCAGTCAAGAGGAGAAGGGAATGACTTGCATCACACCACCAGTCTCACATAGACCTATGAAACCAGCACTGGCAAAAAACACACATAAATACGCAAAAACATACTCGGAGGCTCTAAATAAAAATCTGCAGAAGCAACAGAGACCACCAAAGCAGACATCCAAGTAACTTCCACCCCCCAACACAAACCATGAAACACATACTTCACAAAACCAGTGTGCCATACAATCACAGCCCTTAAGGCAAAATAACATACCCAACACACTAGTAATAGGTGACTCTATAGTAAGGCACACTGACATCCCACTCACTAGGCTGAACAAGGAGAAGGTTACTGTTAGCTGCCTGTCGGGTGCTAGGATCTGCCACATAACACAAGCACTCAGGTCACTCCAGAAGAAGTACAAATATGACTCTGTCATTGTCCATGTTGGTGTGAATGACCTGAGCCATACCTCCCTGGACTACATGAAAAGAGACATGGAGGAGTTCTCGGATCATGTAGCCCAGGCCGGTATGACCCTGACCCTGAGTAGCATCCTGCCCTCATCAAGAATGATACCACGGTATAGAGAAAAAATTATCAATTTCAACAACTGGCTAAGCTTCTGGTGTCATTCAAAGGGGATCCAGTGTCTGTCAGCCTGGGATAACATGCTCGACAAGCCACGCTGCTTCACTAGAGATGGCTTGCACCTGTCACCCTTAGGCTTTCAAATACTGGCCAAGGCTCTTGCCACCCCCACGGTGCCTTTTTTAGGCAAGGCTCAAAAGACAAACCCACCACTGTAAATAGCACAAGTAACAAAAAACTGAAGGGTAATGCTACTCAATGCCAGAAGTCTAAACCTCAAAATGCACGCTCTCGAGGCACTCCTCAGTATGGAGCAAATCAATATATGTGCAGTAACAGAAACCTGGTTTAAGGCTCCAGAGAGCACCCCAGCACTACCAGGCTACAACTCATACCATACATTTTGGCCACAAAACCCAGACCGAAATACAAACGGTGGGGGAGTATCCATATTCATCAACGATACCCACACCTCCAGGTTAGTGGCACAGCACAATGCTTCAGAGATCATCCACGTGCAACTAACAATGGGCAAACTGCTATTCAAATTATATCTTGCTACAGATCACCCACCATGTCCCAGGACCCCCACTCCGCATTCCTGGAAACACTGGGAAACATAAAGGTCCTGCCAAACACCCTGATATTTCTTGATTTCAATTACCCAAACATTAACTGGGAGAACTACTCAAGTACAAACTCCCTTGCCTAACATTTCCTAGAATTTATAAACTCAAATGCCCTGGATCAACTGGTCAACACCCCTACCAGAGGTGACAACATATTGGACCTAGTCATCACCAACATGGGTGACTGGTGTTCCACACCGGAGGTCAACCTCTCACTGGTTAGATCTGACCATAAACTAATCACTCTGGATATCCACATTCCGCCACCACACCCGGTCAAAGAAACCACTTTAAAAAATTTTTCAAATGCAAACTTCACATTACATAAGACCGAGGTGGGAAGTTTCAATGCCACCATGCTAAAGGATAACGCTGTCCAAGCTGCAAAATCCTTTACTAATGCACTCTACGGGTAACTACAAGAATGCATGGATCGTGCTATCCCAAACAAAACCAAGACTCACTCCTCCAAGAAAAGAAAACCAGTCTGGTGGACACCTCTCATAAAAAAGCTATACAATAGAAGGAGGAAACTAGTACAGAAAAGAGTAAAATCCCAAGAAGGGAAGACATCCCTGATCAGTATCAGTAAGAAAGTACGTTCCCTCATAAAATCATCCAAGGCTAGCTTCGAAAGAAAAATTGCCATGGACTCCAAAGATAACCACAAGGCATTCTTTAACTATGTCAAGAATCTAAGTGGCATTTCTCAGATCGGCTCTGTGTTAGTGCAGAATGGCACAAAATACACTGAACCGACCGATATAGCCAACATCCTGGCAGACAGGTTCAGTGCAAACTTCATCTCCCTCTCAGCCCCAAAAGGGCCCATAACTATACCAGAAGAATGTAGTGCCCCTGAAATCACAGATACTCAGGTTAAAACAGCCCTCTCCAAAGCCGAAAGCACAGCATCAATAGGACTGGACGGTGTCCCAGGCTCATCCTACATGGGCTCAAAGATGAACTAACTGCTCACCTAAACACACTGTTTAAACGCAGCCTCTCCACAGGCTATATGCCCACAGAGTGGCGCACAGCAATGGTTATTCCACTCCACAAAAGTGGAGCCACAACAGACCCCAGGAACTATCATCCTATAAGCCTGACTAGCTTGGTCTGCAAAGCTATGGAGCGCATCATCATGGATCTCATTAACAGAGACATTGGAAACCTCCAAACGCTGGACCCTACCCAGTTCGGCTTTGTTAAGGGCAGATCATGCCTCCTAAACCTGGTGGACTTCTTTGAGACAGTTACCAAGGCTATAGACGAGGGAAAGGTGGTCCACACAGCCTACCTAGACATTGCAAAGGCCTTCAACACCATTCCCCACTCAGGTATTATAGACAAGCTCACCAGCCTGAACATAAACCCCTACGTCACAAGATGGGTTGCCAACTGGCTCATGGACAGAACCCACATGGTAAGAGTTGCGAGAGCTAGGTCTGACTCCAAAATGGTTACAAGTGGCATTCCCCAGGGCTCAGTCCTAGGACCCCTCCTGTTCGGCATATACTTCTCAGAGGTACAGGCAAGCACAGGAGGACTATGGCTGACCAAGTTCACAGACAACTGAAAACTAGGGGCTATAATTGACTCTCCGGCTGACACAGACATCCTTCAAAAGGGTCTCACTGAGACAGATACTTTGTATCAAAACCATGGCCTTAAAGCTAAATGCCAAAAAGTGCATAGTCATCCTCTTTGGAAAAAACAAGGTACCCACAAACTACCACATAGGTGGTTGTGCCCTAAATACGGAAGAAGTAATAGGGGATCTGGGGACCCAAGTAGATAGTAACCTCTCCTTTGATAATTACATTACCAAAGTGGCTAGAAATTCCTTCTATGTGGCCCACCTAATCACAAAAGGGTTTGCATCCAGATCGAAAAAGGTCATTGGGCCTCTCTATGCATCACCCATCACACCATCATAGAGTAAAATGCCCCATTTGGGATGTACCTTACAAAACACCTACAACAACTGGAAAGACCACAGAAGTACCTCACCAAGAGGATCACTGGCCTCTAGCAGATGCCCTATGCAGCTCGACTGAAGAAACTCCAGCTGTATTCGGTTGCATATCACCTACTCAGAGGTGATCTCTGCCTGACATACAAGGCCATGTCCAACCCAGAATTGATGGACATGCTCCACCTAAAGAAAACCATACACATTAGGCAGAGCTCCTCGCTAACCCTCTTCAAGAGAAACCTTGACAAGTGGATGAAAAAAAAAGTTTACCCCAGGGATCACTTCAATGGCTCTGCTGGACAAAGGCACAGGAAACTAATCTAAGGGGGCAGCGAAAGCCAACACATTCTGGCAAGGCTTATAAATGCCTTTGGGCAGATAGCCTAGTACCTACCTATGAACCTAAGAACCTATGAGTCCAAGATGTACGGATACTAAGTCCATAAGGCAGGCATCCACTAAACCAAACATTCTAGTTATAGGTGACTCCATAATAAAACATACAGATGTACCTCTTACCAGGCTGAGCAAGGAAAGAGTGTCAGTTGTCTGTCTGTCTGTCTGGTGCCAGCATCTGTGAAATCATACATTCACACTCAAGAACAACAACTACCAGTATGACTCTGTCATAGTACAAATAGGTGTCAATGACTTGAGATCTTCCACTTTAGACTATATAAAGAGAGACATGATGGGGCTCTCAGATTGTGTGTCCCTGGCAGGTATAAGTGTAGCATTGAACAGCATTCTACCTTCCCCAAGGATGATACCACAATATGAATAAAAAATAATTTACTTCAATAATTGGCTTGTTTTTGGTATCATTTCAAGGGGGTCCAATATTTATTTGCCTTTGAGAACATGATTGATAGGCGACACTACTTCACCAGGATGGGCTGCACCTGCTTTCTCCCAGGCTTTTGAATATTGGCAAAAACATTATCTACCTTCTAGTGCCTTTTCACAATGCCAACTATATATACCTACTAGCATAATGAAACTAGGAAAGGAAAATATGAAGGTCTTACTGATCAGTGCTAGGAGTATCAACAAGAAACTCCACTTCCTGAAACCCCTTTTCACCCTTGAGGTAATAAATGTCTGTGTAGTAATTGAGACATGCAAAGACTGTAATGCTTCCCCAATTGTAGACCAGTTACTGTGTAGGAGGGAAAAAGGTGGAAGTGTCTCAATTTACATCCAAAATTGCCTCACCTCAAGGCAGATAAAGCAGCATGAAGCACAATAGCTTCTTTGTGTCCAAATAACAATCATAAAGGTCCCGTGTACCATATATTAGCTACCCATACAGGTCCCTCTACGACCCATGAAAGCCAGAATGCTTCACTCTTTGGCTCATATGATCCACTCCACTGTTTCTGTGAGTTGCTGGAATGAAATCCTCAGTATAAATAAAATTTAATGCTGCATTTTATTTTACATTTTTAGAATGTATAAATTATTTCTCTAGCAAAAGTGTGGGAACTTTAAGAAGCCATTTTATTTCCCAAGATCCTGCATTTTAAAAAATGTGGAACTTTATTGTAAATGTTTACTGTATACTTTCTGAGCATTGCCCATATATTGTATAACATTTCCTTTCCTGGTTGCATTATTACATTTTTGTTCGGCAGTAAATATCTTAAGTTAGGAACAAAAAAGACAGTACAGATAGGATACTGCAAAACAAACTACTTTTTTTCTGAATTCCTTGAAGTAAATATCTCACTTAGCAATGAACTTTCAAAATAAAGCAAACAATACTTTCATTACAGTGTTTAGCTGACACATCCTTTCCAGGATACAGAGTAGCTTTTAATTAAAAGGAAAATCCAAGGTTGCAGGCCTCTTCCAAACTCCAAGGAAAGTCCAGAGCTGCAGGACTTCCCCAAGCCCAGTTTTCAGCTCTAAAAACAGTTAGCTCCACAAGGTATAACCTACAGGTGGCACTTCATGGATTAGCTCCACCTGGTGCGAGCTCCCATTCTTCCTCCAGATGATCCCCCAATTGAGGAACTAATATTTTAGAGCTTAGCACTTCGGACACTTCCTTTTACACCACAGAAATTTGCAATAAGGACCATGTGATCTGATTGCTGTGAAAAGGTACACTCCATACTGTAGTACACATGTTTTTATCAGTTTGTTTTGTCCATAGTTGCATTTCATGTACACATTGAAGGCACATATACATTTTCCATAACTATGTTACTATAAATATATATATATATATATATATATATATATATATATATATATATATATATATGCGAGTCTACTTCTTTCTAAATTTCAGAGTTTCAAAATGTCAACTTTCTTATGGTCGAGACCATAAGACTGAAGTTTTGAAACTTCGGACAGTTTAAATGAAGATTTTGTGGAATGGTATATTTACTGTTTTCCTCACTGTAGTGTGATCTCAGAATTTCTATATTTAATTAACAGGGAGTTTTGGGGGGTACAGAGGGCTTGCCTGCCTGCAAAAATGTAAAAAAATAAAAAAAGACTTTTTTGTTTTTATTTATGTAATTTAAATTTTGAAGCTTCAAAACTTTGATCTTATAGTCTCAACCATAAAAAAGTCGATGTTTCGAAATTTTGAATTTTAGAAGTAGACCCATATATATATATATATATATATATATATATATATATATATATATATATATATATATATATATATATATATATATATATATATATATATATATATATATATATATATATATATATATATATATATATATATATATATATATATATATATATATATATATATATATACATACATATATATATATATATATATATATATCCATTTTTATCTATATTTATATACACACACATATATAAGTATATACTCTTTGGTTGTTGTTCATCAAAATTAAAAACAATGAAAAAAGTACATCAACTTCTTCTTTCGGCTGTTCCCGTTAGGGGTCGCCACAGCAGATCACCTGTTTCCATTTCTTCCTGTCCTCTGCATCTTGCTCTGTCACACCAACCACCTGCATCTCCTCTCTCACCACATCCATAAACCTTATCTTAGGCCTTCCTCTTTTCCTGTTACCTGGCAGCTTCATCCTTAGCATCTTTATCCCAATATACTCCACATCACTCCTCAGCACATGTCCAAACCAACATAATCGTGCCTCTCTGGCTTTGTCTCCAAACCTTCCAACCTGGGCTGACCCTCTAATATACTTATTCCTAATCCTGTCAAGCCTCGTCACACCCAGTGCAAATCTTAACATCTTTAATTCTGCCACATCCAGCTCAAACTCTTGCCTTTTTGTCAGTGCCACTGTCTCCAACCCATATAACATAGCCGGTCTCACTACCCTCTTGTGGACCTTCCTTTTCACTCTTACTGCCACTCATCTGTCACAAATCACTCCTGACACTCTTCTCCACCCACTCCATCCTGCCTGTACTCTCTTCTTCACCTCTCTTCCACACTCACTGTTACTCTGAACACTGACCCCAAGTATTTAAACTCATCCACCTTTGCCACCTCTACTCCTTGCATCCTCACCATTCCTCTATCCTCCCTCTCATTCACACACATATATTCTGTCTTAGTCCTGCTGACCTTCATTCCTCTTCTCTCTAGGGCATATCTCCATCTCTCCAGGGTCTCCTCCACCTGTTCCCTACTCTCACTACAGATCACAATGTCATCTGCAAACATCATAGTCCACGGGGACTCCTGTCTGATCTTGTCTGTCAACCTGTCCATCACCATTGCAAATAACAAAGGGCTCAGAGCTGATCCTTGATGTAACCCCACCTCCACCTTAAACGCATCTGTCACTCCCACCGCAGACCTCACCGCTGTCACAATACCCGCGTACATATCCTGCACCACTCTTACATACTTTTCTGACACTCCTGACTTCCTCATACAATACCACAACTCGTCTCTAGGCACCCTGTCATATGCTTTCTCTAAGTCTACAAAAACACAATGCAACTCCTTCTGACATTCTCTGTACTTCTCCATCAACACTTTCAGAGCAAAGATCGCATCTGTAGTGCTCTTTCCCGGCATGAAACCATACTGCTGATCACTAATCATCACGTCCCTTCTTAACCTTACTTCCACTACTCTTTCCCATAACTTCATGCTGTGACTGATCAATTTAATCCCTCTGTAGTTACTACAGCTCTGCACATCACCCTTATTCTTAAAAATCGGTACAAAAACACTTTTTCTCCATTCCTCAGGCATCCACTCACTTTCCAAGATTTCATTAAACAATCTGGTTAAAAGCTCCACTGCCATTTCACCTGAACACTTCCATGCTTTCACAGGTATGTCATCTGGGCCAACAGCCTTTCCATTCTTCATTCACTTCATAGCTATCCTTACTTCCTCCTTGCTAATCCATTGTACTTCATGATTTACTATCCCTACATCATCCAACCTTCTCTCCTTCTCATTCTCTTCATTCATCAACCCCTCAAAGTACTCTTTCCATCTCCTCAATACACTCTCCTCGCTTGTGAGTATGTTTCCCTCATTATCCTTTATCACCTTTACCTGCTGCACATCTTTCCTAGCTCGGTCCCTCTGTCTAGCCAATCGGTACAGGTCCTTTTCTCCCTCCTTAGTGTCCAACCTTTCATACAACTCTTCATATGCCTTATCCTTAGCCTTCGCCACGTCTCTCTTTGCCATGCACCTCATCTCCTTATACTCCTGTCTACTTTCTTCATCTCTCTGACAATCCCACTTCTTCTTTGCCAACCTCTTTCAACCATACATATAATTGGGAAACGAGTGAAAAAATGGAAAATTATTTTTTGCAAGGGGTAAGCCTCTCAGCATCCCCCACATTCATAGGTTTATAGGTTGGTACTAGGCTATTGGCCCTAGGGCCTATACAAGCCTAGCCATAACAATTCCCTGGATATTTCTTCCCACAATATTTATAGGTTCATAGGTTGGTACTAGGCTATCGGCCCTAGTGCCTATACAAGTCTAGCCATAACAATTCCCTGGATATTTCTTCCCACAATATTTATAGGTTCATAGGTTGGTACTAGGCTATCATCCCTAGGGCCTATACAAGCCTAGCCATAACAATTCCCTGGATATTTCTTCCCACAATATTTATAGGTTCATAGGTTGGTACTAGGCTATCGGCCCTAGGGACATGTCCCTAACATAGATGCACCAACAACAATATCACACAATAGTGGTGAAAGGGACATACCTCCCCACCCCTTGCTCTAGGATATAGGAGTAGAACACACTACCAGTGGTAAGAAACCACCCAATGAAAGGGAATTCAATTAAAACATTTGTTGTCTTTTGACCAACTGACAGAATGAATACATAAAAGTACAGTTTTTCTCCTTTGTATTTTGCGAGGTCATATTCCTTTTCCACCACATGTACTTAATTATTCCCTGTCTGTGGTAATTCCAGATGTGTAAATATGTATGCCCTGCTCAACAGTGAGTATTCTCAAAGCTGTACTCAGATTGACCAGTTAGTAATGCATTTGTACATTAAAGGTAATGTTAATTGTGGCAGACATGATCATCTAGTTTTAAACCAAATTAAATACTATTTTAATGAATTCTGATATATTTTTTCTTCTCCTTTCAGAAATTCTGGCAGCAAAGTCACCATGATCAAAGAAAAAACAGGTAATATTTTATAAGAAAGTATTTCTGCTGCTACGCTCTCTTTTTTCTAAAGTCTGATTAATTGTGTTAGAGTGAGATAGGTGTGGATGTGTGTCCACTGTATCCACAACAGGATGTGTCTTGTAATCCCTGTATTATGTCAGCACATCTTAAAGTGATGATGCTGTTGTTCACCTGTGCTATGCTGAGCTGTGTTATGCCAGGTAACATCAACACAATTTCTGCAACATCAGAAACTCAACTGCTGCTGCTGGCATGCTATGCCTGCACTTATACTCCCATAAATTCCGGCAACTATTCCAAACTACCAAATTTATGAGTTAAAGCCCATGCCATACATTTTCATTGGTATAGCTAATTTACATGTGAATGTAGTAGTATTTGAAAATTCTCTAAAACTTTCAAGCACCTTTATGAATTGTGTATGGCTCTAGCATGTGGATAGGACACCATAACAGCCTTACATAGATCGTATTCTTAAAGCACAGCTACATCTTAAAAATCATTTTTGATCTCATTTTTTAACAAAAGAGCTGCTAATGTACAGATGTCACTGAGCCTTTGTTGCAGAATTTTTATACTGTTAATAATTTAGGAATCAAGGGATAAAATAGGAATACTAGAAGTTTATCTTATTTGGTATGCAGTTTTGCAATAGTTGTATATAAAGTTAATTAAGTAAATGGTGAATGGAGGACTGGCCAAAGGCCAGAAGTGTATGGTAAAACCTCCTGTTAAAGGAGTCTGACCTCCCAGAATGACTTTGTTGGCTCTGCGGAAAAAGTTAAGCCATCACATAGGATTGATGTAGGCTTTTGAATACTGACCAAGGCTCTTGCCATCCCCATAGTACCTTTTTTAGGCAAGGCTCAAAAGACAAACCCACCGCTGTAAATAGCACAAGTAACAAAAAACTGAGGGTAATGCTACTCAATTCCAGAAGTCTAAACCTCAAAATGCACGCACTCAAGGCACTCCTCAGTATGGAGAAAATCGATATATGTGCAGTAACAGAAACCTGGTTTAAGGCTCCAGAGAGCACCCCAGCACTACCAGGCTACAACTCATACCATATATTTCGGCCACAGAACCCAAACCAAAATACAAAAGGCGGGGCATATCCATATTCATCAAGGATATCCACACCTCCAGGTTAGTGGCACAGCACGAGGCTTCAGTGATCATCCACGTGCAACTAACAATGGGCAAAACTGCAATTCAAATTGTAGCTTGCTACAGATCACCCACCATGTCCCAGGACCCCCATTCCGCATTTCTGGAAACACTGGGAAACATAAAGGTCCTATCAAACACCCTAATATTGGGTGATTTCAATTACCCAAACATTAACTAGGAGAACTACTCAAGTAATAACTCCCTTGCCCAACTTTTCCTAGAATTTATAAACTCAAACACCCTGGTTCAACTGGTCAACACTCCCACCAGAGGTGACAACATATTGGACCTGGTCATCCCCAACATGGGCGACTGGTGCTCCATACCAGAGTTCAACCCCTCGCTGGTTAGATCTGACCATAAACAAATCACTTTGGATATCCATATTCTGCCCCCACCCCTGGACAAGTCAACCATTGTGAAACACTTTTCAAAAGCAAACTTCACATTACTTAATACCAAGGTGGAAAGTTTCAAAGCCCCCATGCCAAAGGATAACACTGTCCAAGCTGCAAAATCATTTACTAATGCATTCTATGGGTAGCTACAATATTGCATGGGTCGTGCCATCCTGAGCAAAACCAAGACTCACTCCTCCAAGAAAAAGAAACCAGTCTGGTGGACTCCTGCCATAAACAAGCTATACAGTAGAAGGAGGAAACTAGTACAGAAAAGAGTAAAATCCCAAGAAGGGAAGACATCCCTGATCAGTATCAGCAAGAGACTATGATCCCTCATAAAATCATCCAAGGCGAGCTTTGAAAGAAAAATTGCCAAGGACTCCAAAGATAACCTCAAGGCATTCTTGAGCTATGTCAAGAATCTAAGTGGCAATGCTCACTTCTGCTCAGATTTAGTGCAGAATGGCACAAAATACAGTGAACTGACCGATATCACCAACATTCTGGGAAACTTCATCCCCCACTCACCCCCAAAAAGGCCCATAACCATGCAAGAAGAATGTAGAGTCCCTGTAATCACAGACACTCAGGTTAAAACAGCCTTCTCCAAAGCCAAAAACACAGCATCAGTGGGACCAGACGGTGTCCCAGGCTGTGTCCTACACGAGCTCAAAGACGAACTAACCCCTCACCTAAACACACTGTTCAACCTCAGCCTCTCCACAGGCTACATATTCATAGAGTGGCGCACAGCAATGGTTATTCGGCTCCACAAAGGTAGAGCCACAACAGATCCCGGGAACTATCACCCTATAAGCCTGACTAGCTTGGTCTGCAAGGCTATGGAGCGCATCATCATGGAACTCATTAACAGAGACATTGGGAACCTCCAACACTGGACCCTACCCAGTTTGGCTTTGTTAAAGGCAGATCATGCCTCCTAAACCTGGTGGACATTTTTGAGACAGTTACCAAGGATATAGATGAGGGAAAGGTGGTACACACAGCCTACCTAGACCCCGCTAAGGCCTTCGACACCATTCCCCATTCTGGTATTATAGACAAGCTCACCAGCCTGAACATAAACCCCTACATCACAAGATGGGTTGCCAACTAGCTCACAGACAGAACCCACATGGTAAGAGTTGCATGAGCTAGGTCCGACTCTAAATCGGTTACAAGTGGTATTCCCCAGGGCTCAATCCTAGGACTCAGTCCAAACCAATAACTATGCACATGGGGGATGCATGGCCCAAACCAAACTATGAAGAAACAAAGATGGCCAGCAAGATTAGCAGTTGAATATGCAGCCAAAGACCAGATAGTGAATAATCAGACTTTTTATTGTAAATAAAACAGACCGGTTTTGGCAATAAAATGCCTTCTTCAGTGTTGTGCAAATAACATAATAAGAATGCAAATTTATACAAAATATTGGCCAATAGGCACAAGAATGTGCTGTTAGACCTCATGAATAATGTATGATATATTCTGTACAAGCAAACACAAAACTAGGAACATGGTAAAATTGTATATGATGCCCTAAATCAATATTTCCAAACATCACAAAAAACAATAGTATACTACGGAACCGTAAGGGCTATAAATATACATAGTAAATATGTAACTCCATAGTCATAATTATGTTAGATATTTGAAAAAAATAAATAAAGGAAAACCTATGTGGGGCATATTTCAAAACCAGACATAAAAATAATTCTGGTTACTTTTAACAATGCATATATAAACATATATATGAATATATATCTATATCTAAAAAAACATTCAGAAAATATTAGGCTTAATACTGTTAATAGATAAAATGAAATTCAGTACCTCCTACTGCATTGGCTAACAGTTAACACTGATCATTGGGACCAGGTGGGAGCGTGATGCCCAAAATAATTGTCCAGTATCTCTCTTAATAATACATGATACAAATAAATAATTCAGAAACTATTATACCTGATATAGTTGTTGAACAAGATACAAATCAATACAGCCTTTTCATGGCAAATGTTAGAGATGATCATTGAGACCAGGTGAAAAAAGTGCGCCCAAAGTGATTATCCTGTACTTCTCTTTATGATTGAGAATACCATGCCACCCTTGTGGGTTGCTACGATCACCCACTATACGGTCAATAATCATGAACATGAACTGTGCTTGTAGATGTTTTGATGCATGTCGATATAAAGCATTGGTCTCCCTTTTGTTTTTAATGTCACTGCGATGTTCATTTATTCGTGACCTGAGTGGCCGGGAAGTATGTCCCACATAAAATGCCCCACAATGGCATGATGCCAGATACACAACCCAATCACTGCTACAGTTTCCAAAAATTTTGCAGTCAAAGGCCTTACTGGTATTACGACTCGAAAAGTTCTGAGACTTGGTGATCTGTTTGCAAGACCCACAGTGACCACATGGGTGTGTACCCAATAATTCATGTCCCATTATTGTGAGTTGTTTGTGAATTGCTCCACCACTACCAATATGTTTGTAATGGGAGAGATGGGACCCCAAGGTTTTGCCTTTTCTGTACGAAAATTGACATTCCTCACCCAAAAAAGATCTAAGTTGTTCATTGGCTATTAATATATTCCAGTGTCTATTGATAATATCCCTAATAACGTAATAGTTCCTACCATATGTAGTGATGAATCTAATGGTTGTTGATCTGGAATCACCAGAAGGGATCTTGTAATCTAGCAAACTGTTCCTATTAATCCGGGAGGATCGTGTCCATGCAGTATCGATATCTGAGAGATTGTATCCCCTACTAGCAAATCTGCGACATAAATCAAGACTAGCGATGTCATAGTCTGACTGGGTGGAACTAAGGCATTTCATGCGCATAAATTGTGAAACCAGGATGTTTCTGATAGTATGACGTGGATGCATGCTGGATGCGTGTAGTAAGGTATTATATTGGAGGTACTTGCGAAACACTCTGGTGGCCAAAGTATGATCATGATTCCTGGAGATCGTAACATCCAAAAAGTTGATAACCTGCATATCATAAGTAATAGAAAATTTGATTCCCCAGATGTTGCCATTGAGATAATGCACAAATTCATGCAAATAACCCTCATCCGCACGCCATACCATCCAACAGTCATCCAGGTATCTACGCCAGATGTCCATTTCGACCAGGTATATATTATGAGACGTATCATAAATCATGCACGCTTCAAAAATGACATGAACAGGTCAGCATAAATGGGAGCAAAAGATGCTCCCATAGCTGTACCCTGTAGTTGTCCTTGAAAATAAAAAACATTCTTGTCGAGTACATGTTCTGACATGCATATCAATAGCGTATTAAATCCTGGTGAGTATAAACCTGCCCTGTCCAACCAATATTTAAGGGCTTGTAATCCAGCCCAATGTGGTATACTCGTGTACAGGGCTTTAACATCTAGTGAGCACATGAGCCACCCGGGCTCCAATTGTGTATCCTCGATGATTTTCAGGAACTGTGTGGTATCTTGAAACCTTGCCCTCACCAAACCCAAAAGAGGTTTAAGATATTGCGTCAGGAAGGCGGACAAGGGTTCAGTCAGAGACCCAATACCCGAAACTATCGGTCTTCCTGGAGGTTTGGTTAGTGATTTGTGAATCTTAGGTAATAGATACATAATCTGTTTGTGGGGCTCTTTAACCAAAAGTTGTGTAACACATTTTTTGCTGATGATGCCCTCCTCACACGCTAAATTCAGAAAGGAGCCAATTTCATCCTTAAAGTTCGGGGTTGGGTCTATGGCCATATTCATGTAGCATGCAGTGTCTGATTGTTGGGATAAACCCTCTTGAAAGTAATCACTCATATTTTGCATCTGGAGCATTTCTCCCCGGCCTCTGCTGAAAACAGGCTCTGTGGAACCTAGTCGGACTTTCCCGGTCAACAAATGATAAATAAAATAAAAAATAAAAAAATAAAAAATTTTGTACAACCACAGCCCCACCCTTGTCTGCTGGTAATACAACTATATCCTTGTTGTTACGTAACTGTTGGAGTGCAATGCTCTCCTGTTGTGATAGGTTATGTTTCAACATGATGTGTCCATAATTCTGAAAATGTAGATCCCTAAACACTGACTGCATAAAAATTGACACATGCTTTTTCATGGGGGGCTGGAACTCAGATTTGCCAAATCTGAATTCAGTTGATCTTTGAGATGTATCATCTGCAAAATATAACTTAAGGTTAAGGCTACGACAAAAGTTAATAACATCTGTAACTATGTGATATTCATTAGAGAAGAAACCAGGTATAAAACTGAGCCCTTTATTCAAAAGAGTATATTGATCACCAGACAATTGTACATATGATAAGTTTAAAACATTTCGGTTTAATTGTTCATCTTGGCTTATGTCAGAAAGTTCTGGATCAAACCCTCCAGGGAATGCTCTAATGGGTCTTTTCTTGTGTTTCCTACCCCCTCTATGTTTGGAGCCATTTCTAAAGGGATATTTTTATTTGTTTTCTTTTTGTTTGGTGATCCCCTGTCCCCTGAACTGTCATAATCTGTGAGAGAGGAATCCTCTCCTGAAGTGCTATTGTTGAACCCATCCCTGTTCTTGAGAATAGATCTGGGTCTCTTCTTAGGGCGACTGGAGGCAGGCCCCTGACCAGTATCTGCAAATCTGACAGAACGATTAAGCTCAAAGGGTCGTCCCCTTTGATAATCAAAATAATCTCTGTGAAATTTTTTAATCGTTCTTTCCTTGATAATATTTTCATGGCTTGTCAATTCTTTGGATAATGTCTTGATGTTATCCTGAAATTTAGGTAGGGACTCAAATTTTTTACAATCACAACACAATGTTTTAACCTCCTGAATATTCACATCCACCATTCTCTCATAATATTGTAAGAGGACATTCACAAATAACATGGACCCAATTTGTAAGGCCTCCTTCCAATCACAATTTAATTTGTCATCCGGTCTTCTTACCAATGGTTGGAGCCTTATTCTCAAGCCCCTTGGAGCAATATTCTTGTTGGAGTATGCTCTAAATAGTTTCAGATGCCATATTTTGGATCTTAAAGTTTTGAGTCCTTTGGTAAGAGAATGGAAGGACATATCACAGTCAGGTGAGATACGTTGATCCATGTTACTTGAATTACTGCCTGGTGAGGTATTGATCCCAAACACTCCAATATCCTCCCGATCGGCACATAATCCAGATAATATGCTTTCTAGGTCCATGCTGTGGATGTGCAATATAAACCAAAAAGAAGATAATAATAAGAGAGAATGGAAATGGTTGGCAAACCCAGAAAAATTTTTTTGTGTATTTACTACAATATTGGCAGAGATTGGTAAGAGGCTCCCCAGCCGCCCCAACAGAGTACCCAATCAGGTACACCATCCTGAAAACCCAGGAAGGTTGATGTGGGAAGAAGGTTCAACAATATACCAATATTCCCAAGGAGGTAAATAATAATACTGCCTGACCAGAGGAATACTGCCAGATAGATATCCAACACATATATAGCTGGATGAGAGAAAGCAAGAAAATATATTCACAATGTTCAGGGTACTGATGTCAAGACCAGAATAGGTCCTTATTGATAGTAGCCAGAATAGTATTGGGTGATGAGCCTAATTGTGTTGGTCGGTATAATCTAAGTATATTGATTGATACCTGGCTATACAGTATAATGAGGTGCGGCCAGTACAGTGGACTGTCACCACCCAGATTGATGGTTATATGTTGAAAGATCCACCAGCGCCACCAATGTATAATCACTCATTTAAAGGACCATCCAGCGAAGGTGGATGTGTATTAATAACCTTGTAATTATATAAAAGTGCCAGTGGATAAATCATAAAGTAGAGAAGAGCTAATGTCCCAACAACTTCACAATATTGCAATATAGAATTTGCAATGTAAAAATTGCTGCTATATACATCAATACTTATGGGACCCAAAACAATCCACATTGTGTATGTGCCTGTATCAAGAGCCAGGACATATAGTTTCCCTTGATACAAAATACATCTGATGGTTGAATGACCTTATTATCCACGAAATACAGAATTTATATGAACAATTTTTTTTCAAAATCCATGTAATTCAGGTATAGCTCTTGTCATAAAATTCAAATATTTGCCTATCAAACTTGCCCTGTAATACAATTTGATAAGAGAAAAAAATTGCTTGAAAGACACATAATCCAGAGTGTTCCTGTAATAGATTCACATCAAAAAGATTTGTTACTAATTCCAGGTTAAACCATATCTAAAGGCATGAATTGTTATTACAAAAAATGGTAAGATATGATATATGCATTGGTAATGTCCCAAATTTTTAACATTTAAATAATATCTGCCTTTAGAATAGAGTCGCACTAATCTAAAAATGAGATTTTAAGGTAGAAAATCCCATGATAGTGCTGGGCAGTTCCAACATTATTTGTTAAAAAGTCCTTGAAAAATCGTGTCTACAAACCTGAGTTATTGTTACATATATACATTGATAATGTCCCACATTCTTAAACATTCGAATGATATCAGCCTTAAGGATGAAATCACACTACTCAAAATAACATTTTAAGGTAAAAAGTCTAAAGATAGTGTTAGGTAATACCAACAATGTCCAAAATCAGTACATTCACCTATGTATAAATCTAAAGTTGTCCCCCTAACTCGCTGACCTGATAAACAGCCTATCCGAATAACTTCCATCAACTGTTTGACCTAATAACAAAAGTTATGTATAGAGTTCCAACATAGAAATCTGCATTTATCCCCCGAAAGGAAAACCTAGTCAGCACAAGAATGCCCAACTCTCAGACACTGTATGGAAAAGCCCTACACATAAACACAATGTAAGTGTAGAAAATATAGAGAATGTAATCATAAAAATAAAAATTAGTCCCAAAAAGAAAAAGTCCTATTCCAAATCGAAATGTCACTCAATCCATCAGGTAAGAATCCGGATAATCTAACATCTAGTCCAAACCCAAGATGTCGCGTCTCGCACGTGTGGTAAACGCCTGTTGTACTCCCATACTACTGACTACCGGATTCTTACCTGATGGATTGAGTGACATTTCGATTTGGAATAGGACTTTTTCTTTTTGGGACTAATTTTTATTTTTATGATTACATTCTCTATATTTTATACACTTACATTGTGTTTATGTGTAGGGCTTTTCCATACAGTGTCTGAGAGTTGGGCATTCTTGTGCTGACTAGGTTTTCCTTTCGGGGGATAAATACATATTTCTATGTTGGAACTCTATACATAACTTTTGTTATTAGGTCAAACAGTTGACAGAAGTTATTCGGATAGGCTGTTTATCAGGTCAGCGAGTTAGGGGGACAACTTTAGATTTATACATAGGTGAATGTACTGTTTTTGGACATTGTTGGTATTATCTAGCACTATCTTTAGACTTTTTACCTTAATATGTCATTTTGAGTAGTGCGATTTCATCCTAAAGGCTGATATTATTCGAATGTTTAAGAATTTGGGACATTATCAATTTATATATGTAACAATAACTCAGGTTTGTAGACACGATTTTTCTAGGACTTATTAACAAATAATGTTGGAATTGCCCAGCACTATCATGGGATTTTCTACCTTAAAATCTCATTTTTAGATTAGTGCGACTCTATCATAAAGGCAGATATTATTTAAATGTTAAAAATTTGGGACATTACCAATGCATATATGATATCTTAACATTGTTTTGTTTATTAGGTCAAACAGTTGACGGAAGTTATTCGAATAGGCTGTTTATCAGGTCAGCGAGTTAGGGGGACAACTTTAGATTTATACATAGGTGAATGTACTGTTTTTGGACATTGTTGGTATTACCTAACACTATCTTTAGACTTTTTACCTTAAAATGTCATTTTGAGTAGTGCGATTTCATCCTTAAGGCTGATATCATTCGAATGTTTAAGAATTTGGGACATTATCAATGTATATATGTAACAATAACTTAAGTTTGTAGACACGATTTTTCAAGGACTTTTTAACAAATAATGTTGGAACTGCCCAGCACTATCATGGGATTTTCTACCTTAAAATCTCATTTTTAGATTAGTGCGACTCTATTCTAAAGGCAGATATTATTTAAATGTTAAAAATTTGGGACATTACCAATGCATATATCATATCTTAACATTTTTTTTGTAATAACAATTCATGCCTTTAGATATGGTTTAACCTGGAATTAGTAACAAATCTTTTTGATGTGAACCTATTACAGGAACACTCTGGATTATATGTCCTTCAAGCAATTTTTTTCTCTTATCATATTGTATTACAGGGCAAGTTTGATAGGCAAATATTTGAATTTTATGACAAGAGCTATACCTGAATTACATGGATTTTGAAAAAATTGTTCATACAAATTCTGTATTTCATGGATAATAAGGTCATTCAACCATCAGATGTATTTTGTATCAAGGGAAACTATATGACCTGGCTCTTGATACAGGCACATACACATTGTGGATTGTTTTGGGTCCCATAAGTATTGATGTATACAGCAGCAATTTTTACATTGCAAATTCTATATTGCAATATTGTGAAGTTGTTGGGACATTAGCTCTTCTCTACTTCATGATTTATCCACTGGCACTTTTATATAATTACAAGGTTATTATTACACATCCACCTTCGCTGGATGGTCCTTTAAATGAGTGATTATACATTGGTGGCGCTGGTGGATCTTTCAACATATAACAATCAATCTGGGTGGTGACAGTCCACTGTACTGGCCGCACCTCATTATACTGTATAGCCAGGTATCAATCAATATACTTAGATTATACCGACCAACACAATTAGGCTCATCACCCAATACTATTCTGGCTACTATCAATAAGGACCTATTCTGGTCTTGACATCAGTACCCTGAACATTGTGAATATATTTTCTTGCTTTCTCTCATCCAGCTATATATGTGTTGGATATCTATCTGGCAGTATTCCTCTGGTCAGGCAGTATTATTATTTACCTCCTTAGGAATATTGGCATATTGTTGAACCTTCTTCCCACATCAACCTTCCTGGGTTTTCAGGACGGTGTACCTGATTGGGTACTCTGTTGGGGCGGCTGGGGAGCCTCTTACCAATCTCTGCCAATATTGTGGTAAATACACAAATTGTTTTTTCTGGGTTTGCCAACCATTTCCATTCTCTCTTATTATTATCTTCTTTTTGGTTTATATTGCACATCCACAGCATGGACCTAGAAAGCATATTATCTGGATTATGTGCCGATCGGGAGGATATTGGAGTGTTTGGGATCAATACCTCACCAGGCAGTAATTCAAGTAACATGGATCAACATATCTCACCTGACTGTGATATGTCCTTCCATTCTCTTACTAAATGACTCAAAACTTTGAGATCCAACATATGGCATCTGAAACTATTTAGAGCATACTCCAACAAGAATATTGCTCCAAGGGGCTTGAGAATAAGGCTCCAACCATTGGTAGGAAGACCGGATGACAAACTAAATTGTGATTGGAAGGAGGCCTTACAAATTGGGTCCATGTTATTTGTGAATGTCCTCTTACAATATTATGAGAGAATGGTTGATGTGAATATTCAGGAGGTTAAAACATTGTGTTGTGATTGTAAAAAATTTGAGTCCCTACCTAAATTTCAGGATAACATCAAGAAGTTATCCAAAGAATTGACAAACCATGAAAAAATTATCAAGGAAAGAAAGATTAAAAAATTTCACAGAGATTATTCTTATTATCAAAGGGGACGACCCTTTGAGCTTAATCGTTCTGTCAGATTTGCAGATACTGGTCAGGGGCCTGCCTCCAGTCGCCCTAAGAAGAGACCCAGATCTATTCTCAAGAACAGGGATGGGTTCAACAATAGCACTTCAGGAGAGGATTCCTCTCTCACAGATTATGACAGTTCAGGGGACAGGGGATCACCAAACAAAAAGAAAACAAATAAAAATATCCCTTTAGAAATGGCTCCAAACATAGAGGGGGTAGGAAACACAAGAAAAGACCCATTAGAGCATTCCCTGGAGGGTTTGATCCAGAACTTTCTGACATAAGCCAAGATGAACAATTAAACCGAAATGTTTTAAACTTATCCAATGTACAATTGTCTGGTGATCAATATACTCTTTTGAATAAAGGGCTCAGTTTTATACCTGGTTTCTTCTCTAATGAATATCACATAGTTACAGATGTTATTAACTTTTGTCATCGCCTTAACCTTAAGTTATTTTTTGCAGATGACACATCTCAAAGATCAAATGAATTCAGATTTGGCAAATCTGAGTTCCAGACCCCCATGAACAAGCATGTGTAAATTTTTATGCAGTCAGTGTTTAGGGATCTACATTTTCAGAATTATGGACACACCATGTTGAAACATAACCTATCACAACAGGAGAGCATTGCACTCCAACAGTTACGTAACAACAAGGATATAGTTGTATTACCAGCAGACAAGGGTGGGGCTGTGGTTGTACAAAATATGAGTGATTACCTTCAAGAGGGTTTATCCCAACTATCAGACACAGCATGCTACATGAACATGGCCATAGACCCAACCCCGAACTTTAAGGATGAAATTGGCTCCTTTCTGAATTTAGCGTGTGAGGAGGGCATCATCAGCAAAAAATGTGTTACACAACTTTTGGTTAAAGAGCCCCTCAAACAGATTATGTATCTATTACCTAAGATTCACAAATCACTAACCAAACCTCCAGGAAGACCGATAGTTTCGGGTATTGGGTCTCTGACTGAACCCCTGTCCGCCTTCCTGACGCAATATCTTAAACCTCTTTTGGGTTTGGTGAGGGCAAGGCTTCAAGATACCACACAGTTCCAGAAAATCATCGAGGATACACAATTGGAGCCAGGGTGGCTCATGTGCTCACTGGATGTTAAAGCCCTGTACACGAGTATACCACATTGGGCTGGATTACAAGCCCTTAAATATTGGTTGGACAGGGCAGGTTTATACTCACCAGGATTTAATACGCTATTGATATGCATGTCAGAACATGTACTCAACAAGAATGTTTTTTATTTTCAAGGACAATGCTATTGGCAACTACAGGGTACAGCTATGGGAGCATCTTTTGCTCCCATTTATGCTGACCTGTTCATGGCATTTTTTGAAGAGTGCATGATTTATGATACGTCTCATAATATATACCTGGTCGAAATGGACATCTGGCGTAGATACCTGGGTGACTGTTGGATGGTATGGCGTGCGGATGTGGGTTATTTGCATGAATTTGTGGATTATCTCAATGGCAACATCTGGGGAATCGAATTTTCTATTACTTATGATATGCAGGTTATCAACTTTTTGGATGTTACGATCTCCAGGAATCATGATCATACTTTGGCCACCAGAGTGTTTCGCAAGTACCCCCAATATAATACCTTACTACACGCATCCAGCATGCATCCACGTCATACTATCAGAAACATCCTGGTTTCACAATTTATGCGCATGAAACGCTTTAGTTCCACCCAGTCAGACTATGACATCGCTAGTCTTGATTTATGTCACAGATTTGCTAGTAGGGGATACAATTTCTCAGATATCAATACTGCATGGACACGATCCTCCCGGATTAATAGGAACAGTTTGCTAGATTACAAGATCCCTTCTGGTGATTCCAGATCAACAACCATTAGATTCATCACTACATATGGTAGGAACTATTACGTTATTAGGGATATTATCAATAGACACTGGAATATATTAATAGCCAATGAACAACTTAGATCTTTTTTGGGTGAGGAATGTCAATTTTCGTACAGAAAAGGCAAAACATTGGGGTCCCATCTCCCCCATTACAAACATATTGGTAGTGGTGGAGCAATTCACAAACAACTCACAATAATGGGACATGAATTATTGGGTACACACCCATGTGGTCACTGTGGGTCTTGCAAACAGATCACCAAGTCTCAGAACTTTTCGAGTCGTAATACCAGTAAGGTCTTTGACTGCAAAATTTTTGGAAACTGTAGCAGTGATTGGGTTGTGTACCTGGCATCATGCCATTGTGGGGCATTTTATGTGGGACAGACTTTCCGGCCACTCAGGTCACAAATAAATGAACATCGTAATGACATTAAAAACAAAAGGGAGAACAATGCTTTATATCGACATGCATCAAAACATCTACAAGCACAGTTCATGTTCATGATTATTGACCGTATAGTGGGTGATCGTAGCAACCCACAAGGGTGGCATGGTATTCTCAATCATAAAGAGAAGTACTGGATAATCACTTTGGGTGCACTTTTTTCACCTGGTCTCAATGATCATCTCTAACATTTGCCATGAAAAGGCTGTATTGATTTGTATCTTGTTCAACAACTATATCAGGTATAATAGTTTCTGAATTATTTATTTGTATCATGTATTACTAAGAGAGATACTGGACAATTATTTTGGGCACCATGCTCCCACCTGGTCCCAATGATCAGTGTTAACTGTTAGCCAATGCAGTAGGAGGTATTGAATTTCATTTTATCTATTAACAGTATTAAGCCTAATATTTTCTGAATGTTTTTTTAGATATAGATATATATTCATATATATGTTTATATATGCATTGTTAAAAGTAACCAGAATTATTTTTATGTCTGGTTTTGAAATATGCCCCACATAGGTTTTCCTTTATTTATTTTTTCAAATATCTAGCATAATTATGACTATGGAGTTACATATTTACTATGCATATTTATAGCCCTTACGGTTCCATAGTATACTATTGTTTTTTGTGATGTTTGGAAATATTGATTTAGGGCATCATATACAATTTTACCATGTTCCTAGTTTTGTGTTTGCTTGTACAGAATATATCACACATTATTCATGAGGTCTAACAGCACATTCTTGTGCCTATTGGCCAATATTTTGTATAAATTTGCATTATTATTATGTTATTTGCTCAACACTGAAGAATGCATTTTATTGCCGAAACCGGTCTGTTTTATTTACAATAAAAAGTCTGATTATTCACTATCTGGTCTTTGGCTGCATATTCAACTGCTAATCTTGCTGGCCATCTTTGTTTCTCAATCCTAGGACCCCTTCTGTTCGGCATATACTTCTCAGAAGTACAGGCAAGCACTATGGCTGACCAAGTTCGCAGATGATGGTGGTAGTCTACTAAATACAGAAGACATAATAAGTTATCTGGGGACCCAAGTAGATTGTAATCTCCCCTTTGATAATCACATTGCCATAGTGGTTAGAGAATCCTTCTACATTGCCCACCTAATCACAAAAGGGTTCGCATCCAGCTCAGTAGAGGTCATTGTACCCCTCTACTCATCACTCATCAGACCCATCATAGAGTACAATGCCCCATGTGGGATGTACCTTACAAGACACCTGCAGCAGCTGGAAAAAACACAGAAGTACCTCATCAAGAGGATTACTGACCTCAAACAGATGCCCTATGCAGCTCGATTGAAGAAACTCCAGTTGTACTCAGTTGCATACCACCTACTTAGATGTGATCTCTGCCTGACATACAAGGCCATGTCCAACCCAGAATTGATGGGCATGCTCCACCTAAAGAAAACCTTATCCCCTCAAGCCACACACTCTAGGGATCTAAACCTCAGTACAACAATAAATAGGATGTGCTGGAGAGATAGAGTCCTGTCCCAGAGACCTCCCATGCTTTGGAACAAGATCCCAATCTACATTAGGCAGAGCTCCTCGCTAGCACTCTTTAAAAGAAACCTTGACGAGTGGATGGGAAACAGAAAGTTTACCTCGGTGATCACTTCAGTGGCTCTGCTGGACAGAGGCACTGGGAACTAATTTAAGGAGGCAGCAAAAGCCAACACATTCTGGCTAGGCTTATAAATGCCTTTGGGCAGATAGCCTAGTACCAACCTATGAATCTATGAACCTAAATCTGCAGCCAATTGGTAAATATATTTCTGTCTTAAAATCTAGCTCAGAACAAGTGAGAGACTAAAATGAGCAGGTAAAACCATATAATGCAGCAGTAGTTAAAGAAAATACTGAACTGATCCACTGGGTTGAATGTTTGTAGTGCTGAACCATGGAAAGCTGCATTTACCCAAGGGGATACAGAAGAGATTAGGTAGGTAAAGCTGTCTGAGTTTCTGACGAGTTGGACTAAATAACTATGGGTTTAACTGGATTGCTCAAAAACAGTGTGTTTAATTGGACTGAGATCTGTAAAACAATGCATATTATCTTGATAATGAGCTTAGAAAGGCTTCCAAAATACTTGTTGTGCTAGTTCAATTGGTTGTGAGACTTAAACAATTTTTTGTCATATTCCAGAAGTCTTAATGAATTTAAACTCCATTCCATTTCAATTGTTCTGTCCAAGGACATTTTTTTGCATATGTTAAAAGTGGAGATTTTGTTGGAAAGAAAGTCTATTTATGAGCTCAAGAGTACCTAATTAATTAATTTGTTCATTCATTGCTGCTGTTGCTCTTCATAGGGTCATAGGTGTTTACTAGGCTAACAACTACAATGGCCTTTTTAAGACTAGCCATGCATCCCAAATCTCTGACAAGTTCTGATAATGTAGGTAAGTGTAAGCATGGGCCTGGGAGATGAACCATTTACAGGTTACCTGATTCCATTAAAGACATAGGTGCCAAACCAGGGATGAGTTTCCGTTCTCCCATCCAGTTGTCCAAGTTGCACTTGAATTGGGTTAGGGAGGAACTATACTTCACATGGATAGGGAGCCTGTTCCATAGACAGGGTAGTCTCTGGGATATATACCTATCTCTCCAACAAGTCCTATTTATATCACAGGCAAGGTTTAAGTTTTTTAAAATGGGTAACTCTGGTGCTGCTTGTTTTGTGGATATGCAGGAGATCCATCAGAGTGTGGTCTGACAATGCCCTGTATGCCCGGCATAGATCTCCCCTCAAAAGCCTGTAGGAGACAGAATACAGGGATAGGGCCTTGAGGTGGTCTGCATAGGACATATTACTTACATTCTAGCTTTGATCCATTTGTAATAGTAAAAGTTGGGGTTTTACTATTCAGGAGTATGTTACTAACTAGGTTGTTGTAACTAAACAGCACTTTTGTCTCCAAAACAAAGGGACATGGAGTTGGGGAAGAAGATGCTTGGGTTTCATTTTGGTACACTTTAAAACAGAGATTAAAATATTTGCAGTATATAACATAAAGCAGCTTATAAAATGTGTGCAAGTATGCGTGCATATTACATTGCTACTGTTTAATTTGTCACTTTTCTTGGCTACACAGCATAATAGCAATCACAAAGACAATGCAGCATGGAAAGAACTCCACAGTCATAAACCAAGTTATTTTCTTTACTTATTCTATTATTCGCTACAGCCTTCTATGATAATACTCAGATACCGTTCATTGAAATAGCTGAAAGATCTTGCACAATGATTATTAGAAAAATGTGCAGTTTGTTTTTTATGATCCTGTATATGTGCATGAAAGCTAAATATTGTATTCCGGAAGCAAAAATTTTGCTCTTTAATATTTGGAATTTTTTATCAAAAAAGCTGGTAATTTCACATTGCTACATGAGTTACATTTAAGCATTAATTCTCTCTTCCAAACAGGCAGCATCATTAAAAATTAACAAGGTCAAGTACTGACAGGCGAAGGATTATCGAAGCATACAAGATGAGCCAGCTATGAACAATCATCATTAAGGAAACCTCATCTCCCTCTAATTGCACGAAACTTGGGAGACCGACTCAACAAGTATGACAAATGTTACACAGTGGACATTTAGCATTAAGAGCAATTACTTAACAGTATATACATATATACATATGTATAAGTGGATTTGTATCCCTTCACTGAAAGGCCATTTCACTGACACCCATTTCACTGAGACCAAATCACCTAAAGTTCATTTCACCTAAAACTCATTTCACTGACAAGTAGTACTCTAAGGCAAGTCAAAGGGAGATGTCATTTTCTCCACTGTAGTGTGATCCTGGTGTTAGTATATATAGTTGGGGGTGCCCCCCACATTGTGGGTGGGGGGCATAGCCCCCCACTTAAGGTTTTCTGTTGCCTGGTTTTGTTTTACATGGTTTGGTAAAATCCAACTAGGTTGGGAGGGCTACACCACCCACACCCCCCATTGTGGGGGGCTGTGCCCCCTACACACCCCTAATTATATATACTAACACAAGGATCACACTACAGTGGGGAAAAGGACATATACCTTTGACTTCAAAATATTGAATGCTGATATGTCTTAATCTAATGCAGGGAGATCATATAGATATATTTTCTTTATAATTATAACTAAAATCTATGAACTTAGTGTTTGTGCTATCTAAAATAAAATGTTCAGATCTGTCTCTTTTTATCTATATTCCATCCTTATGATTTTCAAGCTGAAAATGTTTACTGTACTGACAATTGTTTACTTCATCATGTTTGGATGACACATACTGAATCTTGTGAAATGTCACTACTAAAAATTTGTATTGCAAATAAAGTTTTACAGTGATTTCAAATGTACAATGTTCATCTAAATGTATTACTTTGTGGTTCATCGTCTTAGTTTTACTTTTCTGTCCCTCTTAATCATAAATTAATTTTGAAGTTGTCATTTCAGGCTCCTTGCATAGCATTCATAAATTAAACACACCTGTGAAGAACTCAAGATTTTGTATTTGGGATTTCAAAGTGTAGCTATTTGTAGAAATTTAACTAGACTGTAGTAACAGTGAGTAGCACACAGAATATTAAGAGCTAAAACAAATGTTTACCTCTGCAACAAATATACAGCCTTTTGACTAAAACAAATGCATCTTGACAAGGTTAGTATACAAATTTATATTAGATAAACTCAGTTTTTAAAATGCGTGTCTAAAGAACCATATATAATCCCCTGATGTATGCTGCTAAGAAAAAATTGTTTATCACTGCAGAAATGTCACAGCATAATGTAAATATTTTGTGTCTTTTCTAATGAAGGTCTTGCTAACTGCATATCTTTGAAAGATCACATGCAGCTGTTTTCTTGTTTTCTTACAAGACCTCATTAACTTGGTGGAATAGAAAATGGATACAAGCAAATGGTAGGGATAGCAAATGAACTCATGGTTTACAGTTAGTTATTTGCTCAATATGAGACTGCTTGAATCACATGCTTGAATCACAGCTGTTCTAGCATAAGTACATGAGGCAGCAGTTCCTAATGTGCTGCTGCTGTTGCATATTCCATGTAAGAATGATATGTTAGTGCTCAAAATATTTAATTCTTAATTTTTCAAGTTTCCAATCCTAGTGAAACAGTGACTCAAAGTCTTCCCGCTATTTCTAATATTTCTCAAAAGTAAATTGACCTTTGAATAAAAGTAAGCGATGGTCTCCCCCTGCAAAAAAAAAAAATACTTGCTTTAAGTATTTAAGTTTTTAAACAGCATTATTAAATTATCACTTAAAACATAGGCACATGCACATTAATTGAAAAGAAAACAGACCATATTAACATTTTTTTTCAATTTAGGCACATTATTATATGTTTTTTTTTCTTTATGAAAATTGTCTTTCAGTCCAACATTACATAAATTGTTCAGTTCTTGTTTTCTCATCTCATTCTTCCTCCTCCTAAATATTATTCTGCATACATTTCCCACAAATTCCAATTATTTCTATATAATTTGCTCCTTCCCTTTTCTAAAGGTCCCTTATTCAGTTTTTTAATCTCTTTTACAATAATCATTACATCAAATACAGTTGGTTTATATTTTGACTTCAAGTTTTCATTAATTGCTTTTTGGCAGTCATCAGATTTAAACCTAAAAAGGTCTTACTATGTCTAGGCAATCCAGTTTCTTGTCCAGGTCAAACAAATCATTTCCTTAGTTACAGCCACAGTAACACTTTGAGAGTACTCTATAGGTCATTTTTTAAATCTTCAAACTCATTACATACATATACATAATTTCAGTTACCTTTTTCTTTCCCAACACCTCCAAAATTTGCTGTCTACCAGAAAGTTTCTTTGAAGTCTGCTTGAAATACGTAATCAAACACTTCCAAGCAAATATCATAAACCTTTTGGACTTTGCTGCATACTTGGAAGCCATACATAGTTATTACTATTGTTCCCTTGTAAATTGCTTTTTCAGTCTCTCTTCACAATCTTTTCTAATCTCCACTGATTGATTCTTATAGTTATCATGTAATATTTTATATGCCATTCTAATTATCCCATTTTGTAATAGCAGCTTTTGTTCTAGGTTTGACTAGAAACTCAGCCAGACTACATCTCTTACTTAGAACTTCCCTACACATTTCTCTTTGGCTATTATCTGTTATCAATCCCTGGTTGGGAAGGCAGTCTCTAACCTACAGTCCAAACTTCCTCTTGGCCCATCCACTCTATTACATTTCCCTCTCTAGTTATTTGATTCCAATATCTTGGTTCCTTTTCCAGTTTTCTCCTGTAAATTCCATCTGTCTCTTGCCTGTATTCAGAACCTCTACTGGTAAAATCTCCTTTCTCCATCCCAATACTGGCTTAAAACACTTTCTGCAACTTTATGTATATAATATTTTGTATGATTGTTATTCTTCTTCTTAAGGATCTGCATCCAAAATCCCACCCTCTCCTTATTTCTAGAACTCTCCCCCCAATATCCTCATCATCACTTTCCACTTGGATTTATAACCTTCATCTTGTGTTGTGAATATGAACCTTAACCTGTATCTCTAAAATATCCTTTCAAATCAGGTCATCCTAAATCACATTGTTCTATTGGGAGGAGAAACTTATCTTACTTAACTATTGCCTTGATTCCCTGCCAGATAAATTCCTTCAACTCCTTATTAATTATTGTCCACAACTTCTCTGGTTGATAAAAATATGCCTGATGTGTATATAAAACTAAAGGGACTGAAACATTTTCACTACCTAGACAAAGTAAGAGCTTCCGTTTCTCAGTTTTTGTATTATTGTTGTTTAGTCTCTTCCCACATATACCCGTGGTGGTGGTGCTGTGATAGCGTTTTCGCCTCACAGTAAGATGCTGTCCATTTTGATTCTCAGCTAGACCGTCTTCTGCGTGGAGACATGCATGAATAGGCATACCTTCGTTGAAGGTTGTGCGTCAGGCTTGGCAAGCCGGTACGTAAAAATCAACTGGCAATCATTAGCGGACCGGAGTTCCGCTGTGGCGACCCCTAACCGGGAAAAGCCGAAAGACACAAACAAAAGTCTCTTCCCACATATCCCTAGCTTCTATACCTGAAGCCTTTTTAATCCATACTCCTAAATACTTCATCTTATCATGATACCCACCCCAGAAATATGGGTATTGCTGAACCAAGTCATGAGTGAGTACATAATTTAAGGCTATAGACTTTGTTTTATCTTCATTAATTTTATATTTGGAAAAGACTTGCAACTATCTCAAAATGTTACAAAACATCAATATATCTTTTTTTCTGGATTTATCAAGTGCAAAATAATATCAACTGCAAATAAAGCTAATTTATCTTGATTAGCGTATCAATTAAATCCTTAAATTTCTGAGTCCCTTTATTTTCTTTGCCAAATGCTTTAAATGTAAAGCAAATAGCAAAGACGAAAGAGGGGTATTAACCAACAAAATCCACCAACAAAACTTAGTAAAACAAGAAAAAACACACTTATAGGCGCCAGGAACTAGAGAAAAAATTTAATAAAGAATAAGCACTTTCATTCACTGCTGTACTGTGAACTTCATCAGGTTCAGAATTCCCTCAGCAAACACTTCCTTAAGTAACAATAAAACACTGCCATCTAGTAGCAAAAATTAAAAACATTCATTATGTATTAATTAAACATTACCAGCTCTAGCTAAACAAAATAAATCCTACAGTAAATAAAACCAATCATTTAAACTCACATGAAAAGTGTTGAAGAGAGTGCATATTTAGTAGTGTTTTTAACTTCAACATGGAATACTTATGTTACATTATTTCATTTTGCAGTAGGTTGACATGTAAAGGAACTGCAGTTTTTAACTTTTCATGCAAGTCGTCTAAGATCAAAAGTGTATCAGTTCTAAGCCTGAGTTTAGCAGAGCTGCAGCATTTTTGCTGATATACGTTATGATGTTACTGTTTAGCTATGAAGAAAAGTTGAATACAGTTGTGCTGGCCAGTAACATCTCTATCTTCCCCCATAAAATTTCCAGGAGTTTGTTACATTTAGCACTTTTGTTTAAGCTGAAAGTAATGACAAAATGCACAGTCTTGATTATAATGGCACATTTCAATACTGCTAGTATGTTATACATACAAAGTACATAGGCTCTGTCATGTTTATGCAAATGTTAGCATGACTTGTCTTTGTTTAATTTCAATACACTGCATATCGCTGTCCTACATAAGTATTTTTTTAATTACTGGAGCTTTTCTCCTTGGATTGAAAATGGGTCTTTGTGCACAGTCTGGCCTTTCTGGTAAAACATCAAATAAATAAGTAAAAAAGTAACAATACTTGCATGCACAGTTTACTCCAGTTAAGGCTTTGTGATGGACACCTTAAATGCCATTCTCCACAATTTAGTTGGAGTGAGGCCAGGGGGCATGGGTAAGAGAAGGTAGCTGTGTTGGAGAATATCCCTGCAGATGATATAATAAGGAATTACTTTGATAAAGTAGAATCTTGTAAGCATTTAGTTATATACAGTCAGACATGGAGGAAAACATGGAAATGACAGCAAGAAGTAGTCCAAGCCATGGTCATCACTGATAACTGAGGCTGGTTATGTGGCTGTTTTAGAGAGGGAGCTGGACAGTAGCAGCTAGTTGGAAACTGCTCATAGTGATTGAAAGGTACTAAGCTTCCCTTGGAATTGATTACACTAAGGGGAGAGGGAGGTGGTAGTAATCACCCTAATTCAAGGCACCCTTACCAAAGACGATACCAGACTTTCTTTGGAAGATGATGAGAGGAAGGTTACAAATAAGGAGTTGAAACAGACTTATCTCTAAGACTCTGTCATACTAGACATGAAGGAGGGAGCCATGGAGGCTCCTGATCTTTAGATCCTGGAGGACTCTATATATTTGAACATAGGGTTATAGTACACAGAACAGAACCCTTCAGAAGAGATAGAGGGGGAAATAATACAGCAACTGGTAGTACCTAGGGAATACTGATAGCTACTTCTGGACATAGTCCAAGATATACTTCTTTGTTATCTCCTCAGTGAGGCTCAGTGTGACACCTTGGTGGATGAGGTAGCCCTGTTACAGAACGTCTACTACTCAAATTCAAGAAATCCAAATAGTAATATAAGAATTTAGAAGTATGTTTGAAAATAAGTCAGAGTATACCCATGTGATGTAGCACCATGTAGCCATTTGACCTCAATGGCACATAAACATAAGACCCTTAGAGTGTGAGTGAAAGAGTTAGTCAAACTCTGAGAGGAAAGGAAAGTTATGCTGGAAGTAGATGTAATCTAGGAGTCCAACAGTCATTTGGCCTCACCAGTGGCGCTAGTGCATTAGAAAGATGGTGACACAATGTTCTGAACTGATTACAGGGGTCCAGGGAAGTAAATAGTGTGGGAAGAAATAGCCAGGGAATTGTTATGGCTAGGCTTGTATAGGCCCTAGGGCTGATAACCTAGTACCAGGCTATGAATCTATGAACCTATGATTATAGAAAACTGAATCGTCACACATAGTAGGATGCTTAACCCATACCCGTGATATATAAAACCTTAGATCAAATGGATAAGACTAAGTATCTAACTGCTACTGATGTGAACAAAGATCACTAGAAGATACTCTTGGCACATGCAACCAGAGAGAGCTAGGCATCTTTCACCCTTTCTGAGTTACACATGAATAAAATGTACACTAGAATGAGGATTGTGCCAACAACTTTCCAGAGGGTGGTATATCACATCCTGTTAGGAGTAGGAGATTATGCATTTGCTTACCTGGATAGTATTGCAGTCTACAGTTGCTCATAGCCATAACATAATCAACATGTCAGACAAGTCTGGTTGGAATGCAAAGGGTAGGGCTGACTATTAAGGCTGACAAGTGTCAGGCAGGTTTGCAGAGATATAATATATGTGCCTTAGCATGGGCCATGATAAGATTAACCCAGACATTCCCAAGTTTGAGACCATTCAAGTTTGACCTAGATGCTACCAAGAAGCAGGTAAGGGTATTCTTTGGAACAGTAAGGTATTATAGAGATCCTGTCCTCCACTCCAGTGCAATAGGCAATCCCTTTACAGAACTTACCAGAAAAAATAGACCAGGTAAAGTTGCCTGGACTCCAGCCTATGAGCAACGTACTGCAAATATTTAAAAAGCCTTTGAATATACTAACCAGTCATGACTACATTGCGTAAGTAGACACTTCCAACCAAAAGATGATAGCTGCACTTACTCAGAGTTTCTCAAAGGGAGAAGATCATCATACTGAGTACTTAAAATGCATACTTCAACCCAGGGAAGAATTCTTTGTAGCCATAGAATAAAAGAGTCAGCTTTTCAGGTGCCAAGACAAATCAACACCTGTCATAGATGCATAAGTTCATACGTGGTTACTAGGCTATTGACCTGAAGGCTATTATAAGCCTAGCTGTGTGCACCCAATATAATACTAGAGAAACCCAATATAAAGGATCATGCCAAAACTTGAGATCTTAGTTAACAACGACTGCCCATATCTAGGAGGGTCATAAGTGAAATCAACAGTAGGAATTTATGGTTTCCCTTCCAGTCATCCATGCTACACTTAAACAAGGTCACAGAGGGGCTCTGTTTGCTATGAATTGGTAGCCTACTCCAGAGGAGTGGCAACCTCTGAGATAAATATCTGTCTGTCCAGCAGATTCTATTTATATCGTAGGCCAGGTTACGTTTCCTGGAGTGGGTGACCCATGTTCCGTTTGACTTACCGATTTGCAGCATTTCCATTAGGTTTGGATCCAAAATCACACTCTATGCCAGATACAAGTCTCCTCTAAGTAGTCTGTATGCTACTGAGTACAGTGACAGTGACTTCAGTATGCCAATGTATGACATGTGCTGGAGACCCTGAATTTTCTTGGTTAGAAAACTCTGAGGTCTGTCAAGTTGCTGCAAAAGGAGCATTGCACTCAATTATTGGCCTGATGAGGGTCGAGTACAGGGGAGTTATGACCGCTTTTACTCTTGAGGCAATGCCTTTGCTAATAAGATGTGTGATGTAGAATGCTTTCCTTATCACAGTAGACAAATGGTGGTCAAAGTTTAGGCTAGAGTGACTTGCATGCCCAAGTCTCTCACTACTGAATTGTTACTTAGTGTATTATAATTTATATGAAAGTCTGCAGGGATATTGTTTTTACCAAAGGGGAAGATAATGCATTTTTTAGCACTGAGTCTGAGTCCATGGCTTTGGCACCAGTCATTGGTTTGTATAAATCCCACTTGAAGTATATCAACATCATCTGGGGATTCAATGACTGCACCTAATTTGCAGTCATCAACAAACGTATTCAGCCACAGCCCCTCTGTTTTGGCCTGAACATCTGAGAAGTATATTCCAAACAACAGGGGGCCCAGCACTGACCTCTGTGTAACCCCACTGGTGATAGGTCTGCTGGTTGAGGTAAAGTCCCCAACTATGACTGAGTGTGATCTGTCGATGAGATAGTTAGCAACACACCTGACAATATAAGGGTTGATATTCAACTGGGAAGGTTAATCAATGATGCCTAAATGTGGGATTGTGTCAAAGGCCTTGGCTAAGTCAAGGTAGGCTGTATGCACAAGTTTGCCTTTTGTCTATGGCTCTGGTGACATTTTCAAAAAAGTCCACCAGGTTTAATTGGCATGACCTATTTGTTCCGGGGCATTAGTATCACACAAAGTCAGGAACCTTTGTGTGAGCATGTTGGTACTCGTATAAGTTTTCTAGTCAGTGGAGGGATAGTTAAACCTTATCAACTTCCCTTCAGGTGAACAACCTTCCACTGCAGCAGTCCCGTCTATGTCACCCTTGACAGATTGCAGAACTCTGTGACCACTTCACTGTCATCCACATAAATGGCATTGAGGGAAGGGGCCTTCACTAAATCTGTCTGAGCTGCTGTTGATGGTCTCTGTTGTGGTGCAAAGGCTAACTCTGTCTGTATCATACCAGGATGTTTATCAGCCACTATTATTTCTGTTAATGTTATATAGTATTTTCATTCCTGGGCTCAGTTTGGTATCCAACTAAACTGCAGGTTACTGGTGTACCTAAGGGGACACTGACATATGAACTCTACACAGGTAATTACTCAGTATAAAGGAATCGTTTGAAAGCGTCTTCTGCATGTACCTACAGCATTTCATTACTAAGCTCATACACTTATTATCGCAAGTACTGCTGCTGGCTTATCTGAAAAATCATAAATGCATGTTCAACTGTTAATCCTAACGATATAAAAGCATGCTGCTTCATTTCACTAAAATATTGGAAATAGTAAGTGCTGAAGTTACAGCAACACTAAACCTATGCAATTTGTGCAGTAATGCATAAGAAAGCAACTAAGACTGTATTGCAGTTATCAGTGCATATAACATGGGAGTTAAGATTTACATAACTGTCAACATTACAATGAAAAAATGACATTACAAAACCCCATTAATTTGTCTGTTACCCAATGATGTATGCTGTATGAGAACACTGTGCAATGATAGACAAAGTGCTGAAATGTCAGCATTTTCTGTATCATTGTCCTCACTTGCTGCAAAAAAGGCCACTGGTTAGATCACTGCCATAAGGTATGCTGTCCACATGACTGGGCTGATTAATAGGTGCAACCATGTCTTATACATCATGTAGTACCTACAAAAAAGTAACATGCTTACATATTCTGCTAATGATAGGCCATGGAAAAAGAGACAGTGCAGTCCTATTTATAAAATAGATCTCAGGTTACAAGTTATAGTGGATGAACACATATCATGTCTCACTTGCTAAATGCAGCTTCACACAGTAATAACCTGAGTAGGCAAATGTCACCAAGTGGTTCATTAATGTCATATATATGTATGGGAGTTAATAAATTTTAATGGTCAGTTGTTTTTGATGAACAATGGTCTTAAATGTATGCATTGCATAAACACTTTAAAAGTGAGTAATGTGATGCAGAAACATAAACCAACCCATTCATATCACTACAATAATCCAAGTAGAATGAATTGATATCATGTGGCAGTGAAACTCTTCCTGTATTCACAGCCATTGTGCTGTACTGTTGGTATGATGGGACTATTTACCTGCAACCTTTGCTTTTGTTTTCCTTTGTCAAATATCTGGCCTGTGGGAAAACCCCGGTCTGAATGAATACTGTGGACTGGCACATACTATCTGCAAGGACAAAACCATCAAGTGAGGTCTTCTATGCAGGGGACACTGTGTTCATTATGTTGCCTTTCTGTACATTTTACTGCCCAACCCCATTGTTTTATTTACTCTGTTATATGGGGGTTGGAATAGAAGCTCGCCTTCTACAACCAATCACCAGTGCACTGGACTGCTGTGCTGTAGTAATGAAAGTATGTTTAATTGTTAAGTCAGGGGATTACAGGAGTGTATTGTATTATACAAGATTTATATTAACTGTATGCATGTCAGACTTTAAAGAAATTGATCAGCTGTACATAACTTCAACTAACCTTACTTGGTCTATGCATCCATGAATGCTGATGTATGCATGGAAAAAGTAAGTTGCATATTGATGAAGAACCATTAATTAAGACATCATGTTCACCAGACGGTGTAGTTATCTTTATACATTATCATAGTGAGTGACACTAGCAATTATGTGTGTAAGTCTTACTTGTCAATTTGATGGCAGTGGAGTACTACAGGCATTTTGCAAACCATCCCCATACACAACTTGCCATAGCCCTTCATCAGGCAAGTTTTCCACATAAAACTCAGACAAGTAAGTAGTTGTCTATATTGTATTCATGCAGTGGCTACAGTTCTGTTCCTAAATGAAGTATTATGCAGAAGTAGGGCAGATCTCCCTACTGATAGTTATTTTGTATTACAATTGTTTAACCATCAGCATTGCTATCTGGCAGTACTAGGAAAGCCTTTTTGATTTATTTAATTTGCTGAGAAGAAAGTATCTCTGTGATTGCCATATTTAGTGGTTCAATACCATGGCCTCACTCATACCCACAAGATACATAAAAGCAGCACTTACTTCCTTCCCTATTGTGGCCCACATGGGATAAAGGCATGTGCTAAGACATTTCTGCAGACACGGGTACATACTGCATGAATATTCTAGGAAGTCACACTGGAAGGAAGATAAATATGTGCTTGCATGTTTGAGTTACAAACAGGACTATTGAGCAACACCTTGTTACTCAAGACACAATGCAGGTTGTGACCATACGAGAAGACTGTTAGCTGCACAGTGATTATATATGGATATGTGGAGAAGTACATGGATGGAGTAACACCTGCCTATATGATACATAGCTACAGAGATATGGGGATGGTTGTGTTTAATCATATATTGGTCTAAAAGGGGCACATGATATTAACCCAAATTATCTATAATGGATGCAGCTCACCCAAAGTATAAGGCAGTAACATACCAAATTATCTATAATGGATGCAGCTCTAACAAATATATGCTGCTCCTTTGGTGTAGAGAGAAAAATATCTGGCTACATCCCAAGCAATCTGAGTTTGGTTAGTGGCTAAGATGCCTAATGGAGGGATAGGAAGGATGGGCATGTCTTTCCAGGGGGTAGGGCCATGATGAGTATGCACCAGTTAGCCTTGTTAAATGCTGGGATTCAAAGGAAAGGGGTGTGATTTCAGACT